>NC_091225.1:26094458-26419458 GCF_040958095.1 Procambarus clarkii
GGGACATGGGTAGAAACTGGAAACTCAGATGAGTCACAGAGATGTTAGGAAGTTTTCTTTTAGCGTGAGAGTAGTGGAAAAATGGAATGCACTTGGGGAACAGGTTGTGGAAGCAAATACTATTCATACTTTTAAAACTAGGTATGATAGGGAAATGGGACAGGAGTCATTGCTGTAAACAACCGATAGCTGGAAAGGCGGGATCCAAGAGTCAATGCTCGATCCTGCAAGCACAAATAGGTGAGTACAAATAGGCGAGTACAGCCAGTCGCGCAGGGAGGGTCGCTGGGGTCAAGCGCTACAATAATCGCCAATGTTTTTGGGTTAATTATGGCTACAGTGACAGATCACAGATCTAGGAGTATCACGAAGTGTATAACCGCCGCGACTAGGAAAGAAAAATACAGTGCTATCACTAGAACTTTGTGTTAAACAGTGAATTCACCAGACAGGCCACGTGGGAGGGCCCACGAGGCTTTGTTTACATATTGGGTGAAGTGATCAGTGGTACAGTGAATTGGTGATCTGTAACACAACAGACACACTGATACAGTGACTGACTCCAGAGATTTGTGTTAGATAGAGAAGAACCGCCATCATCAATCTACTGGATTAGTGAATCACCACGTGGGAGGTGACGACGGAGCACTTCGTCATCCAGCATCGTAATTATTCACCTGGTTGTGTGAGCGGGAGGCTGACAGGTAGGTACCCCTCTCTGCTCAGTTCTTCAGGTGTACAGAGGTAAAATATTAACAAATTCTTGTTCAGTATATCAGATACATTTAAAATATCAAAGTGGCTCATTTTGGGTAGCGGTTGACATTTTACGAGACCCCCATAACACACGCACACACACACACACACACATGCACGCACACGTACGTTTGCAAGCACACACGCACGCACACGCAAAAACAAAAACATGCACACACACACGCACACACACATACGTCCAGTCAGGCTAGAAGGGATTAACACCTTTCGTGGAAAGGGGATAAAACCTCACTCATAATCCACCCCCTCTCTTACCCTTTCTCTTACCCCCTCTCTTACCTGCCGTAATCTGCAGACAACACCACACCTCCTCTTAACCCCCATCCCACGGGCACACACGCACACACACGTTCTCTCTCTCTCTCTCTCTCTCTCTCTCTCTCTCTCTCTCTCTCTCTCTCTCTCTCTCTCTCTCTCTCTCTCTCTCTCTCTCTCTCTCTCTCTCTTACACTCTCTCTTGCTCTCTCTTGCTCTCTCTTGCTCTCTCTTGCTCTCTCTCTTGCTCTCTCTCTTGCTCTCTCTCTCTTGCTCTCTCTCTTGCTCTCTCTCTTGCTCTCTCTGGCAAGAGGAAAAATGGCAGGAGGATGCAACAGGGACACAGGAAACAGCCAGAGTGACCAAACGAAGGAAATGTTAACCCAAGTTCTGGAGGAATTCAGGAGGGAGATGCATGAAATGAGGATTACAATTAACAATCTGCAAAGTGACCTGACATCAGCAAGGGAGGAGATCAAATCCCTCACAGAGAAAAATAAAGAGACCGAGCATCAGACTATCATCCAAAGGGAAGGTGGGAATGTTACATTGGAAGGAAATGCCTCTGTACCTGAAACATTTGCGGACATACTGAAAAAGAGCTCAGAAACAATGGCCACAGTGAGGGAGATAGCCATGCAAGCTGCTACCTCACAGGAAGCAGCAAGGTGCACCACTCAGCTGCTGGAGAGAAAAAGATCAGTGGTAGTTGTAGGCATCAAAGAACAGGAAGGATCCAACAGGCAAGAATGGAATAGCAAGGATAGAGAGGCAGTACATGGGCTACTGAAGGGGTTACAGATGGAAGAGGCTGAACAAAACATTGAGAAGGTTTTCAGGTTGGGCTGGTACAAGGA
Source organism: Procambarus clarkii (assembly GCF_040958095.1). Taxonomy (NCBI): domain Eukaryota; kingdom Metazoa; phylum Arthropoda; class Malacostraca; order Decapoda; family Cambaridae; genus Procambarus; species Procambarus clarkii. The sequence continues at coordinate 26,096,348 of NC_091225.1, forward strand.
CAAAAACCGACTTGTAAAGGTGGTGTTTACAAACGAAACCACGAAGGAGGATATTCTCGAAAGGAAGAGTCGTCTGCAGCATGTGGAGGGATACAAAAAAGTATTCCTGCAGAGGGACAGGATGAAGGAGGAGAGAGCCAGAGCAGCAGAGGCAAGGAGGAAGCGCAGGGAGAGAGGAGCAAACCAGGAAATCACAGCCCCCAACACAACAGTCCTAGAGACAAGAGGGGAACCCAAGACCAGCATCCCAGCAACACCAGAGGGGAGGGTAACACCACCACCCCCCTCTGCATAGAAACCCTCCCTTCCCCTCATCCTACCTGCCCCCACCCAACCCTCCCTCCCCCCCACCCCATTCTGACCCTGTCACCCCTTCCCCATTCCTGTCATGTCCCCCTCCCACCTTCCCCCTCCTGTCTCCCCTCCCACTTCATCCCATACCCTCCCTATCCCTCCTCCCCCCTCACCCAGTATCCTCCATGTCCCCCCTATCTCCTTAACCCACACCCTACCTGCCCCCCCCTTCCCTTAAACCCCCACCCCGTACCCCAAAATCCTCTGGGACCCTGCAAACCACCTCACAGATCTTCTCATCCACGGAACAGCTTCCCACACCAGCAGAATGCTCGCCAAGAAAGGGACAAGAAAATGAACAGACGAAAGTGAGCTTCAAGGCAATGTACACTAACATAGATGGGATTACAAATAAAACATGTGAACTCGGAGAATGGGCACTAGAAGAAAACCTAGACATAATAGCACTCACAGAAACAAAGCTAACAAAAACTATAACAAAAGCAGTGTTTCTACAGGGCTACTATGTAGTGAGGAAAGAGAGAGAAGGGAGAGGAGGAGGTGGTGTAGCTTTGCTACTAAGAGAAGGTTGGAGTTTCGAAGAGATGGTAATTCAGAACTGTGAAGGTTTCAGTGACTACATATCAGGCACCATAGCAACTGGAGGACAGAAAATTATAGTAGTAGTCATATATAACCCCCCACCGAATGACAGAAGACCCAGACAGGAATATGATAGAAACAACTTGGCCACCATCAATATAATAGAGAGAGCAGCTTCTGTGGCTAGCAGGAATGGATCCAGACTACTAATCATTGGAGACTTCAACCACGGGAAGATAGATTGGGGGAACAGAGACCCACATGGAGGCCCAGACACATGGAGGGCTAAGCTGATGGATGTGGCAACAAGAAACTTTCTAAGTCAACACGTCAAGGGACCGACAAGAAAGAGAGGAGAGGATGAACCAGCCTTGCTTGATCTGATATTTACCCTAAATGAGTCGGATATAAGGGAAGTTAAGTTGGAAGCCCCCTTGGGAATGAGTGATCATAGTGTATTGAGCTTTGAGTACCTGGTTGAGCTAGGAATTATCACCCCAAAAAAAGAACTGGGAAACAAAGGGCTGGTGTACCGAAAGGGAAACTATGAGGAGATGAATAAATTACTATGGGATATACATTGGGACACAGAACTCGGAACCAAGTCCGTACAAGACATGATGGACTATGTCACCCAGAAATGTCAGGAGGCTGTAAACAGGTTTGTCCTAGTCCGACAGGAAAAAACAAAGAAGCAAAGGAAGAATCCGTGGTTTAATAGGGAATGTATGAAAGCAAAGGAGCTGAACAAAAGGGCATGGAGGAACTTCCGTAATAACTGAACACCAGAAAGTAGAGAGATACCAGAGAACCAGGAACAAGTATGTTAGTGTGAGAAGAGCAGCTGAGAAAAGGTATGAAAATGATATAGCTAATAAAGCCAAGACCGAACCAAAGCTACTACACAGTCACATCAGGAGGAAGACAACAGTGAAGGAACAGGTGATGAAACTTAGGGTGGGCGAGGACAGGTACACAGATAATGACAAAGAGGTGTATGAAGAACTCAACAGAAGGTTTCAGGAGGTCTTTACAATAGAACAGGGAGAAGTCACGGCGCTAGGAGAGGTGGCAGCAAACCAGGTGACCTTGGAAAGGTTCGAAATTACAAGAGATGAAGTCAAGAAGCACCTATTGGAGCTGGATGTGAGAAAAGATGTCGGGCCGGACGGAATCTCACCATGGATATTGGAAGAGTGTGCAGGAGCACTTTGCTTGCCACTCTCCATAGTGTATAGTAGGTCACTGGAGACGGGAGACCTACCAGAAATATGGAAGACTGCTAATGTAGTACCAATATACAAAAAGGGTGACAGACAAGAGGCACTGAACTACAGACTAGTGTCCTTAACTTGTATACCATGCAAGGTGATGGAGAAGATTGTGAGAAAAAACCTAGTAACACATCTGGAGAGAAGAGACTTCGTGACAACCCATCAACAGAGGGTTCAGAGAGGGTAAATCTTGCCTTACAGGCTTGATAGAATTCTACGATCAGGTGACAAAGATTAAGCAAGAAAGAGAAGGATGGGCGGACTGCATTTTTTTGGACTGTCGGAAAGCCTTTGACACAGTACCCCATAAAAGGTTGATGCATAAGCTGGAGAAAAATGCAGGAGTAACTGGTAGGGCGCTCCAGTGGATAAGGGAGTATCTAAGCAATAGGAAGCAGAGAGTTACAGTGAGGGTTGAGACCTCAGAATGGCGTGAAGTCACCAGTGGAGTCCCACAGGGCTCTGTGCTTGGACCTATCCTGTTTCTGATATACGTAAATGATCTCCCAGAGGGTATAAACTCATTCGTCGCAATGTTTTCTGACGACGCCAAAATTATGAGAATGATTAAGACAGAGGAGGACAGCTTGAGGCTTCAAAAAGACCTGGACAACCTGCAGGAATGGTCGAACAAATGGCTGTTAGAGTTTAACCCAAGCAAATGTAATGTAATGAAGATAGGGGTAGGAAGCAGGAGGCCAGATACAAGGTATCATTTGGGAGATGAGATACTTCAAGAGTCAGAGAGAGAGAAAGACCTGGGGGTTGATATCACGCCAGACCTGTCCCCTGAAGGCCAGGGGACAGGGGACAGGATGTTATCAAGAGGATAACATCAGCAGCATATGCCAGGTTGGCTAACATAAGAACGGCCTTAGAAACTTGTGTAAGGCATCTTTCAGAACATTATATACCACATATGTCAGACCAATCCTGGAGTATGCGGCTCCAGCATGGAGTCCATATCTAGTCAAGCATAAGACTAAACTGGAAAAGGTTCAAAGGTTTGCCACCAGACTAGTACCCGAGCTGAGAGGTATGAGCTACGAGGAGAGACTACGGGAATTAAACCTCACTTCGTTGGAAGACAGAAGAGTTAGGGGGGACATGATCACCACATTCAAGATTCTCAAGGGTATCGACAGGGTTGATAAAGACAGGTAATTTAACACAAAGGGCACACGCACTAGGAGACACAGGTGGAAACTGAGTGCCCAAATGAGCCACAGAGATATTAGAAAGAACTTTTTTCGTGTCAGAGTGGTTGACAAATGGAATGCATTAGGAAGTAATGTGGTGGAGGCTGACTCCATACACAGTTTAAGTGTAGATATGATAGAGCCCAATAGGCTCAGGAACCTGTACACCTGTTGATTGACGGTTGAGAGGCGGGACCAAAGAGCCAGAGCTCAACCCCCGCAAGCACAACTAGGTGAGTACAACTAGGTGAGTACAACTAGGTGAGTACACACATACACACACACACACACACACACACACACACACACACACACACACACACACACACACACACACACTCATACACAGGGCATGGAGAAACTATAGAAATTACAGGTCACTTGAGAGCAGAGAAAGATACCAGAGCGCCAGGAATGAATATGTCAGGGTGAGAAGTGATGCAGATAGACAATATGAAAATGACATAGCAAGCAAGTCAAAGACTCAACCGAAATTGCTGCACAGCCACATCAGGAGAAAACCAACAGTGAAGGAGCAGATAATGAAACTGATGATAAGGGCAGACAGATTCACTACACACGACAAGGAAGTGTGTGAGGAATTCAATAAGAAATTCCAGGAGGTCTTCACATTAGAGCAAGGAGAAGTTCTTAAGATTAGAGAGGGAATAGTTAACCAGGCACCACTGGTTTAGTCTCCGTGGCGTAGTAGTAAGACGCTCGCCTGGCGTTCCGCGACCGCTTTGTCCTGGGTTCGTATCTTGGCCGGGGAGGATTTACTGGGTGCAAATCCTTAGCTGTAGCCTCTGTTGAACTCAACAGTAAAATGATTACCTGGTTGTTAAACGCTTCTTCGCGGGGGTCGTATTCCGGAGAACTTAGGATTAGGGACTTGCCCGAAATGCTACGCGTACTAGTGGCTGAACAAAAATGTGACAACTCTTCTATATATAAATAAAAAAAAGAAAAACAGAAGAGTTTGGGATTATCAGTGAGGATGTAAGGAAGCTCTTGGTAGAGTTGGATGTGACAAAGGCTATAGGCCCGGATGGAATCTCCCCTTGGATACTAAAGGAAGGAGCAGAAGCACTGTGCTTGACACTCTCCATAGTGTATAAAAAATCACTGGTAACAGAGGAACTGCCAGATATTTGGAAGAAGGCTAATATAGGCCCGATATACAATAAGGGGGATAGACAGGAGGCACTGAACTACAGGCCAGTGTCCCTAATTTGCATACCATGCAAGTTAAAGAAGAAGATTGTGCAAAAAAACTAATGGAATATCTGAAGCGGAAGAACTTTGTAACACAGCACCAGCATGGGTTCAAGGATGGTAAGTCCTGCCTCACAGGATTAATTGACCACAACGTCTAAGCAAGAGAGAGAGGGGTGGGCAAACTGCATAATTTTTGGATTGCCAGAAAGCTTTTGACAGAGTACCACACAAGAAACTAGTGCAAAAGCTGGAGATGCAGGCAAGAGTGAAAGGGAAGGTACTCCACTGGATAAGGGAATACCTAAGCAACAGAAGATAGCAAGTCACTGTGAGGGGTGAGGTCTCAGATTGGCGATACGTCACCAGTGGGGTCCCCCAGGGTTCAGTCCTTGGACCTATACTGTTTCTGATATATGTAAATAATCTCCCAGAGGGTATAGAATCATTCTTCTCATTGTTTGTTGATGATGCAAAAATTATGAGGAGGATTAAGACAGAGGAAGATGTATGAGTATGAGACGATAGTATGAACCATTCATCCAATACAAATTGAATGAATGGTCCAACAAATGGCTAATAAAGTTCAACCCGAGTAAATGTAAGGTAATTAAACTAGGCGATGGAAACAGGCCAGACACAGGATACCGAAAGGGAGATGAAGATTTTCATGAAACAGACAAAGAGAAAGATCTAGGAGTTAATATCACACCAAACCTGTCTCCTGAAACCCACATCAAAAGAATAACATCTGCGGCGTATGCGAGGCTGGCTAACATCAGAACTGCCTTCAGGAACCTGTGTAAGGAATCATTCAGAACCTTGTATACCACATATGTAGCACCAATCCTGGAGTATGCGGCCCCAGCATGGAGCCCGTACCTTGTCAAGCACAAGACGAAGCTGGAAAAAGTTCAGAGGTATGCCACTAGACTAGTCCCAGAACTCAGAAGCGCTACCAAAGGGCCAAAGAGCCAGAGGTCAACCCCCACAAGCACAACTATGTGAGTATAACTAGGTGAGTACACAGCCTCGCCTCGCGGCTGAGTGGACAGTGCTCGGGGGGTCGTAGTCATAAGGACCTGGGTTCGATTCCCGGAGCAGGCGGAAACAAATGGACAGAATTTCTTTCACCCTGATGTACTGTTCACCTAACAGTAAATAAGTACCTGGGAGTTAGATGTGTCTTCCTGTTGATGTGTGTGTCTAAGAAATATATATGTTGTAGACTGTGGGGGTTTTCTCTTTTGCTTTCCCGACTGCAATGCATACGTCGCCAATGTACATGTGGCAGACGCTTCACGAAGCTGTCGGAATCAGCAGAGAAAATACGAGAGCAACCGTACAGGGCCTGGGAGCAAGGTCGAGTTAGAGTCCTTGAGGGTCTCGTCGCAGACTAGCCTCACCTGGTCCTGGTCCACGTTGATCGTTGGAATCTCCTCAATGATTTAACACTTTAAGGGACTCCTCGGGTCCTCATCACATTTATAGTTTAGTGAATATAGGCAACTCGGTGTTGGAGACACCTGGAGCTGAAGGCTTGAGTAATTGATTAGCAGTATTCAGAAGTGGTTCAACGGAAACACCACATAAATCTTAACAGTAGTTTATTTACTAACTTAACCACTAATACAAAGGGTGCTTGATTTACTTTAGATTGGTGTCAGAAAGGCTATGGTTGTATTAGCAGGACTCTTGACGTCTGGCTAATGGACTCGGATCCACTCGTGGCGAAACACCTAACTTAACACAGTTGACAGCCAATCATTAACACCGCAACCTAACTGCCGGTATGCAAAGGGATCACAAGAGTTCCAACCGGATACTCGGGTAATGATGATATGCAATGAACACAATGGCACTGTCAATGGGACAGGCAATAACATGCACAATAATAATATCACACAATAGCTAAATGTGTGGTGTATGTGAAGCTCACATTCACAGACGAGTGTAATGCCGTGATACCACACAGATAAACACGCATACACCGTCGGGTGCCTTCACCTATAACCTGTGACAGGTATGAGTAGGTGATAACTGTGGTTGATCCCTCAGATCAACACAGACAGACACAATAAAACAATGACAAGATCTTGTACTTACAGGTAGGGTACCTCTCTTATTCACTCACTCACTCAGGCACATTTATGCAAGAACTCGTAGGTGGCCTGATAGCTGGTTTCCTCGTTCTGACGTGAGACCATTGACGACAGGCTTTCCCACAAACCGTACTTGACACAGCGTACTCGCAGGAGGGCGCATTGTATGTCAACAGACACACGCACACACACTTGCTGGCACTGGCGATGAGTAAGGTGGTGACGTCACGTAGTACTGTGAGGGCAGTGGCAGGTGGCTCGAGGCTACCGAGGTATTGAGGCACAAGCTACACGCTCTGGACCGAGTGGTGGCTGCAGGTTATGTGTTACCATGCAGGTACACTTGTGGTAAAGTCACACACAGGTTACTTAGGTGGCGGCACAGCCTTAGTTCACTCTACGTTCACACAGACGATCTTTGTCACCAGGGGTTACCTGATACCAGTCTGTTTCGCTCTGGTGATTTATCACTACTAGGCTTCTAAACAATATATTCACAGTCGCGATTCCGGGCGAGTGTTGGTATATCGAAAAGACGCTGAGTTTAACTTGACAGTGAGGAATGGACGGTGTTCAGTCTATTGTCCGATAGACAGAACATGTCCTCTGTGCAAGGGCTCCCTCACGTGAATGCTCTTGCCTGGGGCTCCAGGCATCTCGTGGGACACACAAAGGGTTACAATTTAACCAATGACATTGCAGCAAAAGAGAGGGGACCAATCATATTGATCGTTCTCTGATCAGTAGCAGAGGTGACGTCATGAACACATCACGACCACGTCACAGTTGTTATTCTCCATCATGCCAGTTGAGGTTGACCACAGGGTCAGCCTGTCCTGTTACGTTGCTGGCGTCTCTGTACTCTCTCATGCTGGCACCAGCCAATGTACTCACTGACCCTTTGTGGCAAGTATGCTTAACTTCCCTGTATCTACTTCCTGTCTGGACATACGGCGGCCTCCGTATTATAAACGTGTTCCTGGTTAAGTGGGCATTCTGGAGATACCCAACATGCCAGGTCACTATCCAGGGTTAACAGAGATAGGACCTTGTGCACAAGATCGGTGCACTGTGCTCTGCAATGAGCCATTCAAGTCAGCTGTGGGAAAATCTTGAGAGACCTACTCTCACATAGACATAATAGAAAAAAAATTGATTATAAAGGCGGAGTCCAAGAGCTAAGAGCTCGATTCTGCAGATATAAATAGTAAACACAAATAGTAAATACACACGCACACGCACCCACACACATACACACACATAAGTGTAGATATGCTTCTGCTTCAATTGTAGATATGATAGAGCCCAGTAGTCTCAGGAACCTGTACATTCGTTGATTGACAGTTGAGAGGTAAGTAAACACACACAGAGTCTATACCCAGAGGGTATAGACTCATTCCTCTCAATGTTTGCTGCCGACGCCAAAGTTATGAGAAGGATTAAGACAGAGGAGGACTGCTTGAGGCTTCAAGAAGACCTGGACAAACTGAAGGAATGCTCGAACAAATGGTTGTTAGAGTTTAACCCAAGAAAATCTAATGTAATGAAAATAGGTGTAGGGAGCAGGAGACCAGATACAAGGTATCATCTGGGAGATGAAATACTTCAAGAGTCAGTGAGAAAGACCTTGGGGGTTGATATCACGCCAGACCTGTCTCCTGAAACCCATATCAAGAGGTTTACATCAGCGGCATTTGCCAGGTTGGTTAAAATAAGAACGGCTTTAGAAACTTGTGTAAGGCATCTTTCAGAACTTTGTATACCACATGTGTCAAACCAATCCTTGAGTATGCGGCTCTAGCATGGAGTTACTCTCTAGTCAAGCATAAGACTAAAATGAAAAAGGTTCAAAGGTTTGCACAAGACTAGTACCCGAACTGAGGGGTATGAGCTACGAGGAGAGACTATGGGAATTAAACCTCACGTCACTGGAGACATAAGAGTTAGGGGGGACATGATCACCACATACAAGATTCTCAGAGGAATTGATAGAGTAGATAAAGACAGACTATTTACCACAAGGGGCACACACACTAGGGGACACAGGTAGAAATTGAGTGCCCAAATAAGCCATAGAGACATTAGATAGAATTTTTACAGTGTCAGAGTAGTAGACAAATGGAATGCATTAGGCAGTGATGTGGTGGAGGCTGACTCCATACACAGTTTCAAGTGTAGATATGATAGAGCTCAGTAGGCTCAGGAATCTGTACACCAGTTGATTGACAGTTGAGAGGCGGGACCAAAGAGCCAGAGCTCAATCCCCGCAAGCACAACTAGGTAAGTACAACAAGGCAACTAGATAAGCACACACACACACACACACACACACACACACTGTGTCACTTGTCACTTGTGCGATGGTCACTTGTCTTGTGACCATCGTGTTGGGTGGACATGGGGTTGGGAGCTCCTGGTTCACTAGTGGAGTGGGAGGGGTAATCAGGCAACTTCGAAGTGAAAAAGTGTGTACAAGTGAATGAAAAAACCTTGGGTTTTGACCAAAGCCATAAGGTAGTGAAGAAAAACAGTTTAAATAGCGTAATTCAAAATAGTTGAGGAAGTACTGTGGCAGTGTGCAGTGTGGAAGCAGACCTCACCGGACTCTGACCGCGTGACCTCACCCCCGGCAGCAACCCTTCTACCACCACGTGGGACGACGATTGGAGATTCACTCACCTATTGTGTTAGCAGGACGGTAAGATACTTGGAACCCCTGTGGGTAAGGTTGCATTATAGCAATGACTAGGTCAGGAAGGGTGTCTAGGTCCAACAGTATTATGATTGAGGAAGAAGATAGGTTTGTGGAGAAGATGATTGGGAAATTTGTAGAGAAGAGGGATGTTTGGATAGATGATCTAATCCAGGGGATTAAAAGTGAAGTCTTTAATAAGATACAGGACGAGGTTCAAAGACTCAAACAAGAGTTTATGGATTATATTCAAGAGGAAATCACGAAGAGCAGGGTAGAATGGCAAGGAGAAATATCTAGGCTTACTAATGAATTTGGCATGAATAAGGGAAGCTTGGCAGGGGAAGGGGGAGTAGTAGTAGGTGGAGTAGCGGGTGTGGGAGGGGTGGGGGTCAGCCAGGGAGAGGGCCACCAGCATGACCCTGAACTGAGAAAGAGGACAATCATAATCCATGGATTGCTTGAAGCCAGGGCACCATCGAGGCAGGAAAGGATGGAGATTGAGGATTTGGCGCTACAGTACTAGGGATCTTGAGAGACATGAGAGCCCAGATGGCAGGGAATGAGGTGCAAGTTCAACGACACATTGGACCATACAACTGTAACAGGAAACGACCTGTCCTGGTACAGTTCACTAACGAAGAGGCAGTGGATTACATACTGCATCACAAACACTTACTCAGAGGTAGCGAAAATTACTACAACGTATATATTGACAAATTCATGACGAAGGAGGAACAGATTGCCCACAGAGCAAGCAAACAACAATACAACTCTTCCCATTTGAGAGTAGCTACACACCCCAGTGCTAATCCACCCCATGCTAACCAGCTCACACTTGCTTCTCAGGTCACTCCTTCCCCAAATCAGCCGCCCCTGCTTATCTCCCCAACACATCCCTTGACCCCAGTGGCCTTGTAGCCTGGTGGATAGCGCGCAGGACTCGTAATTCTGTGGCGCGGGTTCGATTCCCGCACGAGGCAGAAACAAATGGGCAAAGTTTCTTTCACCCTGAATGCCCCTGTTACCTAGCAGTAAATAGGTACCTGGGAGTTAGTCAGCTGTCACGGGCTGCTTCCTGGGGGTGGAGGCCTGGTCGAGGACCGGGCCGTGGGGACACTAAAAGCCCCGAAATCATCTCAAGATAACCTCAAAATAACCCCTCTGACCCCACTGCAGTCAAATTCATCCCACATTCCAAGGACCCCCTCATCACCTCAACCCCCAAAACCCGTCCAGCCCTCATCCCCTCAACCCCCAAAACCCACCCAGCCCTCATCCCCTCAACCCCAAGAACCCACCCAGCCCTCATCCCCTCAACACCCAAAGCCTACCCAGCCCTCACCCCTCCTCATCCCCTCTCCTTCCATGTGACCCCCCACCCTTGCGAGGGGGGTGGGAAGTTCCCCCCACCTATCCTTCCCCCTTCCAACCTCTCAACCTCTATCTGACTCCCAACCTTACGCTATCTCCCAACCCCTCTATGCCCTCCCTAATCTTCAGACCCAGTATGCCCTTCCTACTCCAGACCTACCTACCCAGGCCCTACCCCAGACCCTCCTACCTACCTTCCTAGAAGCCCAGCCCCCAGTAGCCCCCCAAGCACCCCTCCTGACCTCTTTCACCCCCTATACCCCCCGGACCCCCCCCCCCAGACACCCCCTGGATCCCCCCGGACATCCCCCGGATCCTCCCTGCCCCCAGTCATCCCCCAGACACCCCCAGATCCCCCCTGCCCCCAGTCACCCCCCAGACACCCCCCAGATCCTCTCAGACCCCCAGAGAAAGGGAGAACTCTGGTACAAGAATTTCCATGAAGAATCTCAAGGTTTGGTACACCAATGCTGATGGGGTATCTAATAAAGCAGAAGAGATAAAAGAAAGAGTGAGTGAAGCAGATCCTGACATAGTTGCAATTGTGGAAACTAAAATTAATGACATGATCTCAGATGCAATCTTTCATGAAGGGTACCAGGTGATACGAAAAGAGAGGACACAGAGACAGGGAGGGGGAGTAGCACTCCTAATAAAGCGGAAATGGAAGTTTGAAGACCTGGGAAATCGAGTTACCAATGAGTGCACAAGCTTCGTACATGGAACTCTGACAGTAGATGGGAGGAAGATTGTGATCTTGGTAATCTACAATCCCCCACCAAACAGTAGAAGACCCAGGCAGGAGTATGATGACAACAACAAAGCATGTATAGATGAACTGCAGAAGGCAGCAACACTAGCCCACAGAATGAGAGCGAAGCTGCTGATCATGGGGGACCTAAATCATGGAGAGATAAATTGGGAATCAAGGAATCCCCATGGAGGGGACGAAACGTGGGGAGCAAAATTAGTAGATGTTATAGACAGGAATTTCCTGACACAACATGTGAAGGAAGACACAAGGGAAAGAGGAGGAGATGCACCGAGCCTATTAGACCTGATTTTCACCCAGAACGTAGAAGATATCGAGAATTTAGAGCATGAAATACCTCTAGGGGCCAGTGACCATTGTGTCCTAGTCTTTGACTACATGATGGAATTCAAACTTATGACCATGGGACAAGAGATCTGGGAAAGGACAGCTGACTACAGGAAAGGGGACTATAAGAGGATAAGGGACTATCTGGGTGAAGTGCAGTGGGAGGAAGAAATTAGAGGAAAAACAGTCCAAGATATGATGAACCTAGTCATACAGAAATGCCAGGAGGCCGAAGAGAGATTTATACCAACGGTAAAGGGAAAAAATAAGAAGGAATATAATAACCCATGATTTAATAGACAGTGTCAGGAAGCAAAAATGGCCAGCAGGCGGGAGTGGAGGAAGTACAGAAGACAAAGAACAGAGGACAACAGGATCAGATACAACAGAGCTAGGAACGATTACATTAACATAAGACGAACATCGGAAACGGACTATGAGAACGATATTGCAATCAAAGCGAAAAAACAACCTAAGTTACTACATAGTCATATAAGAAGAAAAATGTCGGTGAACGACCAAGTGACAAGACTAAGGAAGACAGAGGGGGCATATACTGAAAGTGACAAGGAAATCTGCGAGGCATTGAATGCCAGTTTCCATGGAGTGTTCACTACCGAGCCTGAGCAGCTCCCATTGTTGGAAGGGGTTACCCTAGATGAAAGACTATCAGATATAGAGGTGACAGCAGAGGAGGTAATGAAACAGTTGACAACTCTAGATGCAACTAAAGCAGTTGGACCAGACAAAGTATCACCGTGGATACTAAAAGAAGCAGCACAGGCCCTCAGCGTGCCTCTGGCAATGATCTTTAATGAGTCACTTATGTCAGGAGAATTGCCCAGTTGCTGGAAGAAGGCAAATGTCGTGCCGATCTTCAAGAAAGGTGATAGGGAGGAGGCACTTAACTATAGACCTGTATCACTGACAAGCATCCCCTGTAAAATACTGGAAAGAATAATTAGGCTATGACTGGTTGCACACCTGGAGAACATTAGGTTTGTGAACAAACATCAACATGGGTTCTGGACAGGGAAATCGTGCCTAACAAACCTTCTGTAATTCTATGATAAAATAACGAGGATAAGACAGGACAGAGATGGTTGGGCAGACTGCATATTTCTGGACTGCCAAAAAGCCTTTGATACAGTACCGCACATGAGACTGCTGTTCAAGCTCGAGAGGCAGGCTGGGGTGGGGGGAAAGGTCCTAGCATGGATAAGGAACTACCTAACAGGAAGGAGCCAAAGAGTTACGGTAAGGGGCGAGAAGTCGGACTGGCGAACAGTAACAAGTGGAGTACCACAAGGATCGGTGCTGGGACCAATTCTATTTCTTGTATATGTTAACGACATGTTTACAGGCGTGGAGTCCTACATGTCGATGTTTGCGGATGACGCAAAGTTGATGAGAAGAGTTGTGACAGATGAGGATTGCAGGATCCTCCAAGAGGACCTGAACAGGTTGCAGAGATGGTCAGAGAAATGGCTACTGGAATTCAACACGAGCAAATGTAAAGTTATGGAAATGGGACTAGGAGATAGGAGACCAAAGGGACAGTACACAATGAAGGGGAACAGCTTACCTGTAACGACGCGTGAAAGAGACCTGGGGGTGGACGTAACACCTAATCTATCTCCTGAGGCACATATAAATAGGATAACGACAGCAGCGTACTCTACACTGGCAAAAGTTAGAACATCATTCAGAAACCTAAGTAAGGAGGCATTTAGGGTGCTTTACACTGCCTACGTAAGGCCAGTCTTAGAGTATGCCGCCTCATCATGGAGTCCCCATCTGAAGAAGCATATAATGAAACTGGAAAAGGTTCAGAGGTTTGCAACGAGACTCGTCCCAGAGCTACGAGGGATGGGGTATGAGGAGCGCCTGAGGGAACTGTGCCTTACGACACTAGAAAGAAGAAGGGAGAGGGGGGACATGATAGGAACGTATAAGATACTCAGAGGGATTGACAGAGTGGACATAGACGAAATGTTCACACGGAATAGTAACAGAACGAGGGGACATGGATGGAAGCTTGAAACTCAGATGAGTCACAGAGATGTTAGGAAGTTTTCTTTTAGCGTGTGAGTAGTGGGAAAATGGAATGCACTTCAGGAACAGGTTGTGGAAGCAAATACTATTCATAATTTTAAAACCAGGTATGATAGGGAAATGGGACAGGAGTCATTGCTGTAAACAACCGATGCTCGAAAGGCGGGATCCAAGAGTCAATGCTCGATCCTGCAGACAACTAGGTGAGTACACACACACACACACACACAATCACAACCTACAAAATCCTCAGGGGAATCGACCGGGTAAACAAGGATAAACTATTCGACACTGGAGGGACGCGAACAAGGGGACACAGGTGGAAGCTGAGTACCCAAATGAGCCACAGAGACATTAGAAAGAACTTTTTCAGTGTCAGAGTAGTTAGTAAATGGAATGCACTAGGAAGTGTTGTGGTGGAGGCTGACTCCATACGCAGTTTCAAATGTAGATATGATAGAGCCCAGTAGGCTCAGGAACCTGTACACCAGTTGATTGACGGTTGAGAGGCGGGACCAAAGAGCCAGAGCTCAACCCCCGCAAGCACAATTAGGTGAGTACACACACATGGGACCAAAGAGACTAAGCTCAACCTCCGCAAGCACAAATAGGTGATTACAAATAGGTGAGTACAGACTCCTAAGGGGGGGGGGGGTCTGGTAGCTGAGTGGACAGCGCGCGGGACTTGTAATCTTGTTGGCCTGGTTCGATCCCCGGACTAGGCACAGAGAAATGGACAGAGTTTCTTTCACCCTGATGCCCCTGTTACCTACTAGTAAATAGGTACCTGGGAGTTAAACAGCTGTTACGGGCTGCTTCCTGGGTGTGTACTTACTTCCCTAGTTGTATTCACCTAGTTGTGCTTGCAGACGTTGAGCTCTGGCTCTTTGGTCCCGCCTCTCAACTGTCAATCAACTAATTTACAGGTTCCTGAGCCTATTGGGCTCTATCATATCTACACTTGAAGCTATGTATGGAGTCAGCCACCACCACATCACTTCCTAATGCATTCCATTCCATTCCATTTGTGTGTGTGTGTGTGTGTGTGTGTGTGTGACACTCCTCCTATTTCTTCCTCCTCCTCCTTCCTCGCCATCTTCCTCCTTCCTCCTCGCCCTCCTCCTCCTCCTCCTTCCTCCTTGCTCTCTTCCTCGGCCTTCTTCTCCTTCCTCCTTGCCTTCCTCCTCGTTCTCCTCCTTCTTCCTCGCCTTCCTCCTCCTTCCTCCTCACCCTCCTACTTCCTCCTCACTCTCCTCTTCCTTCCTCCCCGCCCTTCTCCTCCTTCCTCTTCGCCCTCCTCCCTCCTCCTCCTCTTCCTTCCTCCTTGCCCGCCTCCTCCTTTCTCCTCGCCCTCCTAGCTCCTTCCTCCTCGCCCTCCTCTATCCTTCCTCGCCCTCCTCTTCCTTCCTCCTCGCTCTCCTCCTCCTCCTTCTTCCTCGCTTTCATCCTCCTCCTTCTTCCTCGCTCTCCTCCTCCTCCTTCCTCCTCGCTCTCCTCCTCCTCCTTCCTTCTCGTTCTCCTCTTCCTCCCTCCTCGCTCTCCTTCCTCCTCGCCCTTCTCCTTCCTCCGCGCCCTCCTCCTTACCCTCCTTGCAGTCATCCTTCCTCCTCACCCTCCTCCTTCCTCCTCGCCCTTCTCCTCCTTCCTCTTCGCCCTCCTCCTTCCTTCCTCGCCTTCCTCCCTCCCCCTTCCTTCTTCGCCCTCCTCCTTCCTCCTCGCCCTCTTCCTTCTTTCTTCGCCCTCCTCCTTCTTTCTTCGCCCTCCTCCTTCTTCCTTGCCCTCCTACTCCTGTTTCCTCCTCGCCCACCTTCCTCCTCGCCCTCTTCCTTCCTCTTCGCCCCACTCCTCCTTCCTCCTCGCCCTCCTCCTCCTTCCTCCTCGCCCTCCTCTCCCTCCTCCTCGCCCTCCTCCTCATTCCTCCTCGCACTCCTCCTCCTTCCTCCTCGCCCTCCTCCTCCTTCCTCCTCGCCCTCCTCTCCCTCCTCCTCCTTCCTCCTCGCCCTCTTCCTCCATCCTCCTCACCCTCCTCTCCCTCCTCCTCCTTCCTCCTCGCCCTCCTCTCCCTCCTCCTCCTTCCTCCTCGCTCTCGTCCTCCTTCCTTCTCGCTTTCCTCCTTCCTCCTCGCCCTCCTCCTCCTTCCTCCTCGCCCTCCTCCTTTCTCCTCACCCTCCCACTTCCTCCTCACTCTCCTCCTCCTTCCTCCCCGCCCTTCTCCTCCTCGACCTCCTCCTTGCCCTTTTCCTTCCTCCTCGCTCTCGTCCTCCTCCTCCCACCTCGCTCTCGTCCTCCTCCTCCCTCCTCGCTCTCCTCCTCCTCCTCACTCCTCGCTCTCCTCCTCCTCCTCCCTCCTCGCTCTCGTCCTCCTCCTCCCTCTTCGCTCTCGTCCTCCTCCTTCCTTCTCGCTTTCCTCCTTCCTCCTCGCTCTTCTCCTTCCTCCTCGCCCTCTTCCTTCCTCCTCGCCCTCCTCCTCCTTCCTCCTCGCCCTCCTCCTTTCTCCTCACTCTCCTCCTCACCCTCCTACTTCCTCCTCACTCTCCTCCTCCGTCCTCCCCGCCCTTCTCCTCCTTCCTCCTCGCCCTTCTCCTTCCTCCTCGCCCTTCTCCTTCCTCCCTCCTCCTTCCTTCCTCCCCCTCCTCCTTGTTTTCTCGCCCTCCTCCTCCTTCCTCCTCGGCCTCCTAGCTCCTCCTCCTTCCTTCCTCGCCCTCCTCGCTCTCCTCTTCCTTCCTCCTCGCCCTCCTCCTTTCTCCTCGCTCCCCTCCTCCTCCTTCCTCCTCGCTCCCCTCCTCCTCCTCCTCCTTCCTCCTCGCTTCCCTCCTCTTCCTCCTTCCTCCTCGCTTCCCTCCTCCTCCTTCTTCCTCCTCGCTTCCCTCCTCCTCCTCCTTCCTCCTCGCTCTCCTCCTCCTCCTTCCTCCTCGCTCTCCTCCTCCTTCCTCCTCGCTCTCCTCCTCCTTCTTCCTCCTCGCTCTCCTCCTCCTTCTTCCTCCTCGCTCTCCTCCTCCTTCTTCCTCCTCGCTCTCCTCCTCCTCCTTCCTCCTCGCTCTCCTCCTTCCTCCTCGCTCTCCTCCTCCTCCTCCTCCTTCCTCGATCTCCTCCTCCTTCTTCCTCCTCGCTCTCCTCCTCCTTCTTCCTCCTCGCTCTCCTCCTCCTCCTTCCTCATCGCTCTGCTCCTCCTTCTTCCTCCTCGCTTCCCTCCTCCTCCTCCTTCCTCCTCCTCCTTCCTCCTCGCTCTCCTCCTCCTTCCTCCTCGCTCTGCTCCTCCTTCTTCCTCCTCGCTCTCCTCCTCCTTCTTCCTCCTCGCTCTCCTCCTCCTTCTTCCTCCTCGCTCTGCTCCTCCTTCTTCCTCCTCCTTCTTCCTCCTCGCTCTCCTCCTCCTCCTTCCTCCTCCCCCTCCTCGCCCTCCTCCTTCCTCCTCGCCCTCCTTCCTCCTCGCCCTCCTCCTCCTTCCTCGCCCTCCTCCTCCTTCCTCCTCTCCCTCCTCACTCTCCTCCTCACCCTCCTTCTTCCTATTCACTCTCCTCCTCCATCCTCCTCGCCCTTCTCCTCCTTCCTTCCTCGCCCTCCTCCTTTCCTCGCCCTCCTCCTCCTTTCCTCGCCCTCCTCCTTTCCTCCTCGCTCTCCTCTTCCTTCCTCCTCGCCCTCCTCTTCCTTTCTCCACGCCCTCCTCCTCCTTCCTCCTCGCTCCCCTCCTCCTCCCCGCTCTCCTCCTTCTCCTTCCTCCTCGCTCTCCTTCTCCTCCTCCTTCCTCCTCGCTCTCCTCCTCCTCCTCCTTCCTCCTCCCTCTCCTCCTTCCTCCTCGCTCTTCTCCTCCTCCTCCTTCCTTGTCGGAAAATCCGACACCATTTAATATATCATACAGACAGATAATAATTGCTGCTGTATTACCAACAAGTTACCCATAGAAAACGTAACTTGTAGTGGAATTACCGTCTAAAGAAAACGGGATATCATCACCACATACCATTATAAATTCACCAGCTATTCTGGTGGGAATTATTCTTAAATACATTAGTCTTTGGACTTTACCATTATAAAAACATCTCATATAAATTAACTTAATTATCAATATTAAAGTAGAGTAAATGTGACCCTTCTATCACTTTTGACATCTGGACAATGTAAGCCAGGCGTCGGAGTGAGGAAGGAGGGGCAGCCATTGTTGTTGTCACCTCCGGGACGCATGGAGCAAATTCGGCTCCTATCATATCTGGACAATGTCGGCCAGTAGCGTCAGTGAGGGAGGAAGGAGGCAGCCATTGTTATTGTCACCTCCGGGACGTGTGGAGCAAATTCGGCTCCTATCATATCTGGACAATGTCGGCCAGTAGCGTCAATAGTATGGAGTGTTAGACAGAGCCATTGTTGTGTCACCTCCGAGACGTGTGGAGCAAATTCGGCTCCTATCATATCTGGACAATGTCGGCCAGTAGCGTCAATAGTATGGAGTGTTAGACATTATTGAGACCAGAGGCGCAGGGAGCAAATTCGGCTCCTGTTAATTTTACTTGGACGAAGTGTTATGGAAACCAAAGGTGTACCATTATCACACGCTGTCAACAAATTCAAGTTAAGTGTCTTTCCGAAACCCGTATATCTATCATTAGTGGCCATTAATGTCATTGGGTAGGGTGACCCGGTTAGATCACGAAATCGCCTCATACTAAAGGTAATTAAGCCAGGTCTTCAATGTTCCATGTACAGTATTTTCTCTGATATAGCTTGTCATATATAGGTATCTGGCTTTACAGCTAGCGCCCTTTTAACAGGTCAAGACGAGGAAGCAAGGCTTTGTGCATCAGTTACTGGGTGATGGAAGCTACCTCAAAGAGGATAATTTGGTGTCTACACCCTAGTTATACCTGGTGGACTAACCTGCTGTACTATAAGATAAGGAACCTCTTCAATGTATGTAGTTATTACTGTAGTTTGATTGGCTGCATATATATTTAATTAATAAACCCCCCTAATGTGTAGAGGATCGATTTGTGAGATTGAGATTATTGCAGAAATACAGTCCACTTATCATTATACAAATTGCTATCGAAGTATATAAATTAAGGTAAATATAAATTCATATAAATTAAATAAATATAAATCTCACAGGTCGGTTCCCACATTCCTCCTTGCTCTCCTCCTCCTCCTCCTTCCTCCTCGCTCTCCTCCTCCTTCCTCCTCCTCCTTCCTCCTCGCTCTCCTCCTCCTCCTCCTTCCTCCTCGCTCTCCTCCTCCTTCCTCCTCGCTCTCCTCCTCCTCCTCCTTCCTCCTCGCTCTCCTCCTTCCTTCTCGCTCTCCTCCTCCTCCTCCTTCCTCCTCGCTCTCCTCCTCCTCCTCCTCTTTCCTCCTCGCTCTCCTCCTCCTCCCTTCTCGCTCTCCTCCTCCTCCTTCCTCCTCGCTCTCCTCCTCGCTCTCCTCCTCCTTCCTCCTCGCTCTCCTCCTCCTTCCTCCTCGCTTTCCTCCTCCTCATTCCTCCTCGCTCTCCTCCTCCTCCTTCCTCCTCGCTCTCCTCCTCCTCCTCGCTCTCCTCCTCCTTCCTCCTCGCTCTCCTCCTCCTCCTCGCTCTCCTCTTCCTCCTTCCTCCTCGCCCTCCTCCTTCCTCTTCGCCCTTCTTCTCCTTCCTCTTCGTCCTTCTATTCCTTTCTCCTCCTTCTTCGCCATCTTCCTCCTTGCCCTCCTCCTCGGCCTTCTCCTTCTTCCTCCTTGGCCTCCTCCTTCCTCCTTGCCTTCCTCCTCGTCCTCCTCCTTCTTCCTCGCCCTCCTCCTCCTTCCTCCTTGCCTTCCTCCTCGTCCTCCTCCTTCTTCCTCGCCTTCCTCCTCCTTGCCTTCCTCTTCGCCCTCCTTCTCCTTCCTCTTCGTCCTTCTATTCCTTCCTCTTCACTCTCCTCCTCACCCTCCTGCTTCCTCCTCACTCTCCTCTTCCTTCCTCCCCGCCCTTCTCCTCCTTCCTCGCCTTCCTCCTCCTTTCTCCTCGCCCTCCTCCTTCCTTCCTCGCTCTCCTTTTCCTTCCCCCTTGCCCTCCTCCTCCTTCCCCCTTGCCCTCCTCCTCCTTCCTCCTCGCCCTTCTCCTTCTTCCTCCCTCCTCTATCCTTCCTCGCCCTCCTCTTCCTTCCTCCTCCTCCTTCCTCCTCGCCCTCCTCTTCCTTCCTCCTCGCCCTACTCCTCCTTCCTCCTCGCCCTCCTCCTCCTTCCTCTTCGCCCTCCTTCTCCTTCCTCTTCGTCCTCCTATTCCTTCCTCCTCCTCCTTCCTCGCCATCTTCCTCCTTGGCCTCCTCCTTCCTCCTCGCCCTCCTCCTTCCTCGCTCTCCTCCTTCCTTGTCGCCCTCCTCCTCCCTCCTCGCCCTCTGTGGGGAAATCTGGCTCCAGTATAAAACTAATAAAACCAGCATTGAATGTAATGAAACGCCATTTTCTGGGTGAGACCCGGAGGCTCCACGGAGCTTGACCAGGCTGATATGCTAATGTCAGACTTTGGCATCAGTCATGTGTATGGAGTTCTAGGGCCTACCAGGGACCACAGCCAGAACCTGGCCCCCTCAGAGAGGCAAGGGGAGCAATGGCCTATAGAAACCCCCGTGTGGTTGGAAGCATTCTATATCTGCCATCAACCGGGTCAAGCATCGAGAAAGGTAAGCATTCCAAAACAAACCCCTATTCTGGTTCAAATTGCTACCAAAAGCCGAACTAGTGGATAGAACTCCCCAACGGAAAACAAGCAAACTAGTATGACGTCACACGTCACCGCGCCGCTGTCTGCGCAGCTTCCCCCTCCCCGGGAGGGGGTAGGGGGAGCCCCAGACCTCTCTCGCCGGCTATCCACCCATCAGTTCTACGGCTGGATGTCAAAACACGCGAAAAACCGCCGACTGGAGGGAGGGAGGGTTGCCGGGGGAGCCTCTGGGTCTCGCCCAGAAAATGGCGTTTCTTTACATTCAACGCTGGTTTTCTGGGGGGATCCCCGTCGGCTTCTTGGAGCTAAATACCGACAGAGAAAGGTCAAAGGGAAGGAACCGGGAGGCGTACACCACGCACCCCTCAACGGAAGCGAGACAACCGACAGCCAACGCTAACCCAAGGCGACAGCCCGAAAAAGGGCCCAGAAACAACACGAGATAACGACCAGCAAGGCCCCTGCACGAACACCAAAGATCCTTGCCCGAATGACATCAAGGATACGCCGCATAGACGGGAGCTCGAGCAGCGAAGCCACGAACGCCACAGGCATAGGGAAAGAACACAGGCAGGCTAGTCGCAAGAACACGGCTGACCACCCGGGACACCGTCACCCGCGAACAGGGAAGAATGGAACCGGATCAACTCAAAGCATGCCCCGGACATAAAGGCCGTGGCACGCAAATAACAGCGGAGTGCTGCCACTGAACAAAACACGACACCCCCCGGCCCTACCAACCAAAGCACCAATAACACAAGGACCCCTCCGGAACGCAGCAGCCCCCCTCCCATGCCAGAAAAGATGGAGAATGCTGCCACCGAACAACCAAAACGCCAAAACCGAAGGAACAGAAAAACCCCTGCGGAGGAGCAAGAAGCCCAGCCACCCGACTCCCCAGAGGTAAACGCCAACAGGAAAAGGAGCTGACGAAAAAACAAACCGGAACCGAAGGGGCACCACCAACCGAGGAGAAGACAGAGCACGCTTACCAGAGACCAGGATGGTTCAAGCGGTGCACTAACAGGCCGGAAGTGAAATAACGCACGAGACAGCGTACTAACGGTACAGAAGCAACACCAAGAACGAAAGAAAGCCGAAGTGGCTCCGTGAGCGCCGCACGAACGAGGCGACAGTACGTGGCAAAATGACGGCCCCCAACCCCCACCAGAAAAAACCAAGCCGACGCTAACAACTGCAGCCACCTAAGAAAGGGCAGGAGGAAAAGGAAGGACCGCCAAAATACCCCATTCTACCGCCAAGAAGAAGTACGCAGGTGGGACACCGACCACTAAGCCTCCCGACCACCAACCGGAGGTGAGACACGCGAAGCAGAATGTAAGCAACCCCGACAAGGTACCTCCGAGCGCAGGAAAAGGCGGAGTCGCAGGAAGATCTTGGGTGCGACCACCAAAGTCCAGGTGACACAAAGGAGATGAAACGTCTGCCGAACAGAAAGCTCCCAATGCAAGCAAGCCCGCCAGGAGATCAGAAATAACGGGTCCAATGCAAGACCCTGAAAAACCAACCGGCAGGGCAAGCCAGGAAAGCTGAAGAAAGCATAAGGGTTGCCACCAGAACAGTACCCGAACCAAAGGGTACGAGCAATGAAAACAGACCAAGACACATAAGTGCACTATAGTACACAGGCTGAAATAACGCCCAAGAAGCCAAGGAACGCACGAAGAACACCCCTGCGGCATAGGAGAAAACAAAGGAAATGCACAAGGAAGAGAATCGGTAAAAACCGACAGCCCCCCCCCCCCCCATAGCAGCAAGAGCAGGCAAAACCGACCAAAGGAGATGCCAGGGAAGCGACTGGGGAAAAGCAGGATGAAAAGAGCCAAAGCTCAAAGCCCAGGAAACAACCAGGGGTGGATAATCAGGCAGGGACAGGATCCCACGCACATGAAAGGTCCAAGCCAGGGACCCGAAGACCACGAAAATTAACAAGCAAATCCCCAGACGCAAACCCAAGGCACAAAACAGCAGCAAAGTGCCACACCACAACCGGACACAGGAAAAAGGACACCCCACCACAAAACACGTTACCAATGCACACGTGCAGCAGCAACGTGCACCATCGCAACATGTAAGTATATAGCAACCTGCTTCTGCAAAGGCAGAGAACGGTGTAGGCAGACCCCAGACAGGGCCAACGGAGACACGACAGAACCCAGCAGGCCCAAGAACCAGCACACCCGGTGACCGACGGCGGAGATACCAGCCCGATACCTGCTGGATGGGGTTCAGGGTGTTCACTTACTCCCCAAGCCCGGCCCGAGGCTAGGCTTGACTAGGGAGAGGTTGGCCCACCAGGCTGTTACTTGGAGCAGCCCGCAGGCCCACATACCCACCACAGCCAGGATGGGCCGGAACCTCTATCCGAAAACAGGCTAGTGTTCCTTGGAAGTCCACGGATGTACCGGCAATACGGCGGATGCTCGCAGGTAGGACGTGTAACAACCACAGACCTCTGATGGTTATACAGTGTTTCCCGATTGTGCCTATGGCACCACTGAGGTTGGCCACTGGAACTATCCCGCAAGTTCTTCCATATAGGCGGGACCCAAGAGCCAGAGCTCAAACCGCGCAAGCACAACCAGGAGAGCCCTACCAGGTGAGTACATAACCAGCACCACAACCCACACACCCCATAACACGAAAGATGTGGGTCCCCCTGAATGACACTAGCATGGGTACGTTGGACATGCACATGAGTGGGACTGGAAGGGTTGAAAAGGGACAGTCACTGGTGTGCTAACGGTCTCATTCGTACATAAATATACCTAAATAAAGACAGGTATATAAACATCGCATCCATGCAGCGCCCAGCCAAAAGACGCCAGACCACAGAAACTCACCTGTCAAATGGAGGAACGAACGTGTCACGACCCAACAGTGCCCAAAAGATCCTTTGAGCACCGCTAGGTGAAAAAGCCAGAGCCGGACACGCATGAGAGCAGGGTAGAGGCGAAGGAGGCCCACACCCATGACACAGGGAAAACCGCGGCGTCCTCCCCACAGCGGGAATCTATGACACCCCCGGAGCGAAGGGGCACATACCGGAGAAAGGGAGAAGAGCGAGAGGCAAAAGCACCCGAGTAAAAAGGGCGCAAAACACTAGCACTGAAACACACCGCCCAGCCCAAAACAAACTCCACGGCGCATACGCATGACACGCTGGCCGAACCGCACAACCTGCTCTGCGGAAAGGTGCCAACCAGGACAACTGCACTAGAAAAGTAGCCATAAGAGGAAGCAGTAACAACAAAACCAGCCAACTAAGCACAGACAAAGAGCCCAAAAAGGAACCCCAACTGGGCCACGAGTAGCCCAACTGGGCTACAAGTAGCCCAATACGGCGACCCGGACTAGGAGCCGACAGACGTTCCAATAATACGGGAAGTAGCGAAAACCTTCCCGAACCCTCGAGAACACAGAAGCAAACACCAGTCTCGAAGGCACACAAAGGCACAGTCACACCCGAGACCTGAAGTCATGTAGAACCCCAAGAACGGGAAAACATGACGAAGACACCGTCCCGAAAAGGGGGGAGCATCCACCCACAGGACGGAACTAACCGACTCAAAGGCCAAGGAACCGAACCCGGGGAGGGGTTGATGCCCAACAACAACACGTACGCCGAGTGGGGAGGAAAAACACCACTCCGCCTAGAGGAGGAGAAAAAACCCCCACGGGGTCCTACGGGGCCAAAGTCAGTCAGGAACTGACTGACCCCCCCAAGTCAGCCCCAGGAACCCACACGACAGGCCCCGGGGGCCAAGCCGTCCCCCCAAAGCCCCGGCCGTACCAGAAAACCGGGGCAGCTGCATTTTTACAAAAAATACTAAGGAAGGCAGCCCACTGGCAGACTCTTACAACACAGCTGGAGGAACAGGCTCAAATGCCCCCATCACTACCCAAGTAGGGGAATTCCCCGAGACTGCCCGAGTCTCAAAACCATCGAACCCCGCCCCGAACCCACAGTCGGTAAGGAACCGGATGTAGGCAGGACGAGGACATCCAGGGGAAAGACAAGGGGGCATAGAAGGAACCGAAGCAACAAACACCCTCAAGTTCCAACACGACACGAACCAAAACGGGGAAGCCCCGAGGCTCCCGGGGAGTAAACAAACGAGAACGTTGCCACCACCAAGGCTCAAAGTGTAACGCCCCTGCTGCCCGCACCCGCTTAGTCAGCACAACTGGGTAACCGAGCCACAACGAGCAACAAAACTCGCAGGACTCCGGGTCGAAGGGGTCACCGACCCCACAGGCAGCAGACGGAGGCAAACAGAGAGTCACCCTGAGACAAGGGGTGAGAGAAACCCTCAAACTCGCTGGAAGCGAGGGGGGGGGGGGGGACTCCGGGGTCACATTCATTGGACCTGCACGCCCCCAGTGAATTCCCAGGGTCCCGAGCGTTTACTATAATAGGACTCGTGCTCAGGTAATCCCAGGCAGGGTACTGCTAACCGGCGTCCAAAGCTACCAAACAACTTTCTAAGCACTGAACCCCCGGGACGTGTACACTCACGGGGACCTAGCAGGGAAAACCACCAGAATAATACTCGGAACACAAGGGACACAGGAGGCAAGAACGAAGGCAGACCCCCCACCAGGTAGATAAACAAAAAAGAAAAAGAAAACCCCGCAAGAGGACAGCATACCCAGGCACAACAGACCTGGCCGCCAAATAGGTGAAAACAAGCTGTGCAGCACCTTGCGCCCCACCAGTGCAAAACTGCCCCTTACCCGAAGGCGAACAAGGGAGACAGAACACCCGAGCACACAAAGGGCGGTCGAAAACCAAGCAGTAAACTGCCTAGCAGGGGCAGAAACCAAGGAACTTGTGGAAGGTGGCCCCAAGGGCAGTACTTACAGGGCACCTAGGGAAGGGAACCCTAGGCGCATGCAGCCAGAGTACTGGAGACTCCCGACTCATGCACCACCTAGAAGACAGACACCATACTAGGTACAGTGCTGAAACAACTAATGGAGCCGGAGCACACAACCGGTGCCTATAGCATCAGTCGAAGAACTGATGGGTGGATAGCCGGCGTGAGAGGTCTGGGGCTCCCCCTCCCCAGACAGCGGCGCGGTGACGTGTGACGTCATACTAGTTTGCTTGTTTTCTGTTGGGGAGTTCTATCCACTACTTCAGCTTTTGGTAGCAATTTTAACCAGAATAGGGGTTTGTTTTGGAATGTTTACCTTTCTGGATACTTGACCCGGTCGATGGCAGATATAGAATGCTTCCAACCACACGGGGGTTTCTATAGGCCATTGCTCCCCTTGCCTCTCTGAGGGGGCCAGGTTCAGGCCGTGGTCCCCGGTAGGCCCTCGAAATCGATACACATGATTGATGCCAAAGTCTGACATTAGCATATCAGCCTGGTATAGCTCCGGGGAGCCGACGGAGCTCCCCCCAGAAAAGGGTGATACCTAAAGATTATAAGCATAGACTATTACATTATGGAGTCAGTAGTTCTAGCAATAGTATGGTAGTTTAATTGCATTAAGCAGAATGAAAACATTAAATTGAAATATAACAATTTATTTTTATATTTATTTATTTAAAAACAAGAAGGTACAGTGGGGTCTGAGAGCACATAATAATAATAATGTTGTTATTCTTATATTTTTGGAAAGCCACAAACACGCATTCCATCTTGAGCAGTTACTTAATCTAACAGATATGGCCAAGACTATCAATAGGTACATTGTAGCAAAATTTGAGTTCATCATAATAACTACAATATAAATTGAAGGTATTGATAACACCGGTGAAGTTGCATGTCTTAAGTACTAAAATGCTTTAATACTCTTAGTTACAGTTAGTAGTGGACAGTGACCTTGAAAGTTCAGACAATTGTCAAACAAGTTGTATATAAAAATTATCAAGTCATAAGTATGAGCCAAGTATTACACCTTAAATCAATTAACAATTAAAATAAATATATTTATTTAAACTCTGTCATTAGTTTATTTATATACAAGAAGGTATATTGCGTCGTGAAAGTGCATACATTGGAGTTTAAGTATAAAATTCTTGCAAAGCTACTATCATGCATAGCATATTGGGCAGGTGCTCAAGGTAACTTTAAAGGTAACAGAATTAATCATTATAACTTTATTACAAACTGATATAATTGATTATAAACAATATATTAACCAGGTAAACTCTGGTAAAAGTATTGTTGAAGTTGAATGTCTCATGCTACCTCACTCACCCAGTTTAGTACTTAAGTAAATATCAAAAGACGGAATATAGCCGGGGAGGTTATGTAGCACCGTCAAAAGTGCGGGATATTCAAAAAGTGCTAAATATCACTAAGGATGCCAATACAAAAACAAACGCACATAAGGTGAACAACGTCAAAGGCATCCGATTCATCAAAGATTGTATCAAGGGATAGGTGACGGCAAGAGACTGTCAGGAAGCAAGACGCACACACACATACTCGAAGTCAGGACATTCTACAATGATATGCACGACAGTAAAAGCCACAATGCATTTTGGACAATAAGGAACAGGGTGGTGCTCTATTAAGTGCCTGCACGTTAACCGTGCTGCGCCGAGTTTACAGTATTGTGAAATTCCCCCGGTGCGCATGAAATAAAGTGTTCCCAAAAAATTATTTTTTCTTCGTAAAATGATAAATTCCCTTCCCTCAACATATCTATGTAAAAACAAATACCAAATTCCGCTTACTTTGGCTGTGGGGACGTGGACACGGTGCGCTGTGACATCATCAGGACCTGGTCGCCCGTGCGTGAATCGCCCAGACACAGTCGCGCGGGCCATTCAAGCACCAGGTATTGCCTCAAATATATTTTCAATTATTTGTTGTATGTTAACCAATGCGGTTTTAATTGTTTTTTTTATTGTATATGATGCATATTTGTGTCCTTTACAATATGTATACAGTAAAACGTACAAAATGTTCCATGGAACTGTGATACATGTGTCAGTAATGTGTCCACAGTAAATGTTTATTGTCGCAATATTACCTGTTAAAAATACACTAAAATTACAATATGTACAGATTCACACACTATTTACACAGTAACATACTGTATTACACACTCAGTACTTCGGAAGTGAGTAATAATCAACGAAGTAGTCCATGGTACACAGCGTGACTTCGCTCTCAGTGCACCAGGTACAAATAAATTTTCGCTTCCTGTTTCTCATGTACATTTCTTATGAAATGTACTCACGTACACCCTTGGCTTTAGTACTTGTAGGTTGTATGTAGCCAAGCTTGTAAAGTAAGTAATTATCAAAAGAAGGCACCAAACCGGGAAGGCTATGTAGTACCAACAAATGTGCGGAATAATCAGAGGGCGCTAAATATCACGAAGGATGCCAATACGAGAACAAAAACGCATAAGGCGAACGATATCAAAAGTATCTGAGTCACCAAGAATTCTACTGAGGGACTGGTGACCGCGAGAGGCGGTCGGAAAGCAAGACACACGCTCGTCCTGAAAGTCAGGACATTCAAGAAGGATATGCCCGACCATAAGAGGGACAATTAATGCAATTAGGACAATAAGGAGCATGGCGGCACTCCATCAAGTGACCATGGGTTAAGGGAGTATGACCAATATGCAACCTCGCCAAAGCCGTTTCCCATCGCCGGTTACGGTGGTAGGAGGATGGCCACGAGGAAACACAACATTTAAGAGTACGTAGTTTGTTACCAGTAACAGACGACCAAGAAGCCTGCCAACGAGTAAGGATGGAAGAATGGATAACCGGGTAAAAGTCGGAATATGGATTACCTTTACGAGGGATGGGACAAGAACGGACAGCTTCCTTGGCAGCAGCATCCACACGCTCATTTAAAGAGACACCAATATTGCTGGGAACCCAACAAAACTCAACTGACTTAAATTTACTGTGAACAAGAAACAGCCAATGTTGGATCTCGGCAACTTCTGGATGAACTGGATTAAAGGACCTGAGAGCCATGAGGGCACTACGAGAGACAACAACAATTACAAAGGAAGACTGACAACGAGAAAGCAGGAGACGAAGAGCATAAAGAATAGCATAAAGCTCCGCTATGAAGATGCTAGTCTCCAGAGGTAAACGACACATATAAGTGCGATCAGGAAAAACAACAGAGTAGCCAACACTGTCCGCAGACTTAGACCCATCGGTGAAGACAAACGGAGTGGGAGTGAGAAGAAAAGTGCTCAAGGAAAAGGCATTTTAGAACCGTAGGAGGGATAAAAGCTTTAGTGATGCGGGTCAAGGATGTACAAAACTGCGGAAGGGGGACTCACCATGGGGCAAAGAAGGAACAACATGAGGAGAAACATTAGAAATATGAACGGAAAGAGAAGCCTGTAAGCGAGATAACCAGATAGAAAGAGGGAGGTGGTAATGAGGAACAGGAACCGCAGGAGAGGTAAAAGTTAAAGCACGACAGAGGCAAGAGGAGAGATGTTGCAAGGACCGTGCAAGATAGCGAAGACAGTAGCGATCACGGCGGTCCTGGAGAGACAGGAAGCCAGTGTCAACATGCAAGCTGAGGATGGGAGTCGAACGAAAGGCACCAGAGCTGAGGCGCAGCCCAGTATGGTGCAAAGCATCAAGACGGCGAAGAATAGAAGTAGAAGCAGACGAGTAAGCAGGGCAACCATAATCGAGCTTAGACAGGACGAGAGAGGAATGTAAAGCAAGGAGTGCGCGCCTATCCGCTCCCCAAGAAGTATGGGACAATACCCGAAGAAGGGCAAGGGCCTTAGAGCACTCAACACGGAGGTAAGAGATATGGGGAGACCAAGACAAACGAGTGTCAAGGAATAACCCCAAAAGCTTCGTGAAATCTTTGTACTCAAGGGGATGACCATAAAGTGACAAAGAGGGACGAAGAACGACTCGTTTCTGAGTAAAGGTCAGGGCACAAGTCTTAGTAGTAGAGAACTTGAAGCCATGATCTGTGGCCCAAGACGACACGGCATCAGTCACAAGTTGAAGCCGTCGTTGAAGGAGAGGCGCGTCATCACCCTGACAGCAAAGGGTAAGATCATCGACATAGAGAGCGGAGAAGACGCCCGAAGGAAGAGAGGAAAGAAGACCATTGAGGGCAACCAGAAAAAGAGTAGTGCTCAGACACTACCCTGGGGTACACGTTCGTATTGCTGAAAAGAGGCAGAGAGAGCAGTACCAAGCCGCACCCAAAAGGAACGACGAGAGAGGAAGCTGCGGAGAAAGAGAGGGAGATGACCATGAAGGCCAAAAGAATGAAACTGGGATAGAATATGATATCGCCAAGTGGTGTCGTAAGCCTTTTCCAGGTCAAAAAGGATTTATTTATTTATTTATTTATATATATACAAGAAGGTACATTGGGTTTGTGAGAATACATTGGATAGTACAGTATTTACATTCTTGTAAAGCCACTAGTACGCGCAGCGTTTCGGGCAGGTCCTTAATATTGGAAGTATTGGATTCGAACGGCGGGAAACGCTGGCGGTGGTACCGGCTCCGTCATGCAGCTGCTGAAATTTCGTGTTAATTTCGTCTCCACTCAACGTTGCATGGCCTAACTGCTGCCTAGCACGAGTTAAGTGCATGGAGACTTAATATGCCATAACTCACAGTGAACCTCAACAGTAATCAACCAAAATTAACCAATTTTCGCCTGCCTTTCTACGACCCTTCTGCCAAGTGTTCCCTATACGCTAGTCATCCCTACTATAATTCACCAAGTATCTACCTTTAGAAACGCTACCAAGAATCTATTCGTCGAAAACATGCCCAAACATAACAACAAGCAAGGTAGGGGTGCCTCTCGCTCTGGTTCCATTACTCCTAGAGTTCTGAATGAAACACTGGCAACGCCGCAACCCTCGCCGATGTTTGTAAACACAGCATCTGCTCCCCCTCCTCACTCCCCCCCTTCAACTCACCTCGGATCTCTAGCTTTAGAATTCACTCAATCTATGGCTCCCTGTATAAACTTCAAACCTCTCCGAAGTAATCCATGGCTCCAGAAACTGCACAACCTTTTGAAAATGCAATCAGAAGCTATTTTGGCCCTCCAAGACACAGTCACCCGACAACAACATACCATAGACCGCCTCCTTAAATCGTCGATGAACAACAACCAAGAAATTCTCAACATACAAACTGTTGCAAATGATGCAATGGATCAAATTGCATTTGCAATTTAGCAGACTCAATACTTTGTAAGCTCTTATTGTATTGTTATATTATTATATTGTGTTTTGCTATAATTACTTCCTATTTTACAGCAGATTTGTTTTTCATCTGTTCATGTAATTGCTTATCTTATACAATACAATACAATACAATTTTATTTAGGTAAGGTACATACATACAATAAATATTTACAAGGATTGTTTGACTTATAGGTAGAGCTAGTACATACAATGCCTAAAGCCACTATTACGCAAAGCGTTTCGGGCATG
This sequence comes from Procambarus clarkii, assembly GCF_040958095.1. Classification (NCBI taxonomy): domain Eukaryota; kingdom Metazoa; phylum Arthropoda; class Malacostraca; order Decapoda; family Cambaridae; genus Procambarus; species Procambarus clarkii. The sequence goes on from NC_091225.1 coordinate 26,127,371, forward strand.
ATAAACTTAAATGACAAGCTTAATACTAATTGAGCATAATGAGTAGAATGAAAACAAGAAATGAAAACATAGATGAAAAAGCAGCACAAATACAATTATGTCGACAAACAGCGCTCTTTAAAGAAAAAAACTTATTTTATTGTATTGTGACATTCTTTTCTATATTGATATATATTTTCTGTCTATTGTTACTTACAGTGTACCTGAGAGTACCTGTAAGCAATCTACCTCATTTTTCATTTTTGCTCAATTTTTTTTGTATTGCTTAGTCTTGTTTATATTTTTGTTTTGTATATCTATATCTTGTGTTTTGTATAGTCCATGTTTATATGTTTTTTTCTTTAATCTCATTCATTACCTAGGTTTCCTAGCCTAGCCATACTCCCTTACTCCATTGTACCCCTGTAAGCCCCTTTTGTGTTTGTTTGGTACAGTATTGTGTACATTTTTTTCTTTTTGTTGTTCTTGTTTTTCCTGCAATCAGCTTTTTTTATGCAGTCAAGTATAGACCCAGAACTTAACCTCTTATCGACTATCTATGACAATAATCACTTTAATTATCTAAATTGCAGATATTTTGCAGCACATGATGTAAACAATGTATTAACTCATAGTCACAATATCTCTGTAATCAATTTGAACGTTAGATCCCTAGGTAAACACTTCGATGATGTTAGTGCCTTGATTGAAGCTATTGACAACAAATTCTCTTTTATTATACTTACTGAAACATGGTTGAAAGATGATACTACTCAACTCTTTAACATGCCTAACTACTCAGCAATCCACAACTGTCGTCAACTTCAGAGAGGTGGTGGCACTGCTCTTTACTACCACCAAGAACTAACATGCTTAAAAGAAATTAGAACTAGAGACTGCTATGGGGAGTATATCTTCGCCAGCTTCAGAGTCAAGGGTGCCGAGTCTATCCTGTCTGTGGGTGCAGTTTATAGAATTCCTAACACTGATGTGTCCGAATTCAACTCAAACCTTAGAAATCTAATACTTGATAACAGACTGAACAAAAACCACCTAATTATCGCAGGGGACTTTAATATTGACCTCTGCGAGCCAGAACACCCTACTGCTGTTAGCTTCCTCAACTGTATGAATTCCTGCTTCCTCATACCCTTAATCACTAGACCTACTAGAATCACTGATAGCACTGCCACGACTCTAGATCACATCTGGACAAATATAACCTCTCCGCTTACTTCAGGTATAATCACCGATAGCACTACAGACCATTACCCCACATTTCTCTTAACTAACATTAGCAAACCACCTCTTGAGTCAAGAGAGATACGTTTTAGACTACACAATGAAACCGCTATAGACAATTTTATAACTGCTACTGATAATGTCAACTGGGAGTCCGAGTTAGGTAACATAGAGGACATCAACCTAGCAGTTCAATCTTTTCTTCAAAAAACTCTTAGCCTTTATAATACCCACTGTCCTATGCTTACAAAACAAGTCACAACCAAAAGGCTTAACAATCCCTGGCTTACAAAGGGAATACTTAAATCTATTAATAAAAAACATGACCTTGAGAAAAAGTATAGGTTAGGAATTGTCTCCAAAGAATTATCAAAGAATTACTCATTATTGCTATCTAAGATAATTAGACGAGCCAAAACTAAATACTACGAAGATAAATTTACCCAAATAAAGAGCAACATTAAACAAACATGGAGAACAATTTCACAAATATTGGGATCAAAGAAGTCTTTAAATAACAAACCGACTCTCCTGTCTAATAACAATGGTCAGCTTTCAGCCTCTGATTCTGCTATTGAGTTCAATAGGTTCTTCTCTTCCATTGGTTCATCCCTTGCTAATGATATTCCATCTTCCAGTACTGACATTAAGGACTATCTTACAGGGAACTATCCCCAGTCTCTGTACCTAAAGCCTATTAATTCCATTGACGTCAATGAGATAATCCTTTCCCTTAAAACCAAGTCTGGTGCCCTTGAGGAGATACCAACTTTAATCTACAAAAAAGCCTCCAGATCTTTAGCCCCTGCTATTGCTTTGCTCTTCAACAAGTCACTTGAACTCCAAACCTTTCCAGATATTCTAAAAAAAGCGAGAGTAACGCCTGTCCACAAATGTGGTGATCTCACAGATGTTAACAACTACAGACCTATATCAATCCTGCCAAACTTGTCAAAAATTTTTGAAAAACTAATCTATAAGCAGCTTTACTCATATCTAGCCAAACTCAATATACTTAGCCCTTGCCAATATGGCTTCAGACCCAAAAAAAGCACTAACGACGCACTTATTAGTATGCTTAACTCGATTCATACAGCTCTTGATAAAAATGAGTTCCCTGTTGGGTTATTTGTGGACCTGCGTAAAGCTTTCGATACTGTCAACCACCAAAACCTTCTTCTTAAATTACATCATTATGGTGTCAGAGGACACTCCCTACAATACCTCAAATCCTACCTTACTGACAGGCTCCAATGTGTTTCTGTGAATAATACAATTTCTCCCACCCTACCCATCAACATTGGTGTTCCCCAGGGCAGCATACTTGGCCCTCTCCTCTTTCTCATCTACATTAATGACCTTCCAAATGCCTCCCAACACCTCAAACCAATCCTATTTGCTGACGACACAACCTTCATTTACTCCAGTCCTGATCCCCTTGCTCTAAATGCCACAGTAAATACTGAGCTAAATAAAGTCCATCTGTGGCTAACTGCCAACAAACTCACCCTTAACATTGACAAAACTTTCTATATTCTGTTTGGCAATAAATCCTCTAATCAAATAAATCTCAAAATAAACAATACCCAAATTTGTAACAAATTAGATGGCAAATTCCTTGGCATTCTCATTGACCACAAGCTGAATTTCCAGGGACACATTCTAAACATATCAAAAAAAGTTTCAAAAACTGTGGGCATTCTTTCTAAGATCAGATATTATGTACCACGCCCTGCCCTGGTGACTCTCTATTACTCCCTTATCTATCCATATCTCAACTATGGTATTTGTGCTTGGGGCTCTACTACCCAAAATCACTTACGTCCTCTAATTACTCAACACAAAGCTGCTATTATGACAATATCCAATTCTGGCCCCAGACATCACTCGGTACCCCTACTCAAATCCCTGAATATGTTAGACATTAAGTCACTGCACATTCTCTCATGTGTATTATACATATATAAAACGCTAAACTGTAATGCCAATCCTGATCTCAAAAGCTTCATAGAAGGTTGTAACAGAACCCATGAGCACCACACCAGAAATAAATACAGTTTTGATATTCCTAGAGTACGACTTAATCAAACCAGAAATGCTCTACAAATCAAGGGGCCCAGAAAGTGGAATGACCTTCCCAACCATGTTAAAGACTGTACCTCTCAACCAGTTTAAGTTAAAAACGAAGCTATACCTAATAAATTCCCTGTAACCTACCTTACCCCTCTATTGTCAACCCATGTATGTTTTTTTTTCAAATCAACGCTGTTTGAATGTAATTTTCTGTAATAATTTGTAATTGTATTTGTGCTGTTTTTCCAACAATGTTCCCCCTTCTTTTACCTCTATTTTTATTTGTACTCAACGCATTTTTTTCTTTTTACCCATTAGTTTTAAGCTTTAGTCAGTAGTGTTTTTTCCTGCCCGAAACGCTTTGCGTAATAGTGGCTTTAGGCATTGTATGTACTAGCTCTATCTATAAAGCCAACAAACTTTGTAAAATCTCTTTATGTATGTACCTTTGCCTAAATAAAAAATTATTAATTATTAATTATTATTATTATTATTAATCTGCAGATAATTTTAAGTAGGTAGTTTCTATCAGAATTGATAAAAGATAAAGATACATTGCAAGAGAAAATGAGATGAGAGAGCTAAGTAAGTATATTAAAGCACATTGTTATATTAAAGCTCTGATTGATTACATTGACAGCTTGATTAGTAATTTAAACAAGATTAATAGACACCATACAGCAGATTGACAGCACATATAAGACAGCAATGATCACAATGGTAAAGATGTTCAGATTGGGTACATAAAGATTGGGAGACTGGGTAGCAAAAGATACAGATAAACAAGACTTATAAACACCATACAGCAGATTGGCAGCACATATAAGAAAACAGCAATGATCACAATGGTAAAGATGTTCAAATTGGGAACATAAAGGTTGGGAGATTGGGTAGCAATTGATACAGTGCAATTTTAAGGCAAAAAGTGAAAAACTATGAAGATGAAATTAGGTACTTTTTAGTATTGATTTTGAATAATGTAAAAGTTGGACAGCTTTTCAATTCAGTAGGGAGTGAGTTCCATAAACTGGGTACCTTTATTTGCATAGAGTGTTTACACAGATTAAGTTTAACTCTGGGGATATCAAAGAGATATTTATTTCTGGTGTGGTGATAATGGGTCCTATTACATCTGTCCAGGAAGAGTTTCAGACAAGGATTTACATTTAAGAACAGGGTTTTGTAAATGTAGTTGACACAAGAGAATTTGTGGAGTGAGATTATGTTTAGCATGTTTAGGGAGTTAAACAAGGGCTGTGTGTTGTCTGAAAGCAGAATTTGATATTATTCTGATAGCAGATTTTTGCTGGGTGATGATGGACTTGAGGTGGTTTGCAGTGGTTGAACCCCATGCACAGATACCACAGTTGAGATAGGGATAGATTAGTGCATAATATAGAGAGATGAGAGCAGAGTTAGGTACATAATATCTAATTTTGGAGAGTGTACCAACTGTTTTAGAGACTTTCTTAGTTATGTGTTGTATATGTGGGTACTGAAGTTGAGTCTCTTGTCTAGGAATATGCCAAGAAACTTTCCATCATTTTTATTGCTAATGTTTACATTGTCAATCTGAAGCTGAATTGCATTTGTAGATTTGCTTCCAAAAAGGATGTAGTAGGTCTTTTCAATGTTAAGTGTTAGTTTGTTGGTTGACATCCATAAGTGGACTTTTTTTACTTCATTATTAACAACATCATTTAGAGTATGTGGGTTGGGGTTGGAATAGATGAGGGTAGTATCATCAGCAAACAAAATAGGTTTCAGAATGTTAGAGACATTAGGCAGATCATTAATGCATATAAGAAATAGAAGAGGTCCCAAGATGCTGCCCTGTGGCACTCCAACGGTTATTGGTAGAATGGGAGAGATTATATTATTGATGGCTACACATTGGTGTCTATCACTAAGATAGGATTGGATATAGCATGGCCTCGGATTCCATAATGATGGAGTTTACATAAGAGGTAATCGTGATTAACAGTATCAAAGGCCTTTCTCAGGTCAATGAAGAGTCCAATTGGAAACTCATTTTTGTCAAGGGCTGAGTAAATTATTTCAAGGAGACTAATAATTGCGTCGTTGGTACTCTTTTGGGAGCGGAAGCCAAACTGACAGCGGCTAAGAATGTCGAATTTTACGAGATAGGAGTAGAGCTGTTTGTAGATAATTTTTTCAAATATTTTTGATAGTATGGGTAGGTTCGATATTGGTCTATAGTTGTTTGTCTGCCGGAATACCTCCTTTATGAACTGGCGTTACTCTTGCTTTTTTAAGGATATCAGGGAAGGTATGACACTCAAGGGATTTGTTGAACGGCAGAGCTATAGGTGGCGCAAGGGCATGGGAGGCGCTCTTGTATACAATGGATGGGATTTCACTGATGTTCCCAGCTTTGGTTTTTAGTGAGTGTATGATGGACACAACATCTGACGGGCTGGCAACAACGGAGGTCTTCGCAGCAAAAGCAGTACGAATATAGACCTCCAATTTCACCAGGACATCAGTCGTGCTGTGGCACTTGCGGAAACCAAATTGAGAAGGGGAGAGGAGGTGATGGTGTTCCAGGAAGCACATCAGACGAACGTTAACCATACGTTCAAAGAGTTTGCAGGCACAACTTGTGAGGGCAATAGGGCAAAAGTTCTTAGGGGATGTTCCCAGAGACCCTAGTTTGCGAACAGGGAAGACAACGGCATCGAGCCAGTCCTCAGGGACTGACGACGACTCCCAGATCCGATTATACAGACTCAGTAAATACCGAGACGTGCACGGAGGGAGATGGCGAAGCATCTCATAATGAATAGCATCGGAGCCTGCCGCCGTAGAACCGCAGAGGGCAGAACGAAGCAGAACGAAGTTCAGAGAGAGAGAAGGGATTGTTATAGGGAAGCCGAAGATGAGTGCAGAAATCCAAAGGACGAGACTCAAGGACAGGTTTACGAAGAAGGAAAGATTGGGGAAGATGAAGACCAGAGCTAACAGAAGAAAAGTGGGAACCCAGTTCGGTAGCGACCTGCAACGGGTCCGCCACAAGAGTACCATGGAGGTGAAGGACAGGTGAAACATTGGGAACGAACTTACCTGCTATCTTGCGGATATGCTTCCAGATCTGTGGCAGAAGAGTTTCGGACGTTGTTACGACCCTGGGTTCCTCAGTGGAAACCAGAGGTCAAAACTGAGCTAATAAACTGCCTTTTAGTATTGAAAACTATTATAGTCTGTGGGTTGGTTGGTGTTGTCGTCGTTGTTCCTCCTTTGCAGACAACCCAACCCACAACTCGGTAGAGTGCTTATACCTCGCTAGGAGATCACACTAGGCGCTTCTGGCCCTTGGAGAGGGGCTCAACGTCACACATTTAGGGGATGCGGCTCCAACACTTAGCCTCGTTGTCACGTGCACACACCCACTCGAGCCGCTGTGACTCCCCACTCTCTCCTTAGGTGATATGATCTCCTCAATCCCCCTTTGACTTATTAGTATTACCTTCTACCCTGTCCACAGCAGTGGTTCTTGGTTCTTTCTCTCTCTCCTTCTTTACTACCTCCTGGGAAGCCTCACTAGGACAAGGGCAAACACCAGCAAATTGGGATACATTTACTGGACAAAGCACATACACGATACATACACACATATAATAATAATGAATCCTATACTCTATAATATTACAATCAGGTTGCACTCCAACACCATCAGAACTCTATCATCAGCTTATCAAGTGGTATCCTATCTCCTGGTTCACCACCTGATACTATCAACCTCCTCAAGTTGATCAAGTCTACATACACTGTTGCACCATCAGCAAGAGAATATATATATGTATCTATAAATGTGTACAAAGAAAATCAGCATTTGAATGCAATAACATATATCAGTATAAATGTTCATTGATACACAACAATGATCAGTCGATCACTCTATCAGTCCTAGAACGCATACATCTGTAGGTAATCCAGCCTACGACTGTAACTCTAAACTTCAGTGTAAAACACTCCTTGACATAAGAATGCCAACAGTCACTCACCTCTCACTGCGTCTTGCACGCTAATGACAACCAAACACTATCAACTCCCTACAAGTAATCCACCAGAACTTCCCTTCCACCTCTGGAAGTTCACTACCCTAATATCCTTAGGTTCTTCCGGGCTTCACTACCAGGATCCTCTGCAGCTCCTCCAGGCTGCTATCATGAAGTTTCCTTGAGCAACTACGGTGCTTCACCCTTCTGCTAGGTTCCTCCACAGCTCTCTTGGCTGCTACACCATGCTGAAGTTCCCTCGAGCAACTATGGTGCTTCACCACCTCTACAGAGGCACGTGACACTCCTCTTCACTGCTGCTTCTCCTCACAGCTCGAGGTCCTCTCCTCCACTACCTTGGAGTCTCATCAACTACTTCATCTGTGCTGGCTTCGAAGTTCTCAGCAACTTCTTCCCCAAAGACAAACCTGCAACCCATCGACACTCCAATAAAAATGTTTCCCTTTTAACACAAACAAAATCAATCACACAATATGTTTGCCTCAAACCTCTATCTGTCCTCTACATACAGTGAGAGTGGACTCCCCCGTTTTGGGCGGGTCCATACTCCACCTCGCCTGGCGGCGGTCCTCACTCGCTGGGAGGGTCTTCCTCCGTCAGGAGCCAGGCTCCCTCAGTCGCCTGCCAGCGCTCAGAGGGGACGGACGTCGCTCCGTGTTCCTCCCTCTCCACTCTCTTATTTCAGGCCTTCTGCCTTATTAAAACATGTCTAACTTATAAATAAACATCGCTACTGTCGCTGGGCACACGACCAACTACAAGCAATCACTATGAACTGGCGTATATCGTGCTTACCACAGATCGTCTGGTTGAGGGCGCTCCTTCCTCTGACGAGGCTTGGTCAGGGCGCTTCCACGGCCCACAATAAAGCCTCCGGGCGGCTTAATATTCACTAATTATCGCCCACGACTTAAGACCACACGTCCCCAGCTCGATTCCACAGCTGGTACGTCTACAAACTTCTCTTCTCTTAGAGATATATCACAAGGGGTTCCCTTCTGACGAGAGCTCAACGGAGCGCGGCTTTCCCCTGCGATGTCTGGCACTCAAGTGAGGTCAAAGCCCCTCCAGAAGCGAGCCTCACGCCTCCAGCAAAATGTCCACATCTCCTAGCCAGTCATTTATCTGTTTCCTTCTTCACTGCCCATAATCTTAAATTGTTTTACATATCCAACCAGCCATTTTACATATGGGTTATCACCTCAATATTTGCTAGACCTTTTAATCAGGTCAGGCTTGATGAATAACTCTCAAGGAGGGAGACTCGTTTCTCCTGCAAGCTGAGATCATAACAAAACGCATCACGAGGTGCGCTTGTTTGTATCTTCCCTGCCAGACGTAAGACTATTCTTGTTTTCCAAAGAGCATTTAAGACTGAGCTTGGGGTTGATTATTAAATAATAACATAGGCACCAACTATGTTTACTAATACTTTCTAATCATTTGTAAAGTTAAACCTGAGTAAACTGGGTATAGGGCTGCGGTACGATTAGTTGAGCAGTCTGCCGGCAGCGAGCCAGCTGGGGGAAAGGAGACAGAGTCTTTCTTTCTCTGAGCTGGCGTGGTGTGGACAGGATCCTCCTACCCTTCCTCCTCGTTTCCTTATTTCTGTGTCTTGTTCAAGCTAAGTATATACTGTGTACATTATTCAATTTCTGGCATACACATGTTCTATGTGTAGAGTAGTATACTTTGTGTGTAGTAGGTGTTTTTAGTTTATATTACTAGTTATTCTAAAGGGGGTCCCAGTGGAACCACGTGGTCTCCCTACCCTAAGCTGACTCTAGCTTCAAGTGTTTCCTTAGTAGAACTTTACCCTAGCTTGTTTTCAGTGTAAAACCTTGTGTCCTGCTTATGTGGACCAAGGCTTTTAACGTAAGATAGTGTGGTAAAGTAATTATTATTTTTGATATTGGTGTGAATGTATATGGGGGGTTGTTAAGGGGTTAATAAATAAGTGAAGTAAGAGTATCAGTTCTTCCTGTGTAGATCTTAAATCAACCTCTAGACTGACCTTGTGTATAGCCAAGTATTCAGCACTGCTTATAGTTTTATTTAGGGGCCGGGCCTTTTAGATCTCCCACATTGATAACTCTTAATGCTTACTACTGCCCCTACATCCAGATAATACTAGGCCCCATAGTACAAACACTCCCCATATATAACATGTAATGGAGGAGACATAAGATGCCCAACATTCACGTTTAGCTGTATGGATGGCCCTATGGGCCACCACACTCACCTTCCAAACGAAGAAAAGAATCGGCCATATGCTGACGGCGGTGCCTCTTCCAGGCTGCACGCTTACAGCGGACAGCCCGAGCACAGTCTGCATTCCACCAGGGAACGCACTTCTGTGTAACCTGAAAGGAAGAGTGAGGAATAGAGCAGAGGGCAGCGTCGAAGACAGTGACCTCTCCCTTCTGCCTCTCCCTCGCTCTCTCCTCCTTTTTCATGACAGAGACAGTAGCACTGAGGGTAAAGAGGTTCCAGTCCGCTTTCGCAAACTGCCACCTAGGGAAGGAGAGGGGAGGGCGAAAAGAGAAAAAGGAAACAAGGATGGGGAAATGGTCACTGCCATGGAGGTCATCAAGAACCTGCCACTTGAAATCTAAGTAAAGAGAAGAAGTGCAAAGAGAAAGATCAAGACCGGAAAGGGTGCAAGTCCGAGAGTCCAAATGCATGGGCTCACCAGAATTCAGAAGAGACAGGGAAGAAGAGAGGATAAACATCTCAAGAAGGCGACCCCGGGTGTTCATCAGAACATCACCCCAAAGGGAATGATGACAATTGAAATCACCCAGCAGGAGCACAGGCTCTGGCAAGGAGTCCAGTAAGTGTTTCAGATCAGGAAGAGAAAGCAGGACACTCAAGGGGAGATAAATGGAACAGTGTACCATTTCCCCACAAAGATACGAGCAGCATTAGAATGGAGAGACTAAGGAAAAAGTAAGGGGACAAAGGGAACATCAGAGCAAATCAAGAGAGCAGAAGAGTTAGGAGCCCCACCTGTTCTGGAGGGGGGGGAGAGAAAGGAAAAGCCACGAAAACGACCAGGACGAGCACCAAGCATCGGCTCCTGGAAACAGACACAAAGGGGCAAAAACCGCGAAATCAGAAGTTGGCGTTCAAGGAAATTGGCATAATAACTTCGAACGTTCCATTGAAGAATAGACATCGACGAGAAGAGAAAGGACAACAACAGAGAACAAGGAAGAAACAAAGGCGAAAGAGCAACACAGCACATTAAAGAATGCCAGGGTCGGGATCAGGGTCAGCAAAGTCAGGGTTAGGGGGCATGGGTAAACTGAGCAAAGACGGAGGGAAGGAAGCGGGAGAATAGATCAGAGGTGGACAGGTGGGGTCCGGAGGAGGCAACCGAGAGGAGCAGTCAAGGGCAGCAGCAGGAAGAGGGGGAGGAGAAAGAGGGGAGCGCAACTCAGAAAGGGCAGCAACCGAGAGGGAAGCGGGGGCCAAAGAAACCTCCATAGCAGGAACAGGAGGCACAACCACCGAAATGGGAGGGGAAGGAGCGATAGAGGCAAAAGTAGGGGCCAAGGAAGTAAGTAATTATCAAAAGAAGGCACCAAACCAGGAAGGCTATGTAGCACCATCAAATACGCAAAATAATCAGAGGGCGCTAAATATCACCAAGGATGCCAATACGAGAACAAAAACGCATAAGGCGAACGATATCAAAAGTATCCGAGTCACCAAGAATTCTATCGAGGGACAGGTGACCGCGAGGGGCGGTCGGAAAGGAAGACACACGTTCGTCCTGGAAGTCAGGACATTCAAGAAGGACATGCATAGCCGTAAGAGGGACAATGCAACTAGGACAATAAGGAGCAGGGCGGCGCTCCATCAAGTGACCATGGGTTAAGCGAGTATGGACAATACGCAACCTCGCCAGAGCTGTTTCCCACCGCCGGTTACGATGGAAGGACGGCCACGAGGAAACACAACATTTAAGAGTACGTAGCTTGTTACCAGTAACAGACAACCAAGAAACCTGCCAACGGGTAAGGACAGAGGAATGGATAACCGGGTAAAAGTCGGAATACGGAATGCCTTTACGAGAGATGGGACAAGAGCGGACAGCTTCCTTGGCGGCAGCATCCGCACGCTCATTTAAAGACACACCAATATGGCTGGGAACCCAACAAAACTCAACCGACTTAAATTTACTGTGAACAAGAAACAAACAATGCTGGATCTCGACAACTACTGGATGAACCGGATTAAAGGACCCGAGAGCCATGAGGGCACTACGAGAGTCAACAACAACTACAAAGGAAGACTGACAACGAGAAAGCAGGAGACGAAGAGCATAGAGAATAGCATAAAGTTCCGTTGTAAAGATGCTAGTCTCCGGAGGCAAGCGACACATATAAGTGCGATCAGGAAAAACAACAGAGTAGCCAACACCGTCCGCTGACTTAGACCCATCGGTGAAGACAGAAACGGAGCGGGAGTGAGAAGAAAAGTGCTCGAGGAAAAGGCGTTTTAGAACCGTAGGAGGGGTAAAAGCTTTAGTGATACGGGTCAAGGATGTACAAAGCCGCGGCAGAGGGACCCTCCACGGGGGCAAAGAAGAAACAACATGAGGAGAAACATCAGAAATACGAACGGAAAGAGAATCCTGTAGGCGAGATAACCGGACAGAAAGAGGGAGGTGGTGAAGAGGAACAGGAACCGCAGGAGGGGTAAAAGTTAAAGCACGACAGAGGCGAGAGGAAGGATGTTGCAAGGACCGCGCAAGATAGCGAAGACAGTAGCGATCACGGCGGTCCTGGAGAGACAGGAAGCCAGTGTCAACATACAAGCTAAGGATGGGAGTCGAACGAAAGGCACCAGAACTGAGGCGCAACCCAGTATGGTGCAAAGCATCAAGACGGCGAAGAGTAGAAGGAGAAGCAGACGAGTAAGCAGGGCAACCATAATCGAGCTTAGACAGGACGAGAGAGGAATGTAAAGCAAGGAGAGTGCGCCTATCTGCCCCCCAAGAAGTATGGGACAAGACCCGAAGGAGGGTAAGGGCCTTAGAGCACTCAACACGGAGGTAAGAGATATGGGGAGACCAAGACAAACGAGTGTCAAGGAATAACCCCAAAAGCTTCGCGGAATCTTTGTATTCAAGGGGATGACCATAAAGTGACAAAGAGGGACGAAGAACAACCCGTTTCCGCGTAAAAGTCATGGCACAAGTCTTAGAAGTAGAGAACTTGAAGCCATGATCTGTGGCCCAAGACGACACGGAATCAATTGCAAGTTGAAGCCGGTGTTGAAGGAGAGGCGAATCATCACCCTGACAACAAAGGGTAAGGTGATCGACATAGAGAGCGGAGAAGACACCAGAAGGAAGAGAGGAAAGAAGACCATTGAGGGCAACCAGAAAAAGAGTAGTGCTCAGAACACTACCATGGGGCACACCTTCGTATTGCTGAAAAGAGGGAGAGAGAGCGGTACCAAGGCGCACCCGAAAGGAATGACGAGAGAGGAAGCTGCGGAGAAAGAGAGGGAGATGACCATGAAGGCCAAAAGAATGAAGTTGAGATAGGATATGATAACGCCAAGTGGTGTCGTAAGCCTTTTCCAGGTCAAAAAGGACGGCAACAACGGAGGTCTTTGCAGCAAAAGCAGTACGAATATAGACCTCCAAGTTCACCAGGACATCTGTCGTGCTGCGGCACTTGCGGAAACCAAATTGAGAAGGGGAGAGGAGGTGATGGTGTTCCAGGAACCACATCAGACGAACGTTAACCATACGTTCAAAGAGTTTGCAGACACAACTTGTGAGAGCAATAGGGCGAAAGTCCTTAGGGGAAGTACCCAGAGACCCCGGTTTGCGAACAGGGAGGACAACGGCATCGAGCCAGTCCTCAGGGACTGACGACGACTCCCAGATCCGATTATACAGACTCAGTAAATACTGAGACGTGCTCGGAGGGAGATGGCGAAGCATCTCATAATGAATACCATCGGAGCCCGCCGCCGTAGAACCGCAGAGGGCCAGGGCAGAACGAAGTTCAGAGAGAGAGAAGGGATCATTATAGGGAAGCTGAAGATGAGTGCAGAAATCTAAAGGACGAGACTCAAGGACAGGTTTACGAAGAAGGAAAGATTGGGGAAGATGAAGACCAGAGCTAACAGAAGAAAAGTGGGAACCCAGTTCGGAAGCGACCTGCAACGGGTCCGCCACAAGAGTATCATGGAAGTGAAGGACCGGTGAAACATTGGGAACGAACTTACCCGCTATCTTGCGGATGCGCTTCCAGATCTGGGCCAGAGGGGTTTCGGACGTAATTGTTGAGACATAAGATGCCCAACATTCACGTTTAGCCGTACGGATGGCCCTACGGGCCACCGCACTCGCTTTCCGAAAGAAAAGAAAAGAATCGGTCGTCTGCCTACGACGGTGCCTCTTCCAGGCTGCACGCTTACAGCGGACAGCCCGAGCACAGTCCGCATTCCACCAGGGAACACACTTCCGTGGACCCCGAGAGGAAGAGCGAGGAATAGAGCGGAGGGCAGCGTTGAAGACAGTGTCATGAAAAAGGAGGAGAGCGCGAGAGAGAGGCAGAAGGGAGAGGTCAGAGAGAGCAGCACTGAGGGTAAATAGGGTCCAGTCTGCCTTAGCAAACTGCCACCTAGGGAAGGAGAGGGGAGGGCGAAAAGAGAAAAAGGAAACAAGGATGGGGAAATGGTCACTGCCATGGAGGTCATCAAGAACCTGCCACTTGAAATCTAAGTAAAGAGAAGAAGTGCAAAGAGAAAGATCAAGACCGGAAAGGGTGCGAGTCCGAGAGTCCAAATGCATGGGCTCACCAGAATTCAGAAGAGACAGGGAAGAAGAGAGGATAAACATCTCAAGAAGGCGACCCCGGGTGTTCATCAGAACATCACCCCAAAGGGAATGATGACAATTGAAATCACCCAGCAGGAGCACAAGCTCTGGCAAGGAGTCCCCCCACACCCACCATGGAGCCACAATTAGAGGCAGGACACCCAACAAGACGCTATAGCCGATCATGCCTGGGCCACCTAGGGGTGCGTCACAAGTATACGCCCCACAAACCGCCACCTTAAGAACCGACAGTCCGTCGAGATTGGGTTCAGTGACGAAAGGGGGATTGACAATAAAAGGTTCCCCTCGCTCTCGACGTTGGGTACTACAGTTCTACAGGTGCAAGAGTATGCCTCCTCAAGCACCCGGGCGTCAAAATAGAGGAAGTCTAAAGAAATAACCAAAACAAGCAAAAGGTCGGCAGGAAACGACAAGCAGATAGGAGAAGAGGGGAGAGAAAAACGAAACAGAATGGAAAGGAAAAGTCGCTCAGCACAATTGGAGAGGACGGCAGCAGGACCACAAGGCTACAAAAGGACAGAGGACTGCCCCAAGGAGCATCACACTCCGGCAGCCGCCCACTAAGCCCCCTCACGGCATCAACAAGCTGAGCCGGGAGGGGGCCAAGCTTGTAAAGCATAAGGTAGTATTGAAAAGGTTATGGAAAAAGATCAATTTGTAAGGTAGTATTGAAAAGGTCGCTTTGTATGATCCCTCACAGGAAAAGATTCAGTTTGCCTCACGAGTGTCTGTCAGTCAGAAAGAGATTCAGCTAGCCTCAAAGTGTCCGTCAGTTAGGAAGAGATTCAGGTATTCTTGAAA
This sequence comes from Procambarus clarkii, assembly GCF_040958095.1. Taxonomy (NCBI): domain Eukaryota; kingdom Metazoa; phylum Arthropoda; class Malacostraca; order Decapoda; family Cambaridae; genus Procambarus; species Procambarus clarkii. The sequence goes on from NC_091225.1 coordinate 26,142,374, forward strand.
ATATCTATGGAAAACACCACCATGGAAGCCGCTAACACTGTTCATCTATGCTACTTGTATCAGATGCATCATCACTGAAGGCAGAAAACGATTCGTCTATGTATCATCTAAATATATTGTAGATAGCATAGGATTGCAAGGGTGACGCTCAGAGCTACAACTGGATACGCTTGCTGTATCATCCACATAGGTGCTGTATCACTTGCATCCAACCTTTGCGTTTGGTCCTTATTGTGCATAGCTTCACCAATATTTTGACCCCAATGTTCTTAAAACAATTTGGTTTGAATTTCACTGACAGAGCATGATCTTTCAACACCACCCCAGACAGGTGTTTGGAAACCAGAGGCGCGTGCGACACCCATGGTTGCTTATTCAGTACTAACCCAGCCAGCAGCCCTAGGGCATTCTGGGAATTTTTTCCAAGATGGCTGCCTCTCACTGGAGGTCCTAAGAGTCCATTTCGTACACAACCAACCTCGTACACATTTAGAATTGGTACCGAAAAATCAAAGAGTTTTCTCGAGGTTGGCACAGCACTGCGCCAACCGAGAATACTCGGTTGGCGCAGTTAAGTGGTTAAACGGGTATGACCAATACATAATCTCGCGAGAGCCATTTCCCACCGCCGGTTTTGGTGGTAAGAGAAAGGCCGTGGTGACATGCTACCCTTAAGAGCACACAGCTTGTTACCAGTAACAGAAGATCAGTGATCCTGTCACCGGGCAAGGATTGAGGAATGAATAACTGGGTAGAAGTCGAAATAAGGAACACCTTTGCGGGAAATGGGTCAAGTGCGGCTAGCCTCCTTCGCAACAGCATCAGCACGTGCATTTAAGGAAACGCCTATTTGACTGGGAACCCAGCAAAACTCGACTGTCTGAAATCTACAGGAGATAAGAAACTGTCAATATTGAATTTCGACGACTACAGGATGGACAGGATTAGAGGATTCCAGAGCCATTAGGGCACTGCGAGTCTACTACAACAAAGGAAGATTGACAGCGAGAAAGCAGTTCACGATGAGCATTCAAAATTACATTGAGTTCTGCCATGAAGATGCCTCCAGAGGCAGGCGACACATACAGGTGCACTCAGGAAATACAACAGGGTAGCCTACATCATCGGCAGACTTGGATACATCTGTGAAGATGGAGATAAAGCAGGAGTGTGAATAAAAGTGAGCAAGGAAAATTCGTTTCAGAACTGTAGGAGGGGTAAAAGCTTTACTCATGTGGGGTCAAAACTTAGGAATAGGGACCCACTATAGGGGCAAAGATGGAATGACACAAGGAAAAACATTTGCAAGACGATCCGAGAGAGAGAACTTTGCCAGCAAGACAGTCACACAGAAAGGGGAAGGTGGTGAAAGGAAACAGGGTCTACAGGAGGGGTAATGGTCAAAGTACGACATTAGCAAGAGTGAGGGTGTTGTAGGGACCGCGCAAAGTAGTGAAGACAGTAATGATCACACTGATCCTGTAGACACAGGATGCCGGTTACAACATACAGGCTCTGGGTAGGAATCAAACGAAAGGCACCAGAACTGAGGCGTAGCCTAGTACAGTGAAGAGCATCAAGACGACGAAGAGTTGAGGGAAAGGCAGAAGTAAGTAATTATCAAAAAGAAGGCACCAAACCGTGAAGGTTATGTAGCACTATCAAATGTGTGGGATAACCAGAGGGCGCTAAATATCACCAAGGACGCTAATACGAGAACAGAAACGCATAAGGCGAACGATATCAAAAGTATCCGAGTCACCAAGAATACCATTAAGATACAAACAACACCGAGGGACGGTCGGAAAACAAGACACAAGCTCGTCCCGGAAGTCAGGACATTCAACAAGGATGTGCACGACCGTAAGAGGGACAATGCAATTAGGATAATGTGCACTCTACATTATTAAAACAGTTAACACTGAAAAGCATCACTGAAAGTACTCAGAGTATGGGTAACGATGTGTATCAGTGCTATACCGACGGCTCTGTAGAAGAATGTGGACGATGTACCGAATGTGCATGTAATATATTTGAACACATACAGCAATGAAGCACGTCAATGACTGGGCAAGTACAACTCAAACCGAACTTGCAGGCATATACCTTGCCACTGAATTTTTAAAAGACAAAGGCAGTGGACTTTTATACTGTGACTCGCAGAGTGCACTCCTGGCATTGAACGCACATAGTAGTGACACCTAGAAAATAGTCAGTGATATTCGAATGAATGTTTTAGCTGCTAAAGAAAACAGATTTGAAATTAAATTCCTATGGATACCATCACATGTTGGCATCTCAAGGCATGACACTGTTGATATGCTTGCAAAGAAAGCCTGTAGAAAACCAGTGGTAGAAATTGATATGGGTGTTTCATTAGCAGTGACAAAGAGAATACTTAAACAAATATCTAATGCAGATCTCACCAACCTAACAAATTCACAAAGACCTGAAAGTTGTAGCATTAAATATTATGATGGATATTGTGAGGAGACATTCACATATATGGGACTATAGAACAAGAACCTGGCAATGTGATGTTATAGTGGCCAGAATACGCCTGGGATATAGACGTATCTGGCAGCTTTCTCAAAACCCAAATGTCGAGTACACAATGTGTCAACTTTGTGAAAGAGAAAACATGCACTCTCTTGAACATTATATTGTAGATACACTGACTTTCGCCCTCCTGGGCTAAGGTATGCTGAACTGTGTAATTACTATATGAGTACTGGAACACTTGATGATATATTGGACTTGTACCCAAGATTAACCATGTAATGTATCAATTATACAATGCATGTATGTGATGTAACTATATAACCTGAGCTTGTAAAAGCACCTTAATCACCTTCAGTGATTAAGCCATGGTGCTTAATCACCTTCAGTGATTAAGCACTTAATTGCACACTAGTTTCTCTATCAGCATCTCACCCTGTCAGAGTAAGAGAGACAAATGTATGTGAATGCATGTGTATGTGTATGTGTGTATATATGTATGTATATATGTATATATGTGTGTGTGTATGTATATGAATGTGTATAAAGTATATATGGAAGCTGATCAGAATTACATTTCACCTTTGTAAATGCACATTACTGCCAAAATGCCAAAACATTCTGGCCAAAGGAGGAGCAAGGTCGGGGCCCAATGCAGCGGAGGCTACAGAGCCCGGTCTTCCAACACGGACAGACTCGGGGGCTCGGTCGCCCACCCCACGAGCCTGAGAAGGTAAAGGAGAAACAGAATTTAACATGAGGACGAAAAAGAAACATTCATTCACATATGTGCCCCCACACCCACCATGGAGCCACAGTTAGAGGCAGGACACCCAACAAGAAGCTATTGCTGATCATGCCGGGGCCTCCTAGGGCTGTGTCGTGAGTATATGCCCCACAAACGCCACCTTAAGAACCGTCAGTCTGTCGAGATCATGTTCAGTGATGAAAGGAGGATTGACAATAAAAGGTTCCCCTCGCTCTCGACTTTGGGTACTACAGTTCTACGGGTGCAGGAGTACGCCTCCTCAAGCACCCGGGCGTCAAAATAGTAGTAGTCCAAAGGAATAACCAAAACAAGCAAAAGGTCGGCAGGAAACGACAAGCAGATAGGAGAAGAGGGGGGAGAAAAACGAAACAGAAGGAAAAGGAAAAGTTGTTCAGCACAATTAGAGAGGATAGCAGCAGGAGCACAAGGCTACAAAAGGGCAGAGGAGTGTCCCAACGAGCATTACACTCCAGCAGCCGCCCACTAAGCCCCCCTCATGGCATCAACGAGCTGAACAGGGAGGGGGGAGGCAGAAGAGTAAGCAGGACAGCCGTAATTGAGTTTAGACAGCATGAGAAAGGAATGTAAAGAGAGCAAGCAGCATGCGCCCTTCAGCTCCCCAGGAAGTATGGGACAAGACCTTAAGTAAGTTAAGGGCTTTGAAGCATTCAACTCGAAGGTAAGAGATAAGGGGTGATTAAGACAAGCAAGTGTCAAAGATTAACTCAAAAAGTTTAACAGAATCCTTTATAAAAGAGGATTACTATAAAGAGGACAGAGTGGGGTCGAAGAACGACCTGCTTCCAAGTAAAGGTCATAGCACAAGTCTTAGTTGGAGAGAACTTGAAGCCATGATTGGTGGCCCAGGACGACATGGTATCAATCGCAGGTTGAAGCCGCCATTGGAGAAAAGGCGAGTCATCACCTTGACAGCAGAGGGTAAGATCATCAACATAGAAAGCTGAGAAAATGCCAGAGAGATGGGAGGAAAGAAGACCATTGAGGGTTACCAGGAAAATAGTAGTGCTCAGAACACAACCTTGAGGTACACCTTCGTATTGCCGAAAAGAGGCAGAGAGGTTCCCTTAGAATCTCATTCTAAGGGAACGACAAGAGAGGAAGATCTTGAGTTAGAGAGGGAGATTGCCACGAAGGCCAAAAGAACAGAGTTGGAACAGAATGTGGTATCTCCAGGTGGTGTCATACGCCTTTTCCAGGTCCAAAAGGACTGCAACCACGAAGGTCTTCACAGCAAAGGTAGTACAAACATAGACCTCTAAGTTCAGGAGGACATCAGTCATGCAGCAACACTTGCGAAAGCCAAATTGAGGAGAGAGAGGGAGGGGGGGGGCGATAGCATTCCAAGAACCATATCAGACAGACACTGACCATACATTTAAAGAGGTTGCAGACACAACTCATTAAAGCAATGGAGCGAAAGTCTTTAGGGAATGACCACAGAGAACTAGGTTTTCAAATAGGAAGAATAACCGCCTCAAGTCAGTCCTTGGGAACTGATGACAACTCCCAGACACTGTTATAAACATTCAGGAAATACTGAAATATGTATGGAGGGAGATGTCAAAGTATTACATAATGAATATCAAATGAACCCGCCGCTGTAGAACCGCAGAAGGCCAGGGCAGACTGGAGTTCTGAGAGAGAGAGGAGCGTTATAGAGAAGATGAAGAGGCGTTTGAAAATCTAAGTGACAAGATTCAAGAAGAGGCTTAAGAGTAAGGAAAGGAGGAAGATGAGAATCGGAGCTAACAGTTGAAAAGTGTGAACCCAGTTCGGTTTTGACCGAGACCGGATCTGCCACAATAGAACCACAGAGGTGAAGAACTGGCAAGACATCTGGAAAAAAACTTACCCACTAACTTGCAGATTTCCTCCCAGATCAAGGGCAGAGGGGTGTTAGACATAATAGTGGAAATGAAAGATCTCCAACTCTCACTCTTAGTCATACAGATGGCCCTACGGGCCACTACACTTGACTTCTGGCGCAAAAGCAAAGAATCAGGCGTCCATCAACAACGGTGTTTCTTCCAGGCCGCACGCTTACAGTGGACAGCCTGAGCACAGGCTGCATTCCACCAGGGAACGCACTTCTGTGAACCCCGGGAGGTAGAGCGAGGAGGGCAGCATCAAAAACTATCATGAAAGGAGGAGGGGGGCTCGGGAAAGAGGAAAATCAAAGAGGTTGGAAAGAGTAACACAAAGGTAAAGAGGTTCCAAACAGCCTTGTCAAACTTCCACCTAGGGAAGGAGAGGGGAGGGTGAGAAGAAAAGAAAAGTGAGAAGGATGGGGAAAAGGTCACTGTTATGTAGGTCATCAAGAACCCGCCAGGTGAAGTCCATATAAAGAGAAGATGAGCAGAAAGATCAATACAGGAAAGGGTGGGGAATCAACATGAGTGGGTTTGCCAGAATTCACTAGTTATACATGAAGAGAAGTGAGCACAAATGGTTCAAGAAGGCATCCCCGGGTGTTTGTCAGAATATCTCCCCAGACGGTATACTGACAGTTAAAATCATCCAAAAGGAGCACAGGCTCTGGTAAAGAGTCCAACAGGTGTTTAGGATCATGAAGAGAAAGCGTAAAATTTGAGGGGAGATAAACGGAACAGACTGTATACCATTTACTCACAAAGATACGGACCACAAAACACTGAATGGGTGACTGAAAAAGTCGGGGGATGAAGGGAATATCACGACAGATCAAGAGAGCAGTAGAGTTATGCGCAGTAAAAGCTGGAGGGGAAAAGAGAAAGTAATAACCATGCCAAGTAAGTTTTATTGTTGTCTTTTGGGAGGGAGTTCTTTGGTTGTTCTACCTCTTCCCCTCACTTCATTACACACGCAAATCACAATAGCATGTTGCTTCAATGAACAAATCCACAAGGGCCGTGACGAGGATTCGAACCGTCAGAAGAGGTAGAACGGCCTATTGACATAGTTAGAGTGCATGGGGGAATTGTGTAAAACCCTGGTTTGTGTCTCGGAGAGGCTGCAGGATTCAAGTAAGTTCAGTAAAACTTCTGGTTTCAACTCTTTTTAGCATGTCGTAGCTCAGTCGATAAGGCAGCGTCTGCGATGATCTAAGACGTAGGTTCAAATCCTTGTCACGGTCCTTGTGGATTTGTTCATTGATGCATCACACTATTGTGATTTCTGTGTGTTTTTGACAATATTCAAATGACTTATGCTGTATGAATCCTAATGTGCTTTATTAGATTTGATTTTTGTTTAAAGTCTTTTTGACACTCTGAACAGTGATATGGTTTCTCTCCTGTATGAATCCTCGTGTGTGTTATTAGAGTTGATTTTTGTGAAAAGTCTTTTTGACATTCTGAACAGTGATATGGTTTCTCTCCTGTATGAATCCTCATGTGTGTTATTAGATTTGATTTTTTTGAAAAGTCTTTTTGACATTCTGAACAGTGATATGGTTTCTCTCCTGTATGAATCCTCATGTGTGTTATTAGAGATGATTTTTTTGAAAAGTCTTTTTGACATTCTGAACAGTGATATGGTTTCTCTCCTGTATGAATCCTCATGTGTTTTCTTAAATATGATTTTTGTGAAAAGTCTTTTTGACACACTAAACAGTGATATGGTTTCTCTCCTGTATGAATCCTCATGTGTGTTATTAGATTTGATTTAAATGAAAAGTCTTTTTGACATTCTGAACAGTGATATGGTTTCTCTCCTGTATGAATCCTCATGTGTGTTATTAGACTTGATTTAAATGAAAAGTCTTTTTGACATTCTGAACAGTGATATGGTTTCTCTCCTGTATGAATCCTCATGTGTGTTATTAGAAATGATTTTTGTGAAAAGTCTTTTTGACATTCTGAACAGTGATATGGTTTCTCTCCTGTATGAATCCTCATATGTGTTATTAGATATGATTTTTGTGAAAAGTCTTTTTGACATTCTGAACAGTGATATGGTTTCTCTCCTGTATGAATCCTCATGTGTTTTCTTAGATATGATTTTTGTGAAAAGTCTTTTTGACATTCTGAACAGTGATATGGTTTCTCTCCTGTATGAATCCTCATGTGTGTTATTAGAGATGATTTTTTTGAAAAGTCTTTTTGACATTCTGAACAGTGATATGGTTTCTCTCCTGTATGAATCCTCATGTGTGTTATTAGAGATGATTTTTTTGAAAAGTCTTTTTGACATTCTGAACAGTGATATGGTTTCTCTCCTGTATGAATCCTCATGTGTGTTATTAGAAATGATTTTTGTGAAAAGTCTTTTTGACATTCTGAACAGTGATATGGTTTCTCTCCTGTATGAATCCTCATGTGTGTTATTAGACTTGATTTAAGTGAAAAGTCTTTTTGACATTCTGAACAGTGATATGGTTTCTCTCCTGTATGAATCCTCATGTGTGTTATTAGAAATGATTTTTGTGAAAAGTCTTTTTGACATTCTGAACAGTGATATGGCTTCTCTCCTGTATGAATCCTCATGTGTGTTATTAGAGATGATTTATGTGAAAAGTCTTTTTGACATACTGAACAGTGATATGGTTTCTCTCCTGTATTAATCCTGATGTGTGCTATTAGAGATGATTTAAGTGAAAAGTCTTTTTGACATTCTGAACAGTGATATGGCTTCTCTCCTGTATGAATCCTCATGTGTGTTATTAGAGATGATTTTCGTGTAAAGTTTTTTTGACACTCTGAACAGTGATATGGGTTCCTTCCTGTATGAATCCTCATGTGTGTTATTAGAGATAATTTGTGTGAAAAGTCTTTTTGACATACTGAACAGTGATATGGTTTCTCTCCTGTATGAATCCTCATGTGTGTTATTAGACTTGATTTCCTTGTAAAGTTTTTTTGACATACTGAACAGTGATATTGTTTCTCTCCTTTATGAATCCTTGCGTGTGTGTTATTAGCCATAATTTATTTTTAAAGTCTTTCAGACACATTCTACAGTGATATGACTTTTCTCCTGAACGGTCACTTATTTATATTTTGATATTTTTTAAAGTAGTTGTAGTACATTACTACTACTAAAGTAGTAGTAATGTATTTATTTTTTTCTCTAAATGTTTTGTATGCTATTATGCGAGATGTTTTCATAATATAATTTTAAACATTCAACACTGATGACATTTTTCTTTTGAATAAATATTTGTACAGTTTTCTTGATTGTATAAACCTTTACAGCTATTTGATCCAATAAGCAAGTATTATCTAATGAAATATTCTACATTTCATTAGTTAAGTCTTGTAGACAATTATTACTAGTATTTGTCTCCTTTATAAATTGTTGTGTTCTTTATAAATCTTAGTAATATATTTTTTATATAATTTTAAATGCATGAGCTTTTATTTATTACTAAAGCAAATATTGTTAAGAGATGCCAAAAACACTTGGACTGTCGGATACATAAATAATTCAAGTAACTACATAGTAATCAGTATAGAGTAACCAGAATAGAGCACACAGGTTATAGTGTTAACTCTGTTGTCAACAGATGGCACTCAATATCAGATAAGCAATTGGAATAATCTAACTTTTGCAGGAATATAAACCAATTTAATTACTTGTCAAAGACACAAGAGAATGGAAAAAAGTTACAATATGTAAACCACAGGTATTATTCATAAATAGTAAGATAATATTGTGCTTATTATATTATAAAATGTGCTAGACATAAAATATACTCTACAATATTTCCTGTGAATCAGCAAGTGTAAAAGCAAACATACAAATCTACGTCTCCAGATGCGTTCACCAGCAGGAAAGTTAGTGTCTGTGTATAACTTTGTAATCATTACAAACAAATCTTGTGGCAATTTTTTTTTTTTTTAAGATTTAGCAAAATGTCTTTGTATAAGAAAATTAAATATATTATAAATTTATTTATAATTATACTGTTTTATCATACTGTACATATAGCAACAGCAGAGAGGGATGGTTTATTATAAATACAGCCACAGTATTAAGATGTTTCACTACAGAACCTTATTATAAACATCACCACAGAACTATGGGATGTCTTATTATATATATAACCACAGAACTGAGGGATGTCTTATTATAAATATAACCACAGAACTGATGGATGTCTTATTATAAATATAACCACAGCACAAGAGTCAGGTACAGTGGACCCTCATGTGGTCTGTCATTTGCAAAAATATATGTATGTGATTTTTACAAGAACTTACTGATCCAATGTACCATGCACATTGTTATTTTTATATCCCCTATACCATTCATGTAAATATGTAAATAAATAAATAAATTCTGAGCATTAAGAACACTGATATATTATCTTATTTCGAGAGCCTTTTGAGCTTAAGAGCAAATTACCTAAGAAAAAATTCATAATTACTATACAGTATAAAGATTATTTATTTGAAATGCTTTCTCAACATTTACAATGGCTCACATAGGAGAAAAAGTATGTAATGTTTTAAAACTGAAAATATATATTAAACTTTTTTATATTAGAACCTAATTATAAAAATAATTAATTTGGAAATCTTAAAATGTTTTCTTGCCAAACAATAGTATTAAAAACAATACTGTACCACATACACAATGAACTAATAAATACTGAGATTTTAAAATTAATGATACACCAAATTTAATTTAAATACACATTTTCTTTGTTACCATAGTGCATGAGATGTTAATAATGCATGACATATTGATAATACATATAGTCATTCACATGAGTGTGCTGAAGACAGTCTTACCCATCTACATGTAGTATTTCTTACACCATAATGTGTTTCATAATGCTGCTGACAACACGTATGCAGTATATCTGACAGTGTGTGTGGATGCTGACACTGCAGGTATTATTCAATACCACTGGGTCCTGACACTGCAGGTATTATTCAATACCACTGGGTCCTGACACTGCAGGTATTATTCTTCTGGTGACTGTAGGAGCTGTGAAAGAAAGGATTGAGAGATTACCAAATCGTTTAAAGTCAACAAATACCAAATACAGAATCTTTGAAATCTAGTAAAGATTTCCCAAACAGGATTTTTTTTAAATAATTCCAATACTATAATGGTTCTTTCTCCAAATAAAACAAAGATATACAGTATAGGTAAAATATAGAAGCCAGCAGACTGCAAACAGGTACCAATCCCTGCGCACAGGAATCTTAGCAGATACAGTATATAGAAAAAGGCAAACATAATTCCAATCTACAAAAATGGTATCCGAGAAGACCCTCTAAATTATAAACCCGTATCATTAACAAGTATGGTAGTTAAAACATTAGAAAAAAATAGCTAACACCAAATGGGTTGATCCATTGTTGTTAACACAACAATGGGTAGAACACCTGGAGAATACAATAATGACATCATAATGGACAGACGGTATGGTTTTCGAACAGGAAGATCCTGTGTAACAAATCTACTTAGTTTTTATGAATCACAGAGATTCTACAGGAAAGAGATGGTTGGCCAACTGTCTATCTGGACCTAAAAGACCAGCATTGATGTAATGAAATGCCATCTTCTGGGTGAGACCAGAGGCTCCCTGGAGCTATCCGGACTGATATGAGTGAATTAGACCGTGGTATCAGCCAAGTGAATGGAGTTCTTAGGCCTAACAGGGACCACAAACCAGAACCTAGGCCCCCCTCAGAGAGGCACGAGGAGCAATGGCCTATAGAAAGCCTCGTGAGGTTGGAAGCATTCTATGTCTGCCATCGACCAAGACAGGCACCAAAGAAAGGTGGGTACCCCAAAGCAAACCCTATCTGATTAAAAAAAACCAGCGTTGAATGTAATGAAACGCCATTTTCTGGGTGAGTCCCGGAGGCTCCCCGGAGCTATCCATGGCTGATATGGATACCCTAACTATTTTGCATCAGTCGATGTGGGTGGCGTTCTAGGCCTACCGGGGACCATGAGCCAGAACCTGGCCCCCCTCAGAGAGGCATGGAAAGCAATGGCCCATAGAATTGCACATGTGATTTGGAGCATTCTATATCTGCCATCGACCGGAACAGGCACCCAGAAAGGTAAGCGCCACAAAACAAACCCTTATTCTGGTTAACAACAAAAATCGACAAACGAGTGGACAGAACTCCCCCAGGAAAATGAACTAACAAGCATGACGTCACACGAGCCTCGCCGCCGCATGTCTGCGCAACTCCCCCCTCCCTGGGAGGGGGAAGGGGGAGCCCCAGACCCCCGCGCCGGTGATTCCCGCCCCAGTTCTGAGGCTGGATATCAAAACCGCGAAAAAACCGCCGACGAGCCTCCGGGACTCACCCAGAAAATGGAGTTTCATTACATTTAACGCTGGTTTTCTGGGGGGAGCTCCTACGGCTTCCCGGAGCTTATTCACCAAAGACTACCTAAGAAAACAAGGGGACATACCCGGGAGGCGGTCGGTGAACCACACCTCAACACCAAGTTGAGACAACCTAAGGACCCCTCCGGAAAGCAGCAGGCACATCATTCGCCAGAAAAACGGAGAACGGCTGCAGACGAAGAGACCTATGACCACGACCACAGGAGCCAAAAACCACTGCGCCTGAGAAGAGCATGAAGCTCTGCCACACGACCCCCAGAGGCCAATGCCAACATAAAAAGAGAGCAGAGACAAAGCAAACCTGAACCGAAGGAGCCACAACAACCAAGGAGAAGAAAAACAGGAGAGCACCCTGTCCAAAGACCAGAACGATACAGGCAGTGCATGAGCAGGCCGGAGGTGAAACAATGCACGAGACAGCCTGCGAAACGGCACAGAAGGAACATCGATACCAAACGCTAGCAGCAGAAACCAAGGTGCCAGACCCAGGAACGGCCCCAAGTGCCTATACATCCTCCGCAAGCCAATCCTATGACAGCCCCAGGAGGGGAAAGAAAATGCAGGACCAAAACCAAAATGCCACAAACATGCAAGTCCACCGCCACAAGTGCAGCTGACAGGGAAGCAACCCACATAAGGAGCCGCCCCGCACCAACATCCCGCAGAAGGGCAGGAGCGAAAAGACTCATTAAGAGGAGCAAAATCGCTCTCAGGAAAATGAGTAGCGCCAAGACAGCGCTAAGAGAAGATATGAACAGAAGAACAAGGCCAAACACCCAGAAACTGCCTGGAATAGGACCCACAAGCCCTAGAAAAGACCGGAGGGAAGCTCAACCGAATGACGACAGACGTACCAGAAAACGGGAAGGAGCAAAACCGTCCCGAACCTTCGAGAACAAAAAGAAGCAAACACAAAGGACGAAGGCACAAAAACCCCATCACACCCGAGACCAAAAGTCATGCAGAAACCCCAAGAAGAGGGGGACATGACGGAGAAGGCCCGTCCCGGAAAAAAGGGGCGAAGACCGTAGAAAAGCACCCACCGACAGGACGGAAGCAAAGGGCACAATGGACAAGGAAACTGAGCCCAGGGAGGGGCCGACGCCCACAAAGCACGTGCGGAAAGGGGGGAACAGAAAAACCCCACACCACAAAACCGCAAGCCCCGCCCAGAGGGGTAGAAATACCCCGGCGGGGACCAACGGGGCCTGAGGCCCCTCACGTTAGCCCCCCCAGAGCCCCAGCGTCAAGAAAAACCCCGGGGCAGCCGTGAAAAACACTAAGGAAGGGAGCCCACTAGGCTCTGGAACTTGAACCAAAATCGGAGGATAGGCGAGGGGCGAGACGAAGACCCCAAGCTCATCCCCAGCCAGCTCAACAAGGCGAGGACAACGAGGACAGGACAGAGAATCCAAGGAACATGGAAAAACCAGGCCCAGCACAGCAAGACCGGCAAGGAAGGAGGGCCCCAGAAGGAGCACGGAAGGGCCGAACAAAATGCCACAACCAACCCCAACACGCAGCCGCAGTACCAAAACCGCAGCAGAACGTCACCACACTCCCCGAGGAAGCGACAGAGAAGATAAAGATAAATCGGAACATGAGTGGCACACAAGGGGACATAGGCGGAAACCGAGCACCCAACTGAGCCACAGGGACGGTAGAAGAAACGTGTACAGTGGAACAGGCAATCGAAGGAACACATTAGGCAGCCCAACTAGGGCTGTCCCCATACACAGCCCCAAGAGCAGAAACGAGAGCGCCCATGAAGCACAGAATCCGCTCGACAGGCAAACGACAGGGGAGAGGCGGAACCAAAGAGCCAGAACCCAATCCTGCAAGCACAAGGAGGCGAGCACAAAACGCCCTCGACACAGGAAAACGTACCACCGAACAGGCACCCCCACTGTTGCACCGTGGAACAAGATGGAGGCGGGGCCCTGAACTCCAGCAAGGTTAGACAAGCATAGGAGAGGGGCAGGAGGAGTACAGGCAGGAGCCGTCTCAGAAGGGCCAAGAGGCCACCCACAGATACCCGTGAACCGAGCAAGGAATCAGGTGGAGAGAACAAGAGCTGCCCTGTATGGGCTAATAGCCCTGCAGTAGGCACCTCGGGTGGTACGGTCCACGTTCTCAAGTACGTATGTACACCCATTCCTACTTCCAAAAACAAAAACAGCGTCAGGACGAAGGAGACGCCATACCGCACCAACCCACCTGCAGAACATAGGCTCTGAAGGGCCATGACGCAAGCCTATGAGTCCGTAGCCGCCGGAGGCGGCCAGGGCACCCATGCTGGAGAGGAGGAGGGGAGCAGCGAAGGAGGCTCCCCACCCTAGAATGCAGGAAAAAAACCTTGTGACTTCCCCACAGCGGCACTCCAGAACACCCCCAAAGCAACGGGGCACGGATTGGATTAAGAAAAGAGCGAGAGGCAAAGCCCCCTGAGAGAAATGGATGCAGAACAACACGTGTGCACACCGCCCAGAGCCAAAACAAACTCCCACGGTGCATGTGCAGGACGCGAAAGAAAAGTAGCCCAACAAGGTGAGAAGTAGCCCAACCGGCGACAAGCAGCCCAACCGGCGACAAGCAGCCCAACCGGCGACAAGGAGCCCAACCGGCGGCAAGAGCCCAACCGGCGGCAAGGAGCCCAACCGGCAGCAAGGAGCCCAACCGGCGGCAAGAAGCCTAAACTGCAACAAAGAGCCCAAACCGCTACAAGGAGCCCAAACCGCTACAAAGGAGCCCAAACCGCTACAAAGGAGCGCAAACAGCTACAAGGAGCCCAAACAGCTACAAGGAACCAGTATGGAGGCAAATTCCGGGACACGCAGGAGGTAAGCCGCAAAGACCAACAGCACCGCAGGCGAAGAGATGCGGGTAGCCGAAAACCTCCAAAAGACGGAACCGAAAAACCACAGGGACACGGAACCGACCTGGGGAGGAGCAGAACCCAAACCCAAATCGTACGATTAGGGGGAAAGAAAAACCCCACTCCTCGCAACAGTAAGCCCCGCTCAGAAGGACGGAAATCCAGGCGGGGCACAATGGAGCCCAAGGCCCCCCTCCCCAACCTCAGGAGCCTCTACAACAGGCCCCAGGGCCGAGTCGCCCTCCAAAGCCCCGGCCCCAGAAGAAAAAGCCGGGGCAGCCGAGAGAGCTGGAAGAGAAGGGGCCCACTGGTCAGACCCCGGAGCATCGGCCGGAAGAACAGACTCAAATGCCTCCGCAGCTACCCCGGACGGGGCAACCCCCGAAACTGCCCAAGTCTCAGAACCTCTAACCCCGCCCCGACCCCGAAGCCTGCAGATGCGTAGGGGCCGGAAGCAGGAGGGAGAAAAACAAGGGGGAGTGGAAGGAACCAAGGCCGAAGTGACCAAAACCCCCAAGTCTGGGTCCCTACACAAAGCGGGGCAGCATCGGGGCGTCCAAGGAAGCGACAAACCCGAGCGCGTTGCAACAACCTACCTTGCAACGCGCGAGCTGCCTGCACCCACGGGAATTCATCAGCAGACTGGGTGAATGGAGTCACAAACAAGCAACAAAGCTCGCAGGACTCAGGGTCGAATGTGTCACCGACCCAACAGGCAGCATGACAGAGGCAAAAAACAAGTTGAGTCACCCTAAGACAAAGGGACAGAGCAACCCTCAACTCGCACAAAGCGAGAGGGGACGCAAGGGTCTCCACTATCGGACCCGAGAGCCCCCGGGGGGTTTCCCAGGGCTCCTAGACTGGGTCTGCTAAGGGTTATCCCAGGCAGGGCACTGCCAACTGGCGCCCCAAACTACCAAGCAAACTGCTAAAGCTGAACCCACGGGACGTGTCCACCCGTGAGGGCGAAGCAGGGGGGTGCCACCACACAAACAAACCTAACATAAGGGGGGGGGGAACACAAGGCAGACCCCCTACCAGGCAAAAACAAATATAAAAGAAAAACCACACAAGTGGACAACGTACCCGGAGGGAACAGAGCCGGCCGCTGTCATAGGTGAAAACTAGCGACGCAGTACCCTGCGCCCCACCAGTACTATAACTACCACGTACCCCAAGGTAAACAAGGGAGGAAAACCCCCAAACACTTGGGGCGGCTAAACGCCAAGCAGCAAAAAGCCAACAGAGGTAGACCCAAGGTGATTTGTGGAAGGCAACCCCAAGCCCCAAGGGTGGTACTTACAGGGCACTCAGGGAAGGTGACCCTAAGCACATGCAGGCTGAGTACCTGAGAATACTACTCCAAGCTCACACGACAACCGTAGTAGAAGCACTGCAAATAAGTCACAGCACTGAGACAAGACCGGAGCTGGAGCCACACGACCATGCATTATCCCATCAGCCGAGGAACTGGGGCGGGGATCGCCGGCGCAGGGGTCTGGGGCTCCCCCTTCCCCCTCCCGGGGAGGGGGGAGTTGCGCAGACATGCGGCGCGGCTCGTGTGACATCATGCTTGTTAGTTTGTTTTCCTGGGGGAGTTCTGTCCACTCGTTTGTCGATTTTTGTTGTTAACCAGAATAGGGGTTTGTTTTGTGGCGCTTACCTTTCTGGGTGCCTGTCCCGGTCAATGGCAGATACAGAATGCTCCAAATCACATGTGCAATTCTATGGGCCATTGCTCCCCGTGCCTCTCTGAGGGGGCTAGGTTCTGGCTCGTGGTCCCCGGTAGGCCTAGAACTCCACCCACATCGACTGATGCAAAATAGTTAGGGTATCCATATCAGCCATGGA
Source organism: Procambarus clarkii (assembly GCF_040958095.1). NCBI lineage: Eukaryota > Metazoa > Arthropoda > Malacostraca > Decapoda > Cambaridae > Procambarus > Procambarus clarkii. Next base: position 26,158,688 of record NC_091225.1, read on the forward strand.
TAGCTCCGGGGAGCTGTAGGGGCTCCCTCCAGAAATTGCTACTGAAAGCCAAACTGTTGAGAAGAACTCTCCAAACTAAAAACGAACAAACGAGCATGATGTCACAACCATCTCCGTGCCACTGTCAGTGCAGCTCCCCACTTCTGCAGAAGGGGGAAGGGGGAGCTCCAGACCTCCCACACCGGCTATCACCCCCAAGTTCAGAGGCTGGATGTCAAAAACTGTGAAAAACCTCCGACCGGAGGAAGGGAGGGTTGCCGGGAAGACTCCGGGTCTAACCCAAAAAATGGTGTTTCATTACATTCAACGCTAGTTTTCTGGGGCAGCCCCTTTGGCTTCCCGGAGCTACTTAACCAAAGATAAAAACAAGAGGGACTTTCCTGGGAGGAGGTCGCCACTCGCTCCAGGGGCACCATGCAAGCGCCCGCTTCCAAGAGAAGCCGGACCTGGGACAAAGAAGTCATCCGAAAGCAGGAGCAATAGACCCAGGGGTTCAGATGGAACAAGTCCAGAATGTACCGCAAGTCCGCACAATCTCGTTTCAGAACCGGAAACAGGCGGGAAACCGACCTGAGGGATGAGGACTTTTGTCCACACCCAAGCAAACCCACTCCAAGATGACCCAACAGAGAGAGAGAGAGCCTGCCCTGCCAGCTCCAAGCCCCCCGAAGAAGGAGGGGCCACCCAATGCCACTGCAAGCCGCATGAAGAGACCCGAAAAGCCGACAAATCGTGGGACCAGGCGTGAGCAAACTGTACGAACCTCTCCCCCCCAATTGCCTCGTCAATAGGATGACCAACGAAAGGGCCGAAGCCCCTTATGAAAAGCCGATAGATGAGCAGAGCAATTACCGCTCCAACCAGACGTCGTCGGCCCGGAAGGCTGTTCCGACTCTGAAAATGGCACCACTGGCATACGACGACAAGAGGAACCTCGAGCCCTGGGGCATGACCCTTTTGGGAAGAAACCCCACGGGGCCCCCTAAGAACCAAAAAGTCCAAGATGGGACGACAACTAGAAACCTCCGTTTGCAGAAACTGCACCATCGCATACTCTGCAAACAGAAAGGACAAAATGGGCATAGAAAACCTAAGAGCCAGAGCTCAAGCGGATTCTAAGGATTGAGCGAGCACCGCCTGATGGCACCCAAAACGAGAAGCAAAAAACAGAGACACTGCCTCCCTCAGGATCGGCACAAACAGCTTTAACAAGGAAGCCGATGCCCGCACCACTGCGACCAACGCACCAGAGCTAGGATCAGCAACCAACGCCTCCATGTCCTCCTTAAGCCAGTCCGAAGACAGCTTGAGAAGGGAAAAGAAACGCAAGACCGAAGCCTAATGGTCATGGATGAGTAAGTCCTCAGCAACCAGGGCAGCCGAAAGGAAGGGAACCTGCACGCGAAGCTACACAGGCTGACATCCCAAAGAAGGACAGGGATGAACAAACAAGCAGTGAAGCGTTCAATCTCGCCCCCCGGGTAAATCTGAACAACTGTCAGGGCCTCTCGCCACTGAAGCATGTGGGACCGACAGAACGTATGTCATACCGCCATTGAAAATACAGGCTATTTTGCCAAAGAGGACGACTCCGGAACCTCGTAACGCACCCAGTAAGGAAAGGAAAAACCGATCACAAATGAGGCAGGATCCATTATCGAGGCACAATCCAGGTCGTGCAAGAGATGGCCTCGAGCCACAATGGCCTCCTGCACCTAATGGGGCACGATGTGGGAAGCCGAAAACCTCCGGAAGTGAGGGACAGAAGTACCAGAGGGATCCCGGGGAGGGGTTGATGCTATATCAAAATCGTATAGAGAGGGAGGGGATGAGAAAACCCCACCCCCCTGCAACAACAAGCCTCGCTCATAGGGTACCAACACCCAAGCGGGGTCAAATGGAGCCCAAGCCCCCCAAGTCAACCCCCTCCCTTGCCTCGGGAACCTCCACATTAGGACCCGGGGCCGAGTCGTCCTGCAAACCCTGTGCCTCAAGAGATAAGGCAGAGTCCACCGGAAAAGTTGGAACAAACAGGGCCCACTGGTCACACCCAGAAGCACCGGCTGGAGAAAAAGGCTCGAATGCCTCCGTCATCACACCAGAAGGAGCATCCCCTGAAACTGCCCGAATCTCACCACCAACTAAACCCTGCCCTGACTCTGAAACCCTTAAACACTTCAGAACTGGGTGCAGAGGGTCGAAGAACAGCAGGGGAAGGACAAGGGAGGCATGGACGAAACAAAGTTGAGGCGATAACAACCCCAAGTTCGAATCCCTATATGCAAAACTGGGCAGGCTCGGGGCATCCGGGTTAGTAACCAACCCAGCGCACTGCAGCAACCTAAAACATGAATGCAACGCCGAAGCTGCCTGCACCCGAGTATTAAGATCAGTGGATTGGATGAACTGGAGTACAAGCACGGAACACCACTCACAGGACTCCGGGTCAAAGGTGTCATGGACCCAACAGGCAGCATGAGGGAGGCACAAATTGGTGATTGTCATCCAGAGACAAGGGGACAGAGCAACCCTCAAACTGAGTCTTGAAGTGGGTAGAATATAGTTGTGAATTAATGCACAACTATATTCTACCCACTTCAAGACTCCGCTCCAATATAGAAGCATCAAGAAATATGGGCCAATAGGCCCTCTGCAATTACTTCCATTCTTACCTTCAATACCCATTATTTCGTGTTCTGTCTTGTGTTGAAAGCTTATTTTCACCTCGTCCAAAACTGTTGTAACATATCACCTCACCCAAATGCAGGTATAAAAAATCGAAGATGTTTAACACTTTCGCGCTCCGTAGAAACTCGCGGTTGACTGGGGGATCGTGGCCCCTCCGTGCGGGTAAGCGCGCGGTGACACCCAAATGTGTATACTCATTCCAGTTTTCTCACCTTAATTCTCGCGCTACGTCGCTCGTTTTGGTATCATTGTGTTCGCAATTAAATTCTCTACAGCTGTGTATAAATATAATGTCCAAAAGCCTAGCGTGACTCCCAACAGCAAAGCGTAAAGTCGGCAAAAACGCACAAAATCAGTAACATGTGCATTCTCCTTCCATTTTTTTACCTTAATTCTCGTGCTACGTCGCTCGTTTTGGTATCATTGTGTTCGCAATTAAATTCCCTACAGATGTGTAAGAATAAAATGTACAAAAGGCTGGAGTGCCTCCCCGCAGAAAAGCCTAAAGTTACCCGTGAACAAGCACCATTTTGTACATTGCAACCTAATGTTCAACTCGTTCAATTTGATAACATCAAATTTCGTGCTAGGTCGCTCATTTTGGTATCAAATTGTTCGCAATAAAGAGGCGAGTATTTTAAAACTAGTCCCAGAATAATAGAACAATAACTGGATTTTTAACAAATATTTTAATTCTGGACGCTCATCATCACAAATTTATTTATATCTTTCCAGTGTTCTGACATAAATATTTGTGTTATATCTTTCATTTTGGTATCAAATTGTTCGCAATAAAACGGCGCGCATTTTAAAACTAGTCCCAAGATAATAGGACAATAAATAGAATTTTAACAATTATTTTAATATTCGGACCAAAGGCCTATTTATAATATTTCAAGTGTTTGGACATCAAGTTTCATGTTATATCTTTGATTTTGGTATCAAATTGTGTGCAATCTAAAGGCGCTTATTTTAAAACCACTACAAGATTGATCTGATAAAATTTAAATTTTTAAAAAATATTTTAATGAGTGACTCAGTATTGCGTCGTTGGAACACATTCAGTAGAAAAATAAATGACGAGATAATCAGTCTGTGGAACCTCAAAGTGTTAAGCTCTATTCACTTAAAGTTCAGTTGTGTGTGTAAACTAAAGTCTTTGAAAATGTAATAAGTTTTACGAAACGCGCTCAAGTGTCGTGTCAGACTAGAAATAAAAATGAATTTTGGAGAATAGATTTTTCAATTACCATCAACAGTGAAAAGAAACATAAGAAAGATCAAGAAAATTCGTGTTAGAATTATTAATCTTACTTTTTCGGTCATATTTAATAATATATATGTATATATGTATATATATATAATTATTAAATATGACCGAAAAAGTAAGATTAATAATTCTAACACGAATTTTCTTGATCTTTTGTACATTTCTTTTCACTGTTGGTGGTAATTCAAAAATCAATTCTCCAAAATTCATTTTTATTTCTAGTCTGACGCGACACTTGAGCGCGTTTCGTAAAACTTATTACATTTTCAAAGACTTTAGTTTACACATACACAACTGAATAGAACTTACACATCTCCGATTTGTTTATATCTACATTTGAGTGAGGTGGATGGGGCGAGGTGGTATTAATAGGGTATTAATTTCATCAACACAAGACAGAACACGAAACAATGGGTATTGAATGGAAGTGATTGTAGAAAGCCTATTGGTTCATATTTCTTGATGCTTCTATATTGGAGCGGAGTCTTGAGGTGGGTAGAATATAGTTGTGCATTAATTGGCTGTTGATTGCTGGTGTTGACTTTTTAATGTGTAGTGCCTCGCAAACGTCAAGCCGCCTGCTATCGCTGTATCTATCGATGATTTCTGTGTTGTTTACTAGGATTTCTCTGGCGATGGTTTGGTTGTGGGAAGAGATTATATGTTCCTTAACCCTTAACATGCTCGGGGTCTAATATCCTGCCATCCGCACAGGCGCATGTCATTTTGAAAAAAAAAATTTTTTTTTTTTTTTGCTAATCTGTTAAGTTCTGTTCACTGATCACGGGAAAAATAAAAAAAAAAATTCTATTGTACTTACTTTTGTTACAATAGAGCCGAAAAGCTCGGTGATGACGTCACAATCTGCATGTTCGCTCATGCAGTACTTGCCCGGGAGGTGTTGCGCGCGGTCCTCAAACAGCCAGAGTTGCCACAAATATATTTTCGCGCTATTTATTTACAATGTCTAAGCGCATTTTATCTAATTTTTTTTCACTAATTGTATTTCAAATACTGTTTGAACATATTTTGTATCAATAATTGTTGCATATTTGAGTATACACAGGCGCACACAAATGTTTTCAATTACGGCAATATAATATGTCATTACAGTCTATTATATTGTATGTTCTGCTTATATTTGTACTGTCTCCACTCGATCATCCGGACTATATGGGAAGGACCCCCAGCCGGATTATCACATTTTTCGGATAATGGTACTTTTTCACCTACGAGTCCAAAAGTGACCATTTCCAACTATTTTTTATAACACAAACAACATAATTTGAATTGCCTTGCCACATACAATTATTAAATATTCAACTAGAAACCTCAACTTACCTTGTTGGTGTTCGTCTTCTTGATCGATGCCACACATCTTGAAGTTAAAAATTCTTAACAATTTACGTAACCTATACTAACACAACACTAAAATTAACACTTAAAATTACTGCACAGTTCATTAAGCTAAGTTAGTTTTGACTGCCAGCTGCTGAAGCCTCACTGGTTGAGGGCATTTGGGTTGCCTGTGAGGCCTCGGTTGTTGAAGGCGCTTGCTTGCACCTCACTTGTTGAAGCGCTTGCATGTCCTCACTTGTTGAAGGCGCTTGGCTTGCCTGTGACGCCTCACTTGTTAAAGGCGCTTGACTTGCCTGTAATGCCTCACTTGTTGAAGGAGCTTGGCTTGCCTGTGGCGCCTCACTTGTTGAAGGCGCTTGGCTGCCTGTGACGCCTCACTGGTTGAACAACACGTAACTTGTCTTTAATTGCTAGGACAATCTTCTTCCTCTTAACACTTCCAGAACGATTGATGCTGCTACCAGACATATTCTTGGCCAAAAATGTTCAAAATTACTATGAAAATTAAGAAAGTTATTTAAAAAAATATTTCACTAATGGCGCAACACTGTGAGGCCGCACTGGTTGAGGTGTATAACAGTGACTTGTCTTTAATTGTTAGGACAACTTTCTTCCTCTTAACACCTCCAGAACGATTGATGCTGCTACCAGACATAGTCTTGGCCAAAAATGTTCAAAGTTACTATGAAAATAAAAAAGTTATTTAAAAAAATATTTCACTAATGGCGCAGCACTGTGTATAACACGAGGGACGGACGCACATGGGTTGACCAGTGTTAGACAGGTCCACTTGGGGTGAGGCAGCTATAGCGCGTTACGTAGGCCGCCAGGAGGAAAAAAATTCACAATATTTTTTAAGGAAACTTCAGCCTGTGCACAATGCTTTTAGGAAACTTATTTATTTGTTATTACATAATTACTAGTACTTATTTCATTTGTTTTTGGCTATGATTAATTGTTCTAAAATTAATGGTAATTCCTGTACCCAGGTGGTCCCTCCTGACGCACCCCTCCCACCCTCCCAACACCACCCACCCACCCAACCCCCCTCCTCCACCATGTGTCTAGAGCCACAGACGGGATTAATACGGTATGGCCGTATTTTCATCCGGCCAAACCAGCTTTTATCCGGTTCCTGTGGCCATTTTGGCCGGATATTGTGATAACTTTATCCGATCACGATTTTGGCCGTATAAGGGCGTTTTCCGGATGTTTGAATCCCGGATAATCGCGGGGTTACAGTATATATTTACACACACGCACACGCTATCTGCTTATATGTTTACATATTTACACACTCGCACACGCTATACACACTTTGAAGCACACTTAGAAGATTTCTAGACTGTGGTAGTCATTGAAGCAGTCGACAGCACATAATGGGATACCACACGTTTCACACCATGTTTGCACAAGCTTCCGTTTCTTGTCTCTACGTGTCGTTGTTTTACACACCAAGCAATCACGTTGGGCTATTGCACGCTTCACACCAGGTGGCAAATACTTAAGTTTGTGTGCTAGGAAGCCTTCAGTGTGAGCGAGGCGTGGAGTACCAGCATGTTGCAACAGTGGGTTTATGATGGGCCGCTGAATACCTGGGACATCTTTTGCAAACTTTCCTAATAACTGTATTGCAGCATCAAATACAAAGTCACGGAAAGTGGGCTTACGTCCAGTTCTCACAAGGTACATGTTGAAACAGTTCAGCATGCTCATGTCCACAAGATGGAAGAACACTTTTTTCGTCCACCTACATGTCTTCCGCACACACTCTGCAGTGCCAATCATCATGTCTGATTTATCAATCAACCGCATGTTGATATTATAGTCTAAAACACAGTCTGGCTTATATAGTGGTGCGTTTGTTTTATGGCTCACTTTCCCACTGTTCACCAGTGTTCCATCATGAATTGTTGTCAACAAGTTCACCTCTCTTTTGTCTTTCCACCGAACTGACAGAATGTTATCACTTTTCCTTCTCTGACACTCACCAACTGCAATGTCGTTGTCAAACACAGGCATTTCCCTTCGTTGTGGCTTTACTGTACCAACCAATCTGGTTCTATTTTCTAGCAAGAACCGAGCTAGCAAGGCACTTGTATAGTAATTATCTGTGTATAAAATGTGTCCCTTGTTCATCCACGGAGCCATGATGGTCTTCACTACACTCCCCGAGAATCCATGTTCGTCGTTACCGGGAATGTCTACATCACTAGCCGAGTACAGAATCATGTGTAACACGTATCCTGTCTCACAATCACAAAGAACAAAAAATTTCAGGCCAAATCGGTTTCGTTTTGAGGGAATGTACTGTTTGAATGGAACATGTCCCTTGAAAAGTATGAGAGATTCATCAACCACCAGCTTCTGTGCTGGTACGTAAAAATCTCTGAATTTTCCAATAACATCGTTCATGTAGTGCCTCACTCGCCACAGTCTATCATCAGGTGTTCGGTCCTGAACACTTCCAAAATGTAGACACCTGAGGAGTATCTGAAACCTGTCTCGTGACATATATTTCCCGAATAAAGGTGTTGGTATTGTCTTGTCCTTGCTCCAATAGTCATTTATTGCATGTTTGTGACAGTGCTTCATCAACAAACAGAGTGCCCAACAAACAGAGTGCCAAAAACACATACATTTCCGCCACTGTGGTATTTTTCCAACGCTGCAGTCGTGAAAATTTTGTGATTTCCCTCTCAATCAGGTAAGCAGCATGCAGGTTCGTTTGGTGTACAATGTATTCCATGAGTGGTTCATCATAGAATGCTGTAAAATATTCCATCTCAGCCATGTCCTCACCTTGATTAGGGAAAAGGTTTGTAATCCCTACATCTTTATCGTCAAAGTGAGGAATATTAGGAATAAAATCGTCACCATCACTCCACTCAAGTACACCAGGCGTCCTGCGAGATGCAGAGGAAAGACGGCGAGGAAGCGATGCATACCGGCGACCAGGAGCTGAATACCGTCTGCGAGAAGCACGGCGGCTACGTGCACGTGAGGTGGGTGCATGTGAGGTGGATGCACGTGAACACGAGGGTCTTGGTCCCTCATGTGGTGCCATGCGGTGGCGCTTGGCCGGGCGAGATGCTGCTGACGCGACAATTTCTCGCCCAGTTACACCACTGGTACCAGCCACAGGCTCAATAAAACTTTGATCTGAGTCACTAAACCCAGAAAAGGAGTCACCTCCCTCTGACTCGTCACCCTCAAACAGAAAATATCCACAGGAACTGTGAGGTCGTGGTAGAATTGGGGTAGAAAATGGGCGAGGAGGCATGGGTGAGCGTATAGGCCTCGCCATGGCATGGTGGTCATTCTCACTTTCACTGCTGCTGCTACTATCACCCGACAACTGTGTATAATCCTCATCGTTGTCTGAATCGTCAAACACACTTTCTTCACCTTCAGAGAATAATTCGTGGGCTATTTGCTCTGGGGTGAGGGACTGAGTGGTGCGTGCCCGTGAGGCGTTTGACCGTGCGCTCGCCATGGTGACTCTCGCTAAACTGAGGCCTCTCATGCCTTCGGATCGTGAGCGGGAATTTTTTTCAAAATGGCCGCTGTTTACTAGAGCCCCTGGGCAGCGTATGGGACCCCCAGCTACCCCGCGGGCCATTCAAATCGTGCGCGGTACCCATAAACTTCATATGAAGTGAAGCGCAGTTGACTGGTAAAACGATTTACACTTCATATGAAGTGATGCGCACTTTAAGGGTTAATAGAGCCCTGTTGCTTATGCATCGTTAAACGCCTAGAAAGAGATGTTGTTGTCTTGCCTATATACTGGGTTTTTTGGAGCTTACAGTCCCCAAGAGGGCATTTGAAGGCATAGACGACGTTGGTCTCTTTTAAAGCGTTCTGCTTTGTGTCTGGAGAGTTTCTCATGAGTAGGCTGGCCGTTTTTCTGGTTTTATAGTAAACTAAAGTCTTTGAAAATGTAATAAGTTTTACGAAATGCGCTCAAGTGTCGCGTCAGACTAGAAATAAAAATGAATTTTGGAGAATTGATTTTTGAATTACCACCAACAGTGAAAAGAAATGTACGAAAGATCGAGAAAATTCGTGTTAGAATTATTAATCCTACTTTTTCGGTCATATTTAATAATATATGTCTACAGGAAAGACTGCTACCAAAATATACTAATATACAGGATATATATATATATTATACAGGATATATATATATATATATATATATATATATATATACATATATATATATATATATATACACACACATACATACACACATGTCGTACCTAGTAGCCAGAATGCACTTCTCGGCCTACTATGCAAGGCCCGATTTGCCTAATAAGCCAAGTTTTCCTGAATTAATATAATTTTTTTCTTTTGAAATGATAAAGCTACCCATTTCATAATGTATGAGGTCAATTTTTTTTTATTGGCGTTAAAACTAACGTAGATATATGACCGAACCTAACCAACCCTACCTAACCTAACGTAACCTATCTTTATAGGTAAGGTTAGGTTAGGTAGCCGAAAAAGTTAGGTTAGGTTAGGTAGGTTAGGTAGTCGAAAAACAATTAATTCATGAAAACTTGGCTTATTATGCAAATTGGGCCTTGCATAGTAGGCTGAGAAGTGCGTTCTGGCTACTAGGTACGACATTGCATGTATATATATATATATATATATATATATATATATATATATATATATGATTTCAGTGACAGAACCGAAACCGCATATATGATTTCGTTTCTAGCGCTATAATTTAAATGCCCTGCCTGGGATAAGGGCAGCAATAGTGCAGCCACGACTGATAGTTGCCAGACAGATGCCACCTAGAAAAACAATCCAGGCCAACATTCCTGGGTGTGAGAGCTTCAGTATTCAGCGAGCCACCAAGGCTGATGCACGTAGCATGAGATCACAGCACTGCTGTTAAGCTTGTGACCACAGCAACGCCTACAAATGCCATAATATATATGATCATGCACCTCTATTTGGTGTATCATGCACCATTAATTTAGCGATGATAGTATTACGGGAGACCTCTGACTGATAAAACTGACCAGGATTCTGATAATAGCAGGATTGTGGTGATAATTAGTGCTGTGCTCCATGGAGGGAGGAGTAATGCTGTGGGAGGGAAGGTGGTGGTGTCATCTTCTGACTGTGTGTGGCCACCTTTTATTGACTGCACTCACCATACCAGCTTAGTGGTTCGCTATGGTGAGCACAAATGTAGATACTTATATATAACGTGTGTATAGAGTGTAATAACAGCAATAGGAGTAGATTGGGAGCCACCATTTTGGTGAGGGAGGTGCGTCGTCTGCACGACTTGTCATGTTTACTGGTGGCCACTATGGTCTTTGGGCACCGTACCAGCTTATTTGTACAGGTATGGTGAATAAAACAAGTAGATACTTATATATAATGTGTGTATATAGCGTAATAACACCACAAACAATATTGTTGTAGGAGAAATATTAGTGTGTTTGGCCTTGAGGACGGCCGCCACCAGCTGACTGTGAGAGTAGCTACGTCTTTGTGCCTTTACTCATCATACAAGCTTAGATGTACAGTTATGGTGAACAAAACATGTAAATACTTATATATAATGTCTGTGTATAGTGAATAAATGCAAAAACAGTATTGTTGCAGGAGAATGAGGGCAAGTGAGGTGTTGAGGGAAGGAGTGGCAGCGTGTGGCTGGCTGGTGTGTGGTGGTCACTCCTTGTTGCATTTTGACTCACAATACCAACTTAGTGGTTCATTATGGTAAGCAAAACATGCAGATACTTATATATAACCTGTGTACATAGTGTAATAACAACAAAACTATTTGTTTATTGTTTTATGAACATAATTGAATCACTAATATGAACACCATAATTTTGAGTGCAGCAATGGTTCACACATTTTATTATATCAATACTGTATATCACAATTTACTCTATTGAATAATATTACTGCAAAAAAAAAAAAAAAATCAGAGACATTGAAATAATTAGGTAATAATATATTTGTGGCAACTGCCACAAATATATAGTGACAGCTCGGGAGGAGTAGACCTTGTCTGGCGAAGGCTCTGTCAACGCCCCTTTTTTGCCAGACTTCCCTACCCTATTGCGGCTAAAATATGCCACCTACGATTTTTTTGTTATTTTTTCCTTGATCAGGGAACAAAAATGAACACTTCTATAAGACAAAAGAATTTTATGGATTTTTTTTGTTGTTGTTGAGCCTGTAGGTGTTTAAGTAAGTAATTATCAAAAGAAGGCACCAAACCGGGAAGGCTATGTAGCACCATCAAATACGCAAAATAATCAGAGGGCGCTAAATATCACCAAGGATGCCAATACGAGAACAAAAACGCATAAGGCGAACGATATCAAAAGTATCCGAGTCACCAAGAATTCTACCGAGGGACAGGTGACCGCGAGGGGCGGTCGGAAAGCAAGACACACGCTCGTCCTGGAAGTCAGGACATTCAAGAAGGACATGCACGACTGTAAGAGGGACAATGCAACTAGGACAAGAAGGGGCAGGGCGGCGCTCCATCAAGTGACCATGGGTTAAGCGAGTATGGCCAATACGCAACCTCGCCAGAGCTGTTTCCCACCTCCGGTTACGGTGGAAGGAGGACGGCCACGAGGAAACACAACATTTAAGAGTACGTAGCCTGTTACCAGTAACAGACAACCAAGAAGCCTGCCAACGGGTAAGGACTGAGGAATGGATAACCGGGTAAAAGTCGGAATACGGAATGCCTTTACGAGAGATGGGACAAGAGCGGACAGCTTCCTTGGCGGCAGCATCCGCACGCTCATTTAAAGACACACCAATATGGCTGGGAACCCAACAAAACTCAACCGACTTAAATTTACTGTGAACGAGAAACAGCCAATGCTGGATCGCGACAACTACTGGATGAACCGGATTAAAGGACCCAAGAGCCACGAGGGCACTACGAGAGTCAACAACAACTACAAAGGAAGACTGACAACGAGAAAGCAGGAGACGAAGAGCATAGAGAATAGCATAAAGTTCCGCTGTAAAGATGCTAGTCTCCGGAGGCAAGCGACACATATAAGTGCGATCAGGAAAAACAACAGAGTAGCCAACACCGTCCGGTGACTTAGACACATCGGTGAAGACAGAAATGGAGCGGGAGTGAGAAGAAAAGTGCTCGAGGAAAAGGCGTTTTAGAACCGTAGGAGGGGTAAAAGCTTTAGTGATACGGGTCAAGGATGTACAAAACCGCGGAAGAGGGACCCTCCACGGGGGCAAAGAAGGAACAACATGAGGAGAAACATCAGAAATACGAACGGAAAGAGAATCCTGTAGGCGAGATAACCGGACAGAAAGAGGGAGGTGGTGAAGAGGAACAGGAACCGCAGGAGGGGTAAAAGTTAAAGCACGACAGAGGCGAGAGGAAGGATGTTGCAAGGACCGCGCAAGATAGCGAAGACAGTAGCGATCACGGCGGTCCTGGAGAGACAGGAAGCCAGTGTCAACATACAAGCTAAGGATGGGAGTCGAACGAAAGGCACCAGAACTGAGGCGCAACCCAGTATGGTGCAAAGCATTAAGACGGCGAAGATAGAAGGAGAAGCAGACGAGTAAGCAGGGCAACCATAATCGAGCTCAGACAGGATGAGAGAGGAATGTAAAGCAAGGAGAGTGCGAATATCTGCCCCCCAAGAAGTATGGGACAAGACCCGAAGGAGGGTAAGGGCCTTAGAGCACTCAACACGGAGGTAAGAGATATGGGGAGACCAAGACAAACGAGTGTCAAGGAATAACCCCAAAAGCTTCGCGGAATCTTTGTATTAAAGGGGATGACCATAAAGTGACAAAGAGGGACGAAGAACAACCCGTTTCCGCGTAAAAGTCATGGCACAAGTCTTAGAAGTAGAGAACTTGAAGCCATGATCTGTGGCCCAAGACGACACGGCATCAATTGCAAGTTGAAGCCGGCGTTGAAGGAGAGGCGAATCATCACCCTGACAACAAAGGGTATGATCATCAACAAAGAGAGCGGAGAAGACACCAGAAGGAAGAGAGGAAAGAAGACCATTGAGGGCAACCAGAAAAAGAGTAGTGCTCAGAACACTACACTGGGGCACACCTTCGTATTGCTGAAAAGAGGGAGAGAGAGCGGTACCAAGGCGCACCCGAAAGGAACGACGAGAGAGGAAGCTGCGGAGAAAGAGAGGGAGATGACCACGAAGGCCAAAAGAATGAAGTTGAGATAGGATATGATAACGCCAAGTGGTGTCGTAAGACTTTTCCAGGTCAAAAAGGACGGCAACAATGGAGGTCTTCGCAGCAAAAGCAGTACGAATATAGACCTCCAAGTTCACCAGGACATCTGTCGTGCTGCGGCACTTGCGGAAACCAAATTGAGAAGGGGAGAGGTGGTGATGGTGTTCCAGGAACCACATCACACGAACGTTAACCATACGTTCAAAGAGTTTGCAGACACAACTTGTGAGAGCAATAGGGCGAAAGTCCTTAGGGGAAGTACCCAGAGACCCCGGTTTGCGAACAGGGAGGACAACGGCATCGAGCCAGTCCTCAGGGACTGACGACGACTCCCAGATCCGATTATACAGACTCAGTAAATACTGAGACGTGCTCGGAGGGAGATGGCGAAGCATCTCATAATGAATACCATCGGAGCCCGCCGCCGTAGAACTGCAGAGGGCCAGGGCAGAACGAAGTTCAGAGAGAGAGAAGGGATCATTATAGGGAAGCTGAAGATGAGTGCAGAAATCTAAAGGGCGAGACTCAAGGACAGGTTTACGAAGAAGGAAAGATTGGGAAGATGAAGACCAGAGCTAACAGAAGAAAAGTGGGAACCCAGTTCGGAAGCGACCTGCAACGGGTCCGCCACAAGAGTATCATGGAGGTGAAGGACCGGTGAAACATCGGGAACGAACTTACCCGCTATCTTGCGGATACGCTTCCAGATCTGGGCCAGAGGGGTTTCGGACGTAATTGTTGAGACATAAGATGCCCAACATTCACGTTTAGCCGTACGGATGGCCCTACGGGCCACCGCACTCGCTTTCCGAAAGAAAAGAAAAGAATCGGTCGTCTGCCTATGGCGGTGCCTCTTCCAGGCTGCACACTTACAGCGGACAGCCCGAGCACAGTAAGCATTCCACCAGGGAACGCACTTCCGCGGACCCCGAGAGGAAGAGCGAGGAATAAAGCGGAGGGCAGCGTTGAAGACAGTGTCATGAAAAAGGAGGAGAGCGCGAGAGAGAGGCAGAAGGGAGAGGTCAGAGAGAGCAGCACTGAGGGTAAATAGGGTCCAGTCTGCCTTAGCAAACTGCCACCTAGGGAAAGAGAGGGAATGGCGAAAAGAGAAAAAGGAACCAAGGATGGGGAAATGATCACTTCCATGGAGGTCATCAAGAACCTGCCACGTGAAATCTAAGTAAAGAGAAGAAGAGCAGAGAGAAAGATCAAGACAAGAAAGGGTGCGAGTCCGAGAGTCCAAATGAGTGGGCTCACCAGAATTCAGAAGAGACAGGGAAGAAGAGAGGAGAAACGGCTCAAGGAGGCGACCCCGGGTATTCGTCAGAACGTCACCCCAAAGGGAATGACGACAATTGAAGTCACCCAGCAGGAGCAAAGGCTCCGGCAAGGAGTCCAGGAGGTGTTTCAAATCAGGAAGAGAGAGCGGGACACTCGGGGGGAGATAAATGGAACAAACTGTGTACCATTTCCCCACAAAGATACGAGCAGCAGAACAATGGAGAGGCGAAGGAAAAAGTAGAGGAACAAAGGGAACATCAGCACAAATCAAGAGAGCAGAAGAATTAGAAGCCCCAGCAATGGCTGGGGGGGAGGGGAAGAGAAAGGAATAGCCACGAAAACGACCAGGACGAGCACCATGCATTGGCTCCTGGAGACAGACACAAAGGGGCGAAAACCGCGAAATCAGAAGTTGGAGTTCGAGGAAATTGGCGTAATAACCTCGAACGTTCCATTGAAGAATGGACAACGAAGAGAAGAGAAAGGACAAAACCAGAGAACAAGGAAGAAACCAAGGCGAAAGAGCAACAGAGCACGTTAAAGAATATCAGGGTCGGGATCAGGGTCAGCAAAGTCAGGGTTAGGGGGCATGGGTAAACTGAGCAAAGACGGAGGGAAGGAAACGGGAGAACAGATCAGAGGAGGAGGAGGAGGAGGAAGAGAAGGAGACAATGGAGAGGAGCAGTCAAGGACAGCAGCAGGAAGAGGGGGAGTAGAAAGAGGGGAGCGCGCAGCAGCAAGAGCAGCAACCGAAAGGGAAGCAGGGGCCAAAGAAACCTCCATAGCAGGAACAGGGGGCGCAATCACTGAAACGGGAGGGGAAGGAGCAACAAAACCAGACGTAGGAGCTGAGGAAGAAAGCGAAGCCTTCTTACCCGCCGGGGAAGAGGAAGGAGAGGAGCCAGGCTTACGCTTCTGACTTAGAGAGACCGGTGTCCCAGCAACTACGTACCGGGCAACGGATTCCAGTGTCTCAACAGGAGAAGCCGAACGAGAGCACACACGACGGCCGCTAGGAGAGCGATGGACATCCGCCCGCACCGACAGGCGGTGGGGAGAGCCGATAGATGGAGGAAGAGGATGGGAAGGAGGATCGGAGGGGGACGAGGAAGAAGACACAGGAGACACAACAGACCGGGTAAAAGGAAGGGGAACCCCGGACAGAGGACCAGGAGGAGGATCCTTCGGGAGAGAACCCAAAGGAACAGAGGAAACAGAGGAGGGGGCAGTGGGCGCATCAGGGTCCAAGGCCCGGAAACGGTTGTGAGTCTGAGGAAGGCGGGAAGGACGAGGAGAGGAAGAGCGCAACACGCGAGCATAAGAGACATTAGCATAAGGCGGGAGCCGGCGAACCTGGCGTCTCGCCTCAGGAAAAGATAAACGCTCCCGGTGCTTCAAGTTGAGGACGGCTGCCTCAAGCTTGTAATGGACACATGCACGGGAGAAGGTAGGATGGGCCTCACCGCAGTTGAGGCAACGAGCCTGGGGAGAAGTGCACTCCGACTTAGAGTGACCTTCGCCACCACACAAAGGACAGAGAGAGTGAGTCCCGGAGCAGCGGAGGGCACCATGCCCAAACCTCCAGCACTTGTTGCAGAGCCGAGGAGAAGGAATGTACTCCTGGACAGAGCACCTGGCACCAGCAAGAATGACAGAGGGTGGAAGGGTCCTACCATCAAAGGTAATCTTCACAACCCGGAGGGGTTGACGGCGACTACCACGAGGGGGACGAGTAAACGTGTCCACCTGGAGAATAGAATGGCCCTGGGCAGCAAGGATATGTCGAATATCGTCGTGGCAGTCGCGCAGGTCCCGAACACTGGTCGCAACATGGGGCGGGAGCAAAATAGTGCCAACACTGGCATTCAACTGAGCGTTCTTCGAGACCCGAACAGGGGTCTCGCCAAGGCAGGATAAGGCAGCCAAGCGGGAAGCAGCATCCTGAGAAGGAGCAGCAACGACACGTGTACTGAGACGAGTGGGGTTGAAAGTAATGGAGGCATCCACAGAATCAACGAGATGTCGATGGTGGGAGAAATCATCAGGAGGCGCAGAATCAAGAGGGAGGAGATCAAAATATTTGGCCCACGAAGCGGGACCAAACAAAACTTGATAGGTAGCAGAACTGGAAGGAATCGAGCGAGGGCGGCCGTGACGAGGACGGCGGTGAGAACCCCCAGAGAGAGAGGGGTTAAAAGGCGCAGTAGTTACAACTAGAGAAGGAGCCACGCCTGGGGACGAGGTAGTCACCACCGGGGGCCTGGGGCTCGACCCAACCACAGAGGAGGGAGGGGAGCCAGGGGAAGGAGTCAGAGAGGCCAAAGGAGGAGCAAGGTCGGGGCCCAATGCAGCGGAGGCTACAGAGCCCGGTCTTCCAATACGGACCGACTCGAGGGCTTGGTCGCCCACCCCACGAGCCTGAGCAGGTACACCAGAAGCAGCCGAAACAGGGGTTATCACCATGACGAAAAGAAGAATTCATTCACGAATGTGCCCCCACACCCACCATGGAGCCACAATTAGAGGCAGGACACCCAGCAAGAAGCTATCGCCGATCTTGCCGGGGCCTCCTAGGGGTGCGTCGTGAGTATACGCCCCACAAACGGCACCTTAAGAAACCGACAGTCCGTCGAGATCGGGTTCAGTGACGAAAGGGGGATTGACAATAAAAGGTTCCCCTCACTCTCGACGTCGGGTACTACAGTTCTACGGGTGCAAGAGTATGCCTCCTCAAGCACCCGGGCATCAAAATAGAAGTCCAAGGGAAGAACCAGAACGAGCAAAAGGTCGGCAGGAAACGGCAAGCAGATAGGAGAAGAGGGGGGAGAAAAACGAAACAGAAGGAAAAGGAAAAGATGCCCAGCAGAATTGGAGAGGACGGCAGCAGGAGCACAAAACTAGAAAAGGACAGAGGACTGTCCCAAGGAGCATCACACTCCGGCAGCCGTCCACTAAGCCCCCACACAGCGACAACAAGCTGAGCGGGGAGGGGGTGTAGGTGTTTAAGCCATTTGACCCCTAGCGGTTTGAGGGTTAAGGGGGACTGAGTATTTGCATGAATGTGCAAACCCTGAGTTTATTTGTGGAAGTTTAAACAAAAAATTGCGTTAGTGTATAAGTTTTTGCGAAAGTAAGTGCAAGCTAGTGGTATTGATGAGGATAGGAAGCTGGTGGCTTGTTTTGAGGTCTCTCTCTCTATTTTTGTCCCTGATATGTTTAAGTAAGTTTGTGTGAGTTTAAGTAAGAGAGTGAAACTGTTTTAAGTTTAGGGGGGGACTAAGTATTTTGTGCGAATGTGAAAGCCCCGTGTTTATTTGTCTAAGTAAGTTGAACCAAAAAATTGAGTTTGTGTATGAGTTTTTGTGAACGAGTTTGTTTAAACACGTGCTATCATTAAAACTTCCAGAGTAATGACAGGAATGCCAAAAATGAATTTATCTTCTCCCTTTTTAAAAGGTGGAGGTCTAACATTTTTAAAAACCCTTTGGGCGTGACATACCCCTACTGACATCAACAGGTGACTGATGGATTTGACTTTTAAATTTTTAGGCATGATAGCAAAAAGGATTGTATAGCAACAGATAGCGACAGTAGTCACCTTACATTAGTTATTGGGGTCCCCCACTACAATAGCTGTGATCTATTGTGGTGTTTCAAATATACAATTTAATATGGAATATGCACAGATTTCTAATATATATTAAATTGTTGAGATGAAAAACACTCAACTACTTGGCCTTCATAGTATATTTACAAGTATTAACACTTTCGCCCACTGATGACTAAGGAAAAATAAAATAAAAAACATTTGGTTTTGTGAAAACCGTGGGTTTGGACATTATATGCATATACATCTGTAGGGATTTTTATTGTGAACACATTGATACCAAAATGAAAGACCTTGGACGAGAACTGAGGTAAGAAAATTGATGAATGAACACATTTTATTGCTCTTTATTAGCACTCACTGGGGTAACGCACTGTCACTTTCTCTATTTGCTGTGGGTGGTACATCGACCTTTTGGACTTTATTTGCATATACAGTACACCTGTAGGGAATTCTATTGCGAACACAATAATACAAAAATGAAAAACCTAAGACGAGAATTGATGTGACTAAAGTGAAAAGAGTGTACACATTTCATTGCTCTTCAGCGCTCCCGGGTAACTAACTCACTCTCACTTTGTCTGCTTTGTGCGGGTGGTACGCCAGGCTTTCGAACTTCGTATGCACTTAATTGTGTAGAAAATTCTATTGTGAACATATTGATATCAAATTGGAAAACCTAGGATGAGAATTGAGATGACAAAGTTGAAAAGAGTATACACTTCTCAGTATTACCGCACTCTCTAATGGACGGCCCGGCGCTCCTCCCTGCTCTCATCACCTGCTTTCATTACGTCGGCGGGTGGAGTGTGCCACGGTTTTTGACAATATATGCATATACTCCTGTTGGGAATTTTATTGCAAACACAATGATACCAAAATGAAAGACCTAGGACGAAAATTGAGGTGACCAAAGTGAAAGGAGAGAATACATTTTATCACTCTAGTGTGCTCCCAGGTAACTTTCTCTGTTTGTTGCGGGTGGTAAGCCGGGCTTTTTGAGTTTATTTGCTTTGAGTTCTGTAGAGCATTCTATTGCGAACACATTGATACAAAATTGAAAAACCTAGGACGAGAATTAAGGTGACAAAGTTGAAAAAGAGTCTACACTTTTCAGTATTACCTCACGCTCCCGCGGAATGTCCAAAACCACTAGGGTAGGAAAAATGATTGCTCGCCTAAAATGCGAGTGTTAAATTTATTTATGGGGTGTCAAACCCAACACATTATGCTGAGGCCCCACTATTTAGCAATGTTTTTTGTATTCTATAAAATATCGCAAATAATGTCAATGTTCTTAATGTTTATTACAAAAGACAAACATTCATTTGATGCTATTTTCCATATTAAAAACTAATTTGGGGCCCCACAAATATATCTATAAACAGCTTAGAACGAAATAAATACAAGAATGTCTTTTTCACCAGTACTCAACTGAATTCCACAGAAAAAAGGAATCTTACTTCAACAACACTAGTGCCATTTTCATGTTTACATATGACCTCTTGTTTTTCCTCTATGGTAATTCTTACATGTCTTTTCATATGTGGAACCTTACCACTGACTTTCTTGGGACCCATGGCATGATATATAAATCTGTTTTATGTTCAAAAAGCCAAAAATCACAACAAAATCCAAATTTCTTATAGGCGTGATCATCACTAAGTGGGCAGCTCTAGTAAACTGAGGCAGGTCGGCCCGCGTGACCAGGAACCACACGCTCGGTTGACCCAAACGTGTACCAACAAATATTATTAGTCGACGACACTATCGTAAGTCGAGTTGCATTTTTCAGTCAAATTTACACAGTAACTTGAAATTATCGTAAGTTGGGGCAATCGTAAGTCAAGGTGCCACTGTATTTATTTATTTATATATAAACCAGAGTTCTTACATTCTTGTACAGCCACTAGTACACGTATCATTTCGGGCAAGTCCTTAATCCTGTTTTCCCTGGAATACGACCCCGCGAAAAATCTTTTAACAACCAAGTGCTTCTAAGTACCTCTTTTACTGTAGAGTTAAACAGAGGCTACAGTTAACCCTTAGACCTCGCATATTACCGCACATATTGAGGGTATACTAGTGAAAAACATTCAAATTACGTAGAAATAACTGAAAAATGTTAAACAAATCTCCAACTTATTGACTTCAGTGTCGTGAAACTTTCATCCAAATATTTTCAGAAATTGATTTTAGACAAATTTTAAAAAAATAAGAACGTTGTGTTGATAAGGCGAACAGCTCCTAATAACTGGAATTGAAGGATTATGCAGTAATAGAGAGATGCAAGCACCTGTTCGACACTCAAAGAAGAAGAATAGTAGTAAGAAGTGTCCACAAAGTGGATATGCAGTTGGTGCCTTTGTATCATTGCTGAGTAATACTTAATAACACAAATAATAATAAATAACTATGTTAATATGCTTTATTTTATCAACTGAAATGGTAACATTTTCTCAGCTAATTTGGTGAAAAGCTGACAGTGAGTGAACTATCGAGGTGGAGCATGTTGGCGCCAGCCATGTGTTGCTAACTAACTGATAACCAGAGCTCACCACTGACCCCACCTGCCTCCACTGACAACGTCCACCATTGACAACATCTGCCTCCCCTGACACCACTTGCCTCCCCCTGACACCACAAGCCTCCCCTGACAACACCTAACACCACCTGCCTCCCCTGACACCACTTGCCTCCCCCTGACCCCACCTGCCTCTCCTGACAACACCTGACACCACTTGTCTCCCCTGACAACACCTGACTCCCTTGACAACACCTGACACCACCTGCCTACCCTGAAACCACCTACCTCCCATGACAACAACTGACACCACCTGCCTCACCTGACACCACCTGTCTCCTCTGCCAACACCTGCTTCCCTTGACAACACCTGACACCACCTGCCTAAGCTGACACTCCCTGCCTTCCCTGACAACACCTGCCACTCCCTGCCTTCCCTGACAACACCTGCCACTACCTGCCTCTCCTGACAACACCTGACACCACCTGCCTCCCCTGACACCACCTGCATCCCATGACACCACCTGCCTCCCCTGACTAAACCTGTCTCTCTTGACAACACTTTCCACCACTGACACCACCTGCCTCCCCTGACCACACCTGCCTCCCCAGACAACACTTTTCACCACTGACACTACCTGCCTCCCCTGACAACACCAGACACCACCTGCCTCCCCTGACAACACCTACCTTCCCTGACAACACCTGACACTACATGCCTCCCCTGACAAGACCTGACACCACCAGTCTTTTCTGACAACCTCCAATGTGAATAACTTCCAACACCTGCCTCCTGACACTAAACCCCTAACTGACACCACTTGCCCACAGACTCCAAGCCTTACCTACCTTGAGGTTACCTTGAGGTGCTTCCGGGGTTTAGCGTCCCCGCGGCTCGGTCGTCGACCAGGCCTCCTGGTTGCTGGACTGATCAACCAGGCTGTTGGACGCGGCTGCTCGCAGCCTTACGTATGAGTCACAGCCTGGTTGATCAGGTATCCTTTGGAGGTACTTATCCAGTTCTCTCTTGAACACTGTGAGGGGATTGCCAGTTATGCCCCTTATGTGTAGCGGAAGCGTGTTGAACAGTCTCGGGCCTCTGATGTTGATAGAGTTCTCTCTCAGAGTACCTGTTGCACCCCCGCTTTTCAACGGGGGTATTCTGCACATCCTGCCATGTCTTCTGGTCTCATGTGATGTTATTTCTGTGTGCAGGTTTGGGACCAGCCCCTCTAATATTTTCCACGTTTAAATTATTATGTATCTCTCTGGCCTGCGCTCAAGGGAGTACAGATTTAGGCTCTTTAGTCGGTCCCAATAGTTTAGGTGTTTTACTGAGTGGATTCTAGCAGTATCCACCCTCACCAATGATGCAACCTGCCTCCCCTGACACCATTTTATCATCCTTCAACAATTTCTCACTGGAAAGAATAAGTAAGCAAAATATAATACTGTACAACTGTTTACATTTTCATGATTCATAGTTGATGACAGTGGCTGTCATCAACTATGACAGCATGGCCTCGGTGATCGCTTGGACGAACAATCCTCACTTAAACATTTGTATGTTTCACTGAACATTTAGTACTGAATTCAATTTGTTCGGATCATCCGGGAATTCGATAGAGCGGGGTTCATTAGTGAGGATGCACTGTATGTTACTGTCATCAATGTCCAAAAAATATTTTTTTTAGGAATTATTCTTTTTTTAAGATTTTAGTTTTTTTCCTTTGTTTATTATCTGATTTAGTTGTAACCTTTACAGCCTGGAGAATGCATATGTTTTCCTATGTGAAGATTGATTTATTTGTTGACCAATTTCATTCTGTCACAACTTGCAAAACTTGGGACTTTTAATTTTTTTTGGTTGACTTTTTCTCTGATTTCAAACTATTTTCTTTGTCTCTTTAGGTTGTTTTGATGATTAGGGACCATATTAGGACTTTTTCACTTATATAAAGTATACCCTAAATATATCCCCTAAATCATTATAATTATCCCTATATTTTGTGTTTTTTGGGGGGTTATTTTTTCTTGACTTCATTTCGACACATATTGACCGACAACTTTCACATACTCGAGTACGAATGCCAAACAATGTTAATTAAAACATACAATTAAATTAACGAATTAAAACTACCTTTATTCATTGTTGATAACTTCAACTTCAATTATCTCTGAAACTAGAGTTTCAACCTTGAGTGGGTTCTAAAATTCCAGTTTTTGACCGATTCTCACTATTTTAACAATGTCTGCTCAGCTGTCTGCTCTGCAATCCCTTCAGAATGGATTTTTCATAAACTTTATACATTTGGAGTTATAATTTTTTGGGGTTTAAATTTGCCGCATACTGTAACCACTTGATTATCCGGGATTCAAACATCCGGAAAACGCCCTAATACGGCCAAAATCGTGACCGGATAAAGTTCTCAATATCCAGCCAAAATGGCCATGGGAGCCGGATAAAAGCTGGTTTGGCCGGAATGAAAAATCGGAACCGGTTAACTTGCTGCCGATGTTACACTATCTGGACAGTCAGCTGGATAATTATTGAATTGTCCGAATATAAAAGCCATGGGTCGGGCCGTACCGTATTAATCCCATCTGCCTGTGGCTCGATGCACGTGGTGGAGGAGGGGGTGGGTGGGTGGTGTTGGGAGAGAGGGGAGCTTTGGGAGGGACCACTTGGGGGGGGATAAGGGGGATGTGGAGCAGCCTATACACTACAGTACAGGAATTGCCATTACTTTTAGAACAATTTATTATAGCCAAAATCAAAAGAAATATTGTCTCCACTCGATCAACCGGACTATATGGGAAGGACCCCAGCCAGATTATCACATTTTTCGGATAATGGTACTTTTTCACCTACGAGTCCAAAAGTGACCATTTCCAACTATTTTTATACTACAAACAACATAAGTTGAATTGCCTTGCCACATATAATTATTAAATATTCAACTAGAAACCTCAACTTACCTTGTTGGTGTTCGTCGTCTTGATTGATGCCACACATCTTGAAGTTTAGAATTCCTAACAATTTACGTAACCTATACTAACACAACACTAAAATTAACACTTAAAATTACTGTACAGTTCATTAAGCAAAGTTAGTTTTGACTGCCAGCTGTTGAAGCCTCACTGGTTAAAGGCATTTGGGTTGCCTGTGAGGCCTCACTTGTTGAGGGCGCTTGCTTGCGCCTCACTTGTTGAAGGCGCTTGGCTTGCCTGTGGCGTCTCACTTGCAGAAGGTGCTTGGCTTTCCTGTGGCGCCTCACTTGTTGAAGGCGCTTGCTTGCGCCTCACTTGTTGAAGGCGCTTGGCTTGCCTGTGACGCCTCTCTGGTTAAACAACACGTAACTTGTCTTTAATTGCTACGACTACCTTCTTCCTCTAAACACCTCCAGAACGATTGATGCTGCTACCAGACATAGTCTTGGCCAAAAATTT
Source organism: Procambarus clarkii (assembly GCF_040958095.1). NCBI lineage: Eukaryota > Metazoa > Arthropoda > Malacostraca > Decapoda > Cambaridae > Procambarus > Procambarus clarkii. The sequence continues at coordinate 26,183,111 of NC_091225.1, forward strand.
TCAAAGTTACTATGAAAATAAAAAAGTTATTTAAAAAAACATTTCACTAATGGCACAGCACTGTGGTATAACACGAGGGACGGGAGCACATGGGTTGACCAGTGTTGGACGGGTCCACTTGGGGGCAGTTATAGCACGTTACGTAGGCCGCCAGGAGGAAAAAAACTCAATATTTTTTTAACCCTTAAATGGCGCATAGCTATATACCATTTGACACCCACAGGCACATACCAAAAAAAAAAAAAAAAAATTATTTTTTCTTCCTAACCTGTTAATTTGTGTTCACTGATCACGGGAAAAATAATAAAAAAATCGTAAGTGGCATATATTGCCCACTATAGGGCGGGGAAGTGTGGCAAAAATCAGGCGCTGACTGAGCGTGCGTCCCAGGCGGTCTGTTAATCGCCAGCTGTCAGGCCAGAGTTTCCACAATGAGATAATTACCTAATTATTTCAATGTCTCTGATTGATTTTTTGTAGTTTTTTTGCTGTAATATTATTCAATAGTGTGTAGTGTGATATATTTATATAATAAAATGAGTGAATCATCGCTGTACTCAAAAATATGATGTGCATACTGTTGATTCAATTATGTTCATCAAACAGTGAACAAATACTTTGTCGGTTATTATACTATATACACAGGTTATATATACAGTGCTTCCTCAGTCTAACGAACCCCGCTCTATCGAATTCCCGGAAGAGCCGAACAAATTGAATTCGGTACCAAATGTTCAGTGGAACATACAAATGTTCGATTAAGTGAGGAATGTTCGTCCAAGCGGTCACCGAGGCCGAGCGTCGGAGCTGGCTGTCATCAACTATGATTCGCCAGAGTGTAAACAGTTATACATGTACAGTATAGTGTTTTATTATCCTTACCCATTGTTTCTAGCGAGAAATGGTGATAAAATGGAGTCAGGGGGGGTAATGGTGAGAGAGTTGTTGTCAGGAGGCAAGTGATGTCATTAGTTAGGGTTTTTTGTTAGGGGGCAGGTAGTGTAAGTTACGTATTCTCATGGGAGGCAGGTTGTCAGCCAGGCAGCTGACAACCAGCTGAAATGGTGTCAGGAGGGCATTGGTGAGTTGTTGTCAGGAGGCAAATGGTGTCAGTAGTTAGGGGTTTTTGTTAGGGGGCAGGTGGTGTAAGTTTCGTATTCTCATGGGAGGCAGGTTGTCAGCCAGGCAGCTGACAACCAGCTGAAATGGTGATAAAATGGTGTCAGGAGGGCATTGGTGAGAGAGTTGTTGTCAGGAGGCAAATGGTGTCAGTAGTTAGGGGTTTTTGTTAGGGGGCAGGTGTTGTCAGTGGTAGAAGTTGTCAAGGGAGGCTGGAGTAATACTGTACAGGTACAGTAGTGGTGTCAGTAAAGGCTGTAGGCAGGCACCACATGTGACTGGCAGCTCCTTGCTCCCTCTCCAGCCCCCCCTCCCCACCCTCCTTCCTGCACCTGACCACCAGAGACCAGCCACTACTCCTCTCCTCTCTCGTCGTCAGATGCCAAGAGTCAATTTAATAATAATTATCGCATTATCTACACTGAGAATAGCCTTTTTATTAGAAAAATGTCATATTGGCACAATAATAATGGTGAAAATTGTGATATATACAGTACATATTTTAAACAGTTTCAACACATTTCCTTTTCACTGAATTTTTAATAAAATTGGGGTGTAGATAACAGTTGGCTTTGTGTGGCCGGCAGGTCGCTCCTTGAGCCATTGGGGGGGGGGGGGGGGGTTTGTTTCCTGGATCTCTCCCTCCCTCCCTCTAACAGCCTACGTACTGTACATGAGGTTTTATGCAATACAGTACTGTACTGTATAAAATGAATAAAACTTCAAAAGACAATATTTTATTAATTATAACAACAAACAATATTATTTGAAAACAATTTGTAAGTCTATTTAGATTAAATTTTGAGTAGGCCAATAAAACAAGCACAGGTCGTGTAAACGTTAGGCCTTGGTGAGGTGGCTGGCACCATTTGTCTCCCCTCCTCCAAGTGTGAAAACGTGTTGCTCGCGCGTGAAGGATAATTTTGAACAATTTTTATCGTTTGAACTCTTATACTGTCAAGATGTCTCAGAGCAGCATTCGTGGTGTTCAAGATTTAAAACGAAAGAGAAAATATTTGTCAATTGATCAGAAAATTGATTTAATAGAGAAAGCAGAGCGTGGATACTCAGTCACCCGTTTCGCCCAAGAATTCAACATCGGTAAAGCTACAGTTTGTGATATAAAAAAGCAGAAGGATAATATTAGGAAATTCGTTACTCAAACTCAAACTCATGCAATAGGCAACAGGAAAACATTGAAGCCTGCTATATATACGGATTTGGACTCTGCTGTATTCAAATGGTTTACACAGCATCGTGCGAAAGGAATTGCTGTTTCAGTTGATTCTATTAGAAATGCAGCTGAAAGACTTGCTGAAAAGTTAAACATTGACAATTTCAAGGCTAGCACTGGATGGGTATGTCGATTTAAAGAGGCATGGCATCATTAACAAGAAAATTTGTGGCGAAGCCTTAAGTGCAGATGTAGGAAGTGTTAATGCATTTAAATATAAACTTTCTCAGTACATGGTATCTAATAATCTAAGCTGGTTTCAAGTGTACAATGCATATGAAACAGGCTTTAACTGGAAATGCCTTCAAAGAAACACTTTGGCCTCTAGGCTTGAGAAGAGTATTCCTGGTCGCAAGGTAAGCAAGGAAAGAATTTCAGCATTATTGTGCGGTAATGCAGATGGCAGTCACCGAACAAAGTACGCAATTGTTGGGAAATCTGCCAACCCCAGAGCATTGAAAAACTGCATGAACAGATTACCTGTCGTTTACTACAACACCAAAAATGCCTGGTTCACACAGATTATTTTTGAAGACTGGTTCCAGAATCACTTTTGTAAAGAAGTAAGAAAGCATCAGATCAATGAGCGTGGCATTCGTCCTGCTGATGTAAAGGCAATGCTGTTGGTTGATAATGCCCCAGCTCACCCCATTGCTAAATTAACATCGCCTGATGGTAAAATAACATGTATGGCTTTACCACCAAATACTACATCTTTAATACAGCCCATGGATCAGGGGGTTATCTATGCTCTCAAACGGCTTTATAAGAGAGCTATGAATGTAGAAATAATGGAAGTTCTGCTCTCTCAGGAAGACGAGAGGCTTAATAAGGATACAAGAGCTAGTAGAACACTAGAAAACTTTAAGAAATATTCAATTAAAGACGCTATTTACATCTGGGCCAAACAATGGAACGAGTTGAAGGTCACCACATTAAAGAACGCATGGAATAAAATTCTGAGTCCAGTACCTGGTGAGAATGAAGACGAAGATGACTATGATTTTGAGGGCTTTGATAATGCGATTTTTGAGACATTAAGAGATGCTGGCGAGGAAGATTTGCAACTTTCTGATGTGACTGAGTGGTTAGATAATGATGCTGATGATCCAGGTTATGGTAAATTAACTGATGATGAGATTATCCAGTGTGTTACTGGTAATGCTGATGAGGATGCGGAAGAGGAGGAAGATACCTGTAGCATGTTACCTATTCCATATGCTGCATCATTGCAAAACCTTAATCAGCTGCGTGATATGGTTGCTGTAACTGATGATGAAGACGTGGCAGATTATTATCTACACCTAAGGGGATTGAAAGATATTATAATGAAGAAGCTCATAATGAAGAAACAAACTAAGATTCAAAAGTTTTTGGTACAGCTTAACAGTAGGCCTACAGGACCAGCACCCAGCACTAGCAAGGACTCACCTGAAGATGCCCAGGCAACTGGACCAGCACCTAGCACTAGCAAGGACTCACCTGAGGATGCCCAGGATACTGTACCAGCACCTAGCACTGCAACCCGTTCTCACACAAGACAGCACATATATGACTTAATGCTTAAAGTCAATATGTTGAATATGATTTAGTACATATGTGATACATTTCCAGTTACCTTTTTTACCAAGGCCCAAACTCTTCCTCACGTACCAATTTACGTGTCACAGTACCCGTCCATCAACATAGATAGCAGAATATTCGTGATTGGTTCAATTATAATGAAAATTGTAGTTTTCAGGTCCCACATGGGTTGTGAAATTTACCTACTATTGTCAATGCTCTTAGAATATTACAGATCAGCTACTTCCTATTGAAGGCTCGTAGTTTTGTTTTGAGAAATATTAGTTGTTCTTAGTAAATTATAATAAGCACTAAAAATTATTACATAGAATAACAGTCCTTCACCAATCAATATTATATACCATAGTTTGTGCTTTACAAATCTTTAAAGGATGTTTTGTAGGAACGCTAACAGAAAACGATGTTATGTTGGAATGTTTATGGGGTAAACTACTGCAAACTTGGGGATCACTTCCACCCACAGGAAGGGAATGGGGTCCAATACCATCCACTGGATGTGTATGGCGTCCACTACCACCGACAGGATGGGTATGGGGCTCACAACCACCCACAGGATGGGTATGGGGTTCAATACCACCCACAGGATGAGTATGGCATCCACTATCACCCACAGGATGGGTATATGTATGGGGCTCCAACCACCCACAGAATAAGTATGGGGTCCAATAACACCCACTGGATGTGTATGGCGTCCATTGCCGCCCACAGGATGAGTATAGGGTCCAGTATCGCCCACAGGATTAGTATATAGAGTCCACTGCCGCCCACAGGGTCGGTAAAGGGTCCACTACTGCCCACAGGGTTGGTAGGGGGTCAACTGCTGCCCACAGGGTCGGTAGGGGGTTCACTACCGCCCACAGGGTCGGTATGGGGTCTACTGCCACCCACAGGGTCGGTATGGGGTCCACTACCGCCCACAGGGTCGGTAGGGCGTCGACAGGGTCGGTAGGGGTCCACTGCCGCCCACAGGGTCGGTATGGGGTCCACTGGCGCCCACAGGGTCGGCAGGGGGTCCACTGCCGCCCACAGGGTCGCTATGAAGTCAACTACCGCCCATAGTGTCTGTATAGTGCCCACTACTGCCCATAGTGTTATTATGGGGTCCACTACCCCTCATAGTGTCGGTATGGGGGTCCATTACTACCCATAGGGTGTGTCTCGGGTCTATTTTTTTCTGTATAGCAGAGGTGGACGTTATTATAGACGTTATAGCAGACGTTATTATAGAGTAACGTCATCCCTGTTCTTAATTTTTATGTTATATTTTTTGACTTGTTTGCTTGCACTGTACATAGCCAAGGAATTGTCTGTTTTTAATTTGCTTTCAGTTTAATTAAAGTTTCAATGTTCATACTATGTGTTTTGTGTGTAGTCCCTTACTTTACCACAGACAACAGCCAAGCAGTCGATCTTTTTTTTCTTAATGTGATAGGCATTGACACCAGCCATTAGGAGGACTGCCGAACATCTACACTCCTTCAATTTTCTGTCACATTAAATAGGGGCCTGTCCGGGAGCCTCACTCAGGTACTAGTACTAGAACATCAATTTATGGTAAGTGTACTTGGCAGTTGCTTTTCAATATTTTCATTACTTTTAATATTTATATGGTGCTGTGTGTGTATTGTGCATTCCAAGAGTAGCATATTGTGAGTGTTGGATAACTTTGGATTACGTGGTGACTGAAGGCCTCAGTCATTCTCTTAACCCTTACACTGCTCAGGGGTCCTTGGGACATTTACACCCCTGTGCGCAAGAAAAAAAAATTCAAAAAAATTTTTTCCGTCTTCTAAACATGTTAATTTGTGTCCCCTGAGCACGGAAAAAATAAAAAAAAATCGTAGGTGACATATTTTGGGCGCAATTGACCGAGGAAGTCTGGCAAAAAGTGGGCGTTGACAGAGCGGTCGTCAGACCCGGTCAGCGTCACCCGCGCTGACAGATGGGAGTTGCCACAAAGATATTATTACCTAATTGTTTCAATGTCTCCGATTGATTTTTTCTTAGTTTTTTTGCAGTAATATTATTCAATAGTGTGTATTGTAATATATTTATATAATAAAAGTGGTTAATAATCGCTATACTCAAAAGTATGATGTGCATATTAGTGATTCAATTATTATGTTTATAAAACAATAAACAAATGGTTTAGCTGCTATTGCACTCTATACACAGGTTACATATAAGTATCTGCATGTTTTGGTCACCATAACGAACCACTAAGTTGGTATTGAGAGTCGAAAAGCAACGAGGAGTTACCGCCACACACCAGCCAGCCACTCGCTGCCACTCCCTCAACACACGCACTAAACTTTCTCCCCCAACAATACCAGTTGTGGTGTTATTACACTATATACAGACGTTATATATAAGTATGTGTATATTTTGTTCACCACAACTGTACAGCTAAGCTGATATAGTTAGTTCAGGCACTAAGAGTCGTCGCTATACACAGATGGCGGCTGGTGGCTACCTCACTCATTCAAGGTCACACGCACTAAACTTTCTCCCCCAACAATACCTTTTGCAGTGTTATTACCCTATATACACATATTATATATAAACATCTACATGTTTTATGCACCGTAACTGTACACCTAAGCTTGTAGTGCGCCCAAAGAGCATAGTGGCCACTCTCTAAACAGCTAGACAAATCGTGCAGACGACGTCACCTCCGTCACCCATATGGCTCCTCCCAGCATAATCCTTTTGCTGTTATTACACTAATACACACATTATATATAAGTATCTACATTTGTGTTCACCATAGAGAACCACTGACCTGGTATGGTGAATGCAAACACCAAACAGGTGGCCACACAGTCAGTAAACAATGCTGTCTCCCTCCATCTCTCAGCATCACTCCTCCCACAGGGCTAATTATTACAACAATCCTGCTATTATCACAACCCTGGTTATTTATATCACAGTCATTGGTCATCTGTAATATTGTCATCGCTAAATAATAACAATTATATATTTATTTTGACATTTTTCGGCGATGCTGTGGTCACAAGCTGAACCTCAATGCTGTTCGCTCATGCTGCGTGCGCCGGCCTTGGTTGCTCCAACAGTACTGTGCCTCTCACACCTGAGAATATTACCCACGATATTTTTTTTAAATGGCATCTGTTTACAAGAGCCCTGAGGAAGCTACTGTGAACCCCGTGTAGCCGCGGGCCATTTGAATCAGGCCTGGCACCCTATGGCGTATATATACGCCATGCGCACCATGGGACATGTTACTCAGGGCGTATATATACGCCATGCGCAGTTTAAGGGTTAATTGGTCATCCCTCCCTCCGTGTTATTACTCGTGTTTTCCACCTTTTGTCCCTAGGATATTTCTCAATCTCGACCAATCATCATTTTGGTACCCTGGTACTTTGATTTGTCTTCGGGTCAAAGCACCCTATCTTCTGCAATCCAACCGAAGGAGGATACAGAGGGCCATAGTTCCTCTAGCACGGACTAAGTTGCTGAGTTGGAACCTCAACAGCAGTTCTCGTCACCAGTTGACACTCACACCCCTACACATCGGTCAGAGATAATGATATTTACTTAGGTAGGGAATTAGCTTCCTTTTTTCAGAGCACAAAGTTCGCTAATTCTGTAAGTATCATATTTCATTTAGTGGGAAAACCCTTGCTTCTGTCCTATAGAGACTCAGCAAGGTATGCCTACATTCTTGGACTACTTAATTCACTTTTAAAACAATTAAATGTTTCATTTGTTTTAGAAACTATTGGTTTCATTTATTTAGTAGGATTTTCTTGCCCTTATTCTCTTACATTGAGTACCAGGTACAAGATTTCCTGTGCTTTTGATTGACTAATCATTTACCCTACTAAAATTAACGTTAATTGTTAACGATTAAAATTCCACAGGATAGTTACCAGTTGCCACGTCATCCTGTTACTGACACTTACCATATCACAAGTATATTCAGTGTACATTTATTTGCTATTTTCACCATGTTTCGTCTCCCAGCTTTCCGTAACGATCCAGCAGGTGAAATAGGGAACTTAATTCATGCCAAGAAGACCGAATTACAAACTCTTGCACAGGAGTATCAACTAGATGTTCCCCATGGAGCCAACAAAAATGACTTGCACAATTTAATATTGGATCACCTCTTAGATGAAGGGAAGATTGACTCGGAAACTCGCGAAAATTATTCTATTGCAGATAGACATGCCCTGGCAACTATGAAGTTGAAGCTCGAACTTGCAAAAATTGAACAGGAACTACAAAAAAGAAGCTTACAAATGAGGGAGAGAGAGGCTGCCATAAAGAAAAAACAACAAGAACGTGAGGCGGCCCTGGCAAAAGAAGCTCTCCAGATAAGGGAAAGAGAGGTTGCAATAAGGAAAGAAGAACTGGAACGTGAAGCCACCCTCAAGGAATGCGAGATGGCCCTAAAGATAGAAGAGACGGCCCTACTCCAAGAGCGTGAGCGAGTACAGCTTGAAGCAAAACAACGTCACCTGGAGATGCAATGCGAACATAGTAAGAAGCAAGCTGATATGATTCTAGCATGTCGTCAACAAGAACTCACGTTGGAAACTACACACCACACTCAGCGTCAACAAGTTACAGCTAGTCTTCCCTGAAGTTTCAATGTCTCCCATGTAAGTTAATGCCACCATTCGTTGAGACAGAGATCGATGTCTTTTTCACCACTTTTGAGACCCTAGCTAAAAAACTTAGCTGGCCTGCAGATCAATGGTCTACCCTTCTCAGAGTGCACCTCACAGGTAGAGCTGCAGTTACTCTCAGTACCTTAGTGTCTGAGAATGACTACCAGACCCTGAAGCAAGCAGTTCTGGACGCCTACCTTCTCTCCACCGAAAGCTACAGATGAAAATTCCGTGATTATCTAAAGGCAAGTACCACCACCTTTCTAGAATTTGCCAATACAAAGAAAAGATATTTCATGAAATGGCTGGAAGCAGCACATGTCTCTACATTTTCAGAACTCGTCAACCTCATGCTAGTTGAGGAATTCTTGAGACGTGTTCCCCCTTCCGTCCGTTTATATTTAGCACACAAAGAAGAAACCGACTACATCAGGTGTGCGAAGTCGGCTGCCCTTACAGCCTCATCCACTGGCTAACACCAGAACCACCTTCCAGTAAGAAGTCTTGGTATAGTTATGATAAAGTGAGTACAGATCAAGCGTGCTCTCAATTGTATTGTAAGTATTGCAACCTCTATGGACATACCATAGATAGATGTGGGAAGGCTCAATACAAAGGCAATAATGAAACTACTAAACCCAAACCAACTCCTCCTAAGTCCGGTAAGCCTGTGATGAATGTTGGTGTTCCTGTTAATGATCTCTCTCTCTTCAGCAAACACCTGTATCTTGGAACTGTCTCTACCAACGGTATAGATTCGGAGGGACGTTTCAAATTGAAGATCTTGAGGGACACAGCGGCTCTTCAGTTAATAATATTGAAATCAGCTGTGCCTAATATCACCTACACTGGGGAAACCGTCCTTATCACTGACCTCACTGCTACCACTCCGTATCCACTCGCCAGAGTCCACCTGGATTGTCCTTTGTGACCGGTGAAGTCCAAGTCGCCATCAGGGAAAAGCCTTTTCCCATGTCTGGAGTGCAACTTCTCCTGGGCCTTCGACTTGGCAGAATATCTGCAACCGTCCAACCTGATCATCATGGACAAACCCCAGGTGTGTAACTCTGTAGTGGACAATCCCATCTTTGAGTATGTTTCAGCAGAGGTTCAAGAAAGTGATGAAGTTTCTCTCCGGTTTTGGTGACCACCCGTGCACAAGCTGCACGCCCGCAACCAGCTGACTCTACTGCAACCGCTGTCCCTCAAGATCCTCAGAATCTACCACCGAATCTTACTAGTTTGGACTTCCGTAAGTTACAGAGGGAGGATCCTTCATTAACACCACTATTCTTCCAGGCTGAGACTCAACCTGACAGTATCCCTGGGTACTTCCTAGAGAATCAGTTGCTCTACCGCAGGTGCAGACCCAGTAAGCTGAAGGAGGATGACGATTGGGCAAATATCGAACAACTAGTGGTTCCCACCAGCCTACGGCCCGATATTCTATTTCTGGCCCACGGAGCACTTTCTCACTATGGTTTTAACAAAACCTACCACGGAATCAGACAAGACTACTACTGGCCAGGTATGGTTAAAGACCATACCAAAAGTTACGTGCAACAGTGTCATACATGTCAGATGGCAGATAAACCTAACATCTCTATTCCCCAGGCTCCATTGACTCCTATCCAGGTGCCTGCAGAACCTTTCCACAGACTCATCATAGACTGTGTTGGTCCTTTACCCCGGACCAGTTCTGGCAACGCCTATATACTAACTATCCTGTGTCCTACCACCAGATTCCCCATAGCAGTTCCAGTAAAGAACATTACGGCTGCTACTGTGGTGAAACAACTATTGAAGATCTTCACCCAGTATGGATTTCCAAAAGAGGTTCAAAGTGACTGTGGCACCAACTTCACCAGTGATCTCTTCAAGAAGACACTGGAAGAGTTCAACATCACACAGGTATTGTCCAGCCCCTATCATCCTGCTTCACAGGGTTCTCTTGAACGTAGTCATCAGACTATTAAAGCACTCCTAAAGAAATTTTGCAATGAAACCTTGAAGGACTGGGATAAACAACTTGACCTCAATATGTGCATTTTCAGAAGTCTCCCTAATGAGTCTCTAGGAGTATCTCCTTATGAGATGCTCTACGGACGTAAGTGCCGTACTCCTCTCAAAGCTTTTAAAGACTCTCTACGTAATGCCACCTTCAGTGACCCTCAGAATGTGCCCCAGTTTCTTCAAAACTTAAAACACATTCTAGAGAGAGTACGTAAATTTGCTAATGACAATCTATTGAAAGCTCAGGAGAGGATGAAGACTCATTTTGACCAAAGCAGCAAATTAAGGAAATTTAAACCAGGAGACTTCGTGTTGGCATACTTTCCTATCCCAGGTTCTCCATTGCAAAACAAGTTTTCAGGACCCTACCGCATCAAGGAGTGCAGAAACAACCACAACTACGTTCTTGAGACTCCAGATAGGTGGCAGAAGACCCAGTTGTGCCACGTCAACCTCCTGAAGCAGTATCAAGGTACTCCCCCCACTGTATTGGTATCATTATCCACATTTGAAGGTCCATACCTCCACAGTGAGACCTTCCCTGCTTCTCCTCCCGAAAGCACTAACATAGATGGAATTACAAATAAAGCAAATGAGCTTGGAGAACTGGTACTAGAGGAAAACCCAGACATAATAGCCCTCACAGAAACAAAGATCACGAAAACAATAACAAATGCAGTGTTTCCACAGGACTATTATGTTATGCGGAAAGAGAGGGAAGGAAGAGGTGGGGGTGGTGTAGCTCTGCTGGTAAGAAAAGGCTGGGATTTTGAGGAGATGGATATTCAGGGCTGTGAAGGTTTCAGTGACTACATAGCAGGTACTGTAACAAATGGAGGGAAAAAAATTATAGTCGCAGTCATATACAATCCACCACCAAATGACAGAAGACCTAGACAGGAATATGATAGAAACAACATGGCCACCATTAACATAATAGAAAGAGCAGCTTCTGTTGCTAGCAGGAATGGATCTGGACTACTAATTATGGGAGACTTCAACCATGGGAAGATAGATTGGAAGAACAGAGACCCGCATGGAGGACCAGAAACATGGAGAGCTAAGCTGCTGGACGTGGCAACAAGAAACTTTCTAAGCCAGCATACCAAAGAGCCAACAAGAATGAGAGGAGAAGATGAACCAGCAATGCTTGATTTGATATTTACCCTAAATGAATGGGATATAAGGGAAGTTAAGATGGAAGCGCCCTTGGGAATGAGTGACCACAGTGTATAGAACTTTGAGTACCTGGTAGAGCTAGGACTTATCTCCCCCCAAAAAGAACTAGGAATCAAAAGGCTGGCATACCGAAAGGGGAATTATGAACAGATGAGAAGTTTCCTAAGTGAAATACCTTGGGACACAGACCTCAGAGACAAGTCTGTACAGGGTATGATGGACTATGTTACCCAAAAGTGTCAGGAGGCAGTAAACAGGTTCATCCCGGCCCAAAGGGAAAAATCCGAGAAGCAACAAAAGAATCCATGGTATAATAGGGCATGTATGGAAGCGAAGAAACTGAACAAGAAGGCGTGGAGGAACTTCCGGAATAACAGAACACCAGAAAGCAGGGAGAGATACCAGAGAACCAGGAATGAGTACGTCAGGGTGAGAAGAGAAGCAGAGAAAATTTTTGAAAATGATATAGCAAACAAAGCCAAGACCGAACCAAAGCTACTCCACAGTCACATCAGAAGGAAAACAACAGTGAAAGAACAGGTATTGAAACTTAGAACAGGCGAGGACAGGTATACAGAGAATGACAGAGAGGTGTGTGAGGAACTCAACAAGAGGTTCCAGGAGGTCTTCACAATAGAACAGGGTGAGGTCACTGTGCTAGGAGAAAGGGAGGTAAACCAGGCGGCCTTGGAGGAGTTCGAAATTACGAGAGAGGAGGTCAAGAGACACCTGCTGGATCTGGATGTTAGAAAGGCGGTTGGTCCAGATGGGATCTCACCATGGGTACTGAAAGAGTGTGCAGAGGCACTTTGCTTGCCACTCTCCATAGTGTATAGTAAATCACTAGAGACGGGAGACCTACCAGAAATATGGAAGACGGCGAATGTGGTCCCAATATACAAAAAGGGCGACAGACAAGAGGCACTGAACTACAGGCCAGTGTCCTTGACTTGTATACCATGCAAGGTGATGGAGAAGATCGTGAGAAAAAACCTGGTAACACATCTGGAGAGAAGGGACTTCGTGACAAATCGCCAACATGGATTCAGGGAGGGTAAATCTTGCCTTACAGGCTTGATAGAATTCTACGATCAGGTGACACAGATTAAGCAAGAAAGAGAGGGCTGGGCGGACTGCATTTTCTTGGATTGTCGGAAAGCCTTTGACACAGTACCGCATAAGAGGCTGGTACATAAGCTGGAGAGACAGGCAGGTGTAGCTGGTAAGGTGCTCCAGTGGATAAGGGAGTATCTAAGCAATAGGAAGCAGAGAGTTACGGTGAGGGGTGAGACCTCCGATTGGCGTGAAGTCACCAGTGGAGTCCCACAGGGCTCTGTACTCGGTCCTATCTTATTTCTGATATATGTAAATGATCTCCCGGAGGGTATCGATTCATTTCTCTCAATGTTTGCGGACGATGCTAAAATTATGAGAAGGATTAAAACAGAAGAGGACTGTTTGAGGCTTCAAGAAGACCTAGACAAGCTGAAGGAATGGTCGAACAAATGGTTGTTAGAGTTTAACCCAACCAAATGTAATGTAATGAAGATAGGTGTAGGGAGCAGGAGGCCAGATACAAGGTATCATCTGGGAGAGGAAATTCTTCAGGAGTCAGAGAAGGAAAAAGACTTGGGGGTTGATATCACGCCAGACCTGTCTCCTGCAGCACATATCAAGCGGATAACATCAGCGGCATATGCCAGGCTGGCCAACATACGAACGGCATTCAGAAACTTGTGTAAAGAATCATTCAGAACTTTGTATACCACATATGTCAGGCCAATCCTGGAGTATGCAGCCCCAGCATGGAGTCCATATCTAGTCAAGGATAAGACTAAACTGGAAAAGGTTCAAAGGTTTGCCACCAGACTAGTACCCGAGCTGAGAGGTATGAGCTACGAGGAGAGACTACGGGAATTAAACCTCACTTCGCTGGAAGACAGAAGAGTTAGGGGGGACATGATCACCACATTCAAGATTCTGAAGGGGATTGATAGGGTAGATAAAGACAGTCTATTTAACACAAGGGGAACACGCACAAGGGGACACAGGTGGAAACTGAGTGCCCAAATGAGCCACAGAGATATTAGAAAGAACTTTTTTAGTGTCAGAGTGGTTGACAAATGGAATGCATTAGGGGGTGATGTGGTGGAGGCTGACTCCATACACAGTTTCAAGCGTAGATATGACAGAGCCCGATAGGCTCAGGAATCTGTACACCTGTTGATTGACGGTCGAGAGGCGGGACCAAAGAGCCAGAGCTCAACCCCCGCAAACACAACTAGGTGAGTACAACTAGGTGAGTACTGAGGCAGTGCTTTCCAACTCGGAAATCCTAACTGATCTTCATACCTATTAGCAGGACAGTAATAGTGCTCCTCTCATCAGAATCTTCAAGGAACATCAGAAGTTGTTCAGCGATGAACCACAGGAGTGTAATGTGGTTCAGCACGACATCCAGCTACTCCCTGACACCCGACCAATTCGTCAACCTTTCTACCGAATCAGCCCTAGCAAAAAGGAAGTTATGCATGCTGAAGTACAGTACCTCCTGGATCATGGGCTGGCCACCCCTTGTGAGTCCCCTTGGGCCTCACCCTGCATCTTGGTGCCGAAACCGCACAGTAAAGTGAGGCTGTGTACCGATTACCGGAAATTGAATCTAGTGACTGTCAAGGATGCTTACCCATTACCTAGAATAGATGACATCCTTCACGCCATTGGTAATGCTCGGTATTTATCCAAACTAGACTTACTCAAGGGATACTACCAAGTATGTTTGACAGAGCGAGCTAAGGAAATATCTGCCTTCACCACTCCTTTTGGCCTTTACAGATATGAACGCCTCCCATTTGGACTATGTAATGCCCCGGCCACCTTCCAGTGAGCTGTCAACCGCGTCATCCATGGCTTAGATAACACCTATGCCTACTTGGATATCTTTGTGGCAACAAACACCTGCAACGAACATCTGCTCCAGCTGCAACGATTGTTCGCCAAGCTCCTGACCGCCGGCCTCACCATTAACTTGGGCAAGTCCACCTTTGCTAAAGGTAAAGTGCGTTATCTTGGTCATGTGATAGGGAGTGGCAGCCTAGCTCCGTTAAACATACACACTCAAGCCATCCAGTATTACCCACAGCCTACCACCAGGAAGCAGCTCCTGCGCTTCCTTGGTCTTGCCTCCTACTACTGTAGGTTTGTGAAGAATTTTAGTACGGTAGCGACACCATTGATCACTTTAACCCTTAAACTGCGCAACGTGCCTGCAGGCTCACGTCTGGTTTGCGCAACGCGCCTCCGGGTATTTGTATTTTTCACGTTCTATTCAAAACTCACGCGGCTATATGGGGTTCACATCAGCTTCCTCAGGGCTCTTGTAAACAGACGCCATCTTTAAAAAAAATCGGGGTCCACATTCCCGGGTGTGGGAGCCTCAGTAGTGTGAGAGCAACCAGGGCTGGCGCTCGCAGCATGAGCGCACAGCACTGCTGTTCAGCGTGTGACCACAGCATCGCCTAATTATGGCAAAATATATATATAACTTGTATTATTTAGCTATGATAGTGTTATAGAAGAGCCTGAGTGTGATAATGACTGGGTACAATGTTCAAATATCAGTGATTCAGTGCTGTTCACGATGTTCACAGCGCTAGCCACAGCACCACAGCAATATTACGTCCATCTAGGAATCTTCAAATGATTTCTTAGGTTCCTTTTCAAAATAAATGTGTGGTCAATTATTCATTTACAGGAATTAGTGACCAAGATTGTGATAATAGCAGGAATGTGGTTATAATTAGCATTGTGTGTAGTATTGTGGAAGGGGGAATTTTGGTGAGGGAGGGAGGGCGAGAATTGAGGTAGCCTCATTGTGTGTGTGTGTGGCAGGCACTCGTTGTTTTGCTCACCATGCTAGCTTAGTGGTTCGCTATGGGCAAAACATATGTACATGGGTATATATAGTGTGTGTATATAGTGTAAGAACAGCAACAGGAGAATGTTGAGAGGAGCTATTTTGGTGAGGGAGGTGACGTAATCGTAGCGTCGTCTGCTGTGTGATTTTTCATGCAGTGTATAGTGGCCACTGTACTGTTTGGACACAATACCGGCTTACTTGCATAGTTCTGGTAAATAAAACATGTAGATAGGCATATAGAACATGTGTAATAAGAACTATAACAGTATAGTGGGAGGAGCAATGTTGGCGAGTAAGATGTTGGAGTGAGGGAGACTGGCTGGGTGTGGCTGCTCTCACTCGAGATGTTCTGAATGTGTTCATGGCCAAATGCTCCTATTGGCCCATACGAGGCAGCTGCTATTGGCCCATACGAGGCAGCTGCTATTGGCCCATATGAGGCAGCTGCTATTGGCATATACGAGGCAGCTGCTATTGGCCCATACGAGGCAGCTACTAATGCCCCATACGAGGTAGCTGCTATTGGCCCATACGAGGCAGCTGCTATTGGCCCATACGAGGCAGCTGCTATTGGCCCATACGAGGCAGCTGCTATTGGCCCATACGAAGCAGCTGCTACGCGATGTTCTGAATGTGTTGTCAGTCAGGTGCAATCATCAGTCAGTCAGGTGCAGTTAGTGAGAGGTTGTGTTAGCTGGAGCTCCGATTCTAGTAACATTATTATTGCAATAGTGGAAGGATTAGTGAAGGATTTGGTGAGTCTGGTTGGAGCTCTGAGAGCAGAGATGGATTCCCTGCGGGAGGAGGTACGACGGCTGAGACTTCGGGAGGATACGAAGGAGGAGGCCAGTGTTGACGGGACCTCATTAAGAAGGACTGACGGGACCAGTATTAAGAAGACCTCGTCTTGGCAAGTTGTGAACGACAGGGGTCTTAAGAAGACCTTGGCAAAACCGACAACTAATAGCCTACACCTAAGGACTTTTAATGCATTTGACGTATTAGAGGACGAGTGCTGTGGTGAACCTGTTGTTCAAAGAGGAGGCAAAGCAACGAGGAGCATTGAAGTGCAGGTCCCTCAAACTGCTCGAAAGGAAAAGGGAGAATCGAAGCGAATTTTGGTTGTGGAAGATTCCCAGGTGAGGTATTTAGACAGAACGTTTTGTGCCAGAGATAGGGGGTTTGCTATCCGGAAGCTGGAATTGGTGATATTGTTGGAAACATGAATGATATTATGACGGGAAATGGAAACAAACCCATTATTTGTATTAGTGCAGGGGGTAATGATGTTGGGCGAGTTAGGAGTGAGGAACTAATACAGAGATTCAGGACAGCCATTGAATTAGTTAGGAGCAAGGGAGGAATCCTGATCATATGTGGCATTCTTCCAAGAAATTGAATTGAATTGAAATTGAAATAAGTTTATTGAGGTAAAATACACACAAAGGGATGAGGTAGCTCAAGCTATTCTCACCCCATTCAGTACAACGTGTTAATATATACATAGACACACATCACAAATAAACATATTGCCAAACATTGAGAGGTAAACATATACATTTCCTCCTTCACAAGTAGTATGTTATCAGACGTACACACAAATACTTTTATGACCTAGGTATACTGTAGAGACAATTTGCAAGAGACATGCAGATAATTCAACAAAATATTACAATCTTGGTGCAAAATTTTTATATCTCTCAAGAATATCATCAACCTTTCCGTTGTGACACATCCAGGCTATTTGTTCAGGAACAGTCCTTATCTCAGTGTTTCTATATACATTAATCAACGGACAATCAAGAACATAATGGGCCAGGGTGTGAGACCTTAACATACCACATAGTTTACACTTCGTGTCATTATCATGAACATCTATCCCATATTCCCAGTAATATTTGTACCCAAGCCTGAGCCGCATGTACACAGAGTCACTCCAAGCATTTCTCCTTTTACCATAAGTGAAATGGGTGTTTTGACTCGCATACTTGTAGTGTTGCATGGTTTGACTACTCTCATACATTATCTCTCTCCTCACCACTCCCGCCTGTGCCTGAATATTTCTGATTTTGCTTCTTATTTGTCTCATTGTGAATTCACATTCAATGTCAACTTGTGGTTTTGATGTGGCACGTTTGGCCAAGTCATCCGCCACCTCGTTGAGCACTATTCCAACATGAGATGGAATCCACATGAATTTCACACTATAACCTTTCAGCTGTATCTCAGTTATTCTTCTCTTACAGTCCTCAACTATAGACATGAAGACTGGGTTTCGACTGTTTAAGGACTCCAGTGCTCCTCGGCTATCGACAAATACAAAAACATTTTTGTCGTCATGACGTACTTCCTCCAAACACGCCAGAATGGCCTGCAGTTCAGCTTGTGTGGATGATATATAATTACTAAGCCAGAGTTCAATTATCCTGTCCACAGTCCCAAACTCCGTATAATCCCTTATTAGGACACCACACCCGGCCCTGCCATCCTCCGCCACCGACTCGTCGCAATATACATGTAAACTGTTGCCTCTTGGTAACCGAGATATCATGCTTCCATACAAACACCGTAATTGTCCCGGTTCATGATGAATCTTTTTCACCTTGAGGGGTACAATTTCGACGTCTATTTTCTGTACTTTCCAGGGAGCAGACATATTACACTGTCGAGAGGGTTTACAGCAGTCAAGTACGTCGTATTCCCTGAGGTCATGAGCTAATCCCCTCGTGTAGCGTGTCTCCCTCAGTTTCCTGAAAGTGTGTACGTCACTCAAGCAGGTCTGAACGCTCTCAAACAGCTTATCCCCTCCTTTTCTCCGCATGAAACGAATAGATACTCTAGTGTTAATGTCGCGGACTCTATCACACACACTCTGTAAATTTAATTCCATTCTCATTATTTCAATCATTGCATTTCTTTGACATCGACGAATAATCCTCATAGCCTCGTTCTGTATCAGCTCTATTTTTTGAATTCTGCCTTGGCCTGTGTAAGACAATACGGGTGCTGCGTAGTCTATCAGGGACTGAACAGTACTTATGTATAACATCCGCAAGATAGGTACCCCAACACCTTTACCAGAAAAAGCCAGTGCTTTCAGAGGATGCAGACGGGCTTTACATAAGGTGCTGATATGATTTATTTCAGCATTTTTACTCTCACATGTGTATCCAACATACATGCCCAGATACTTGTACTTCTGAACACGGCTCAGTTCCACACTATTTAGAGTGTTATATTTCTTCGTTTCCTATACTCGTATATGGTTTTATCTGCATTTATAACTAAGCCTAACTTGTGACAGGTTGTACCAAGTATGTTAAGAGCAGTTTGAATTTTGTTCCCAGAAGTGCCTTGTATAATTATGTCATCAGCATATATGCAACCCGTTCTCGCAAATTCGTAAAGTCAATATTGACTTATTAACTACGTGCATAGGTGATATACTAAACATAATTGATACCCTTAAAAAGATTCATAGAAAACACCGACCTTACCTAACCTTGTTAGTATCTTAAGATAAGCATCTTAT
Source organism: Procambarus clarkii (assembly GCF_040958095.1). NCBI lineage: Eukaryota > Metazoa > Arthropoda > Malacostraca > Decapoda > Cambaridae > Procambarus > Procambarus clarkii. Next base: position 26,202,331 of record NC_091225.1, read on the forward strand.
TGCTTCGTAATTACGATTATTACTTAACCTATACCTATTATAGGTTAGGTAATAATTGTAATTACGAAGCAATAAGATGCTTATCTTAAGATACTAACAAGGTTAGGTAAGGTCGGTGTTTTCTATGAATCTTTTTAAGGGTATCTATTATGTTAAGTATGTCACCTATGAACATATTCAATAAGTCAATATTGACTTATTAAATTTGCGAGAACGGGTTGATATATGATCGTCGTGACCCCTGGAGGATACATCTCTGATGCTAATCTGTTCATTAATACATTGAATAAGGTGGGACTTAATACTCCCCCTTGTGGGGTACCTAACTGAAACCTCTGTTCCTCAGACATGTATCCCTGGTAATACACCTGACCTTTTCTGCCTTGTTGATAATCCCTTATCCAGTGTAGCAATCTCCCTGTTATTCCCAGATTGGCTAATTCGTATAAGATTACTTCCCCATTGGCTTTATCAAATGCTCCTTGTAGATCAACAAAAACTCTACAATTGTCATCCACATTAGACAAACACTTTAAGAGACAATCCGCAGTACTTTTGCCTTTGATAAAACCAAAGAGATTACTGGACATGTTATCACCTACAAGGTAGAGTAGCCTATTTAACAAAATCCTTTCCATCATTTTACAAAAGCAGGATATTAAGGAGACAGGTCTGTAGCCTCCGTTTGACTTAGGGATAGGAATGATGACAGTCTCTTTCCATTTTCTTGGTAACTTTCCCTCTCTATAACTCATATTAAACAAATCAAGTAAGAGACTAGGTTTCATACCGGCTAAATAATTAAGTATGTCATACGTTACTCCATCTTTTCCCGGAGCCGTAGAGCTGCCACTTTTTATAGCATCCAGTAGCTCATCGTGAGTTATCTCAGTGCATGTTATAGATCTTGTATTTAAGGCACATAAAGTTACTCCATTTCTAATATTTTCCCATGACTCAATGGTGACTCTCGTGTCTGCAGGTAAGGACTCCATACCAGCAGCACTTGCCCATTTATCTACTAACTCATTAGCAACTTTCCCTGGATCTGAATGAGCAATGAATTTGGTCTTACAACCCCTGACTTTGTTTACTGCTCTCCATATGTCTTTCAGGTTCTTAGTATTACCAATGGACTTGGCAAAGTCTTGCCAGTATCTGTCCCGCGCCTCCTTCCTCGCCTAACTGCATTCCCTAGCCACTTCCAACATTGTATTTTTCTCTTCATCCCTCATTCCATATTTTAACCATTCTTTATGTGCACTCCGTAGCATTCTCTCCCACCCCTTGACTTGCTGATCATTGGAATATTTAAATTTCTTAGGTCCATGCGTCTTGCTTCCCTTGCCCCCGTTATTTTCCCTCTGTACTAATTTCTCTATGTTCTCGACCATGTCCTCGTAAAAACTATCAACGCAGAGCGGCGTGTATTGTTGATACCAATCTCCCATATTTTGAATAAAATAATTTTTCATATCTTTATTAATATTTAGCCTTTTCCTTTGAAAGTGGACTTGTTTTTTCCCCAGTGATAATTCCACGTTCAATGCAAAGTGGTCACTAAGTAGTTCCCGAACAACCCGAGCCTCCCCCATAATCCCCTGAGAGTTTAAAAGGCAGGCATAGTCAAGCCGTCCTCCCCTGATGTGAGTTGGTTCATTGTTTCCCAAGAGACAGGTATCTGGATGATCTTGTAGAAACTGTAACCACTTGACCCCATTAGTATTAAAACTACCCACTGTCCCAAGGTTTGTGTGCCGAGCATTAAGGTCCCCAATGACCAGTGAAGGATTAGTATAAATGCAGTCAGGTAAATAGTTAGCGTCGAAGCAGTTCCTGGATACATACAAATTAACTACAATAAATTCCCCTTCCCTTAATGATAATTTAACACAGACACACTCTATACCTTGCGTTTTTGATGGCGGTTCTACTAACTCTGCTGGTATGGAGTTCTTAACATAAATCGACGTGCCTCTGACGTTATTTGCGGCGAAGAGGTTAAACCCTTTATAGCCATTTAATTTCAATAATCCTTCATTCCTATCCCCTGTCTCTTGGAGAGCTACAACATCAATATTATTTCCCATCACATAACAATGAACATCTGTAACCCTGTTTCTTAAACCATTAACATTCCATGACAACACCTTCAGTCTAGGGTGATCCATTATTAATCAATTCACTGTCTAAGTCAGCCCCAATAAGTTCACTAAATGATAGCCATACCGTGTATAACATCTCCCACCTCCTCCCAAGTTCACCAGTAAAAGCGACATTGCGATTCTCAAGAGATTTTTTCAGGCCTGTGACGTCCATTAGCGGCCCAAATGATTCCTTCATTTTATGTGTAATTATAGGGTTCTTCCTTTCACTACGACTATCATCATTCACACACACTTCACTTTCCTTCATTTCATCACTCAATATTTCATTATTGTCCTCAACCACTATATCCTGATTATCCTTCACCGTTTTGTGATTTTCCTTGACCTCCTGAACGTTCAATTTCGCCTCGATGGACTCGATTCTCTGCCCAAGATGTCGGAGGAACTCACCAACTTTTCTAAGTTCAGCCCACACTTCCTTGACCGTATCATTATGGCCCTCTTTCTGAGCCACAGTAGCCACTTCACTCACCGTTACACTGTCCCTGCCGGAGTCCTGAGTGGTGGCGTGGCTGCTTGTTGCTTGAGCCTGCCTAAGTAAAGGTGACTCCTTTACCCACGCATTCGTCCGGTTCACTGGCACTGTTTGGGGCAGACTGTTTTGCTGTGCTCCCGGTGTCTGGGTAAGAGCTCTTGCTTGCTCTGTATCATTCACCGGCCGGGGAACATCCATACTCGGCCTCTTGCTACACACAGCCAAGCTGGCATTGTGAACACCTCCACAATTGCAGGCCGGCTGGAAAGATATTGCAAATCAAATGCAATATCTTTCATAGACAACTGGGAACGCTTCTATGGAAGAAATGAAATGTATGCTCGTGATGGGGTGCATCTATTGAGGGCTGGGGTTGTTGCTGTTGCGAACTCGTTGGAACCAGTGGTTAGAGGTGTTTGTTTGGGTTTAAACTGTTAGTAGATAGTGGTATGGGAATTGATTTGGAGAAAGGAGGTAATAAAAGTATGTGTTTATGGGAGAAAGGAATTGGCAAAATGATCAGGGAAAGAGAAAGGCCTCAAAATAACAATTCACTTAGGGTATATTACACTAACAGTAGAAGTCTAAGAAATAAAATTAACGAATTAAATGCTCTTGTCTGCACAGAAGAAATAGATATTATTGCACTTACCGAAACGTGGATGAATGTAGAAAATAGAGAACTATTAGCTGAATATCAAATAAATGGATTTAAACTATTTCACATAGATAGATATATTAGACGAGGAGGTGGAGTAGCCATATATGTTAGGGACAATTTGAAATGTAGTCTCAAAGAGGGAATCAAAACTGAGCCACACACACAAACTATTTGGATAGAATTAAACGAAAAAGCTAATAATATTATAATAGGAGTTATATATAGAAGACCAAATTTAGACAGAATGGAAGCAAAGCATCTATGGGATGACATATCTAGAGCATCTAGATCTAACAGTATTTATGTCATGGGTGACTTTAATTTTAGTGGAATAAACTGGTTGAACAAAACAGGGAATAGTGAAGCAGAAGATTTTCTACAATTAATTGACGATTGCTTTCTTACGCAACACATTAAGGAACCAACACGGGAAAATAATATTTTAGATTTAGTGTTAACTAACAGGGAAACACAAATTAATGACATCGAAATAGGGAGTGAGCTAGGGAACAGTGATCACAAAGAAATCAGATTTAGCATAGAATGGAATAGACCTGTAGGAGAAAATTCTGTTAAAGTGCCAGATTTTCGAAAAGCTGATTTTAATAGCCTAAGAAATTTTTTGGGTCAAATTGATTGGAAAGTCTTGGGTATGGGGTGTGAGCTGGTCTTGGAGCGAGACATGAACCCCGCGATAGGCGACTTAAATGGGGATTTCGATGTGGATTCAATATATAACTTATTTAAGAATATTCTAAACAAAGCACAGGAACGTAGTATACCATACAAATTGAATAGATCGAATACTAATGACCCAAAGTGGATAACAAAGAATTTGAAGAACCTTATAGGTAAAAGGAGAGCTTGGTACAAAAGGATTAAAAATGGGGAGGTCACTTTAGAACAGGAATTCGTACAACTGGTTAGAAATGTTAAAAAAGAGATAAGGAAAGCAAAAAGAAACTATGAAGTTCGCATAGCAGGGCAAGCAAATACAAATCCTAAAGGGTTTTTTCAGTTATATCGTACTAAGACTAGGGAAAGGATAGGTCCATTAAAAACTGAGACAGGTCAAATAACAGATAGTGATGAAGAGATGAGTAGTATTTTTAATAAATATTTTGTATCTGTATTTACTAAAGAGGAACTTAAGAATATGCCTTCAGCTGAACAAGTCTATGTGGGTGGGGACGAGGACAGGTTGACGAGTTTAGCAGTTACCAGGGAGGATGTTCTTAAATAGTAAAACTCAAACCAAACAAATCCCCAGGGCCGGATGAAGTGTTTGCCAGGGTGCTTAAAGAATGCAAAGAGGAGCTTTGTGACCCACTGTCAACCATATTTAATAAATCAATAGAGTCAGGCAGAGTGCCAGAGTTTTGGAAAGTTGCTAATGTGATACTGTACCAGTTTTTAAGAAAGGAGATTGATCACTTACGTCTAACTATCGACCAATTAGCCTAACGTCTATTGTGGGAAAGTTACTCGAATCTATAATAGCAAATAAAATTCGTCTTCATCTTGAAAAACATAAATTAATAATTGAGTCGCAACATGGTTTTATAAATGGCTGTTCATGTTTAACAAATTTGTAATATTTTTATTCTAGCATAGTTGAGGCAGTTGATAGTGGTAAGGATTGTGATGTTGTGTACCTTGACTTTAGCAAAGCTTTTGATACAGTGCCACATGAAAGACTGATTAAAAAGATAGAGTCTCATGGTATTGGGGGTGCTATATTAAGCTGGATTAGGGCATGGCTATACCAAAGGAAACACAGAGTTAGTATAAATGGAATCAAGTCAGAGTGGGAAAATGTTGTAAGTGGAGTGCATCAAGGCTCTGTCCTGGGACCTCTGTTGTTTATAATATATATAAATGATTTAGATTCAGGTTTGAGTAGCAACATTTGCAAATTTGCCGATGATACAAAAATCGGTAGGGAAATTATTTCGGAGGAGGACTCCCTATCACTTCAAGTTGATCTAGATAGGGTTTTGAAATGGTCAAAGGATTGGCAGATGCAGTTTAATGCTGATAAATGTAAAGTTCTGAGGTTAGGTAATGATGATAGAGTTACAAGATACGAGCTAGATGGTGTTGAGATTGCGAAGTCGGATTGCGAAAGGGATCTGGGAGTTATGATTAGTAAGAATTTAAAACAAAAGGATCAATGCATAAATGTTCGTAATAAGGCAAATCGGACACTTGGATTTATTAATCGCAGCGTTAGTAACAAGACACCTGTTGTGGTTCTCAAGCTATATCTTGCTCTAGTTAGGCCCCATTTAGATTATGCAGTTCAGTTTTGGTCGCCATATTATAGAATGGATATAAATTCACTTGAACGTGTCCAGCGTAGGATGACTAAGTTAATTTAACACTTTCCTGGATTTTTTACTTGGACTTACGGGCGGTTTGCTTAACTGCTTGTCGGATCACGACATAAATTTACGGACCGTGTTATATTGGGTATTTACTACTCGATCGACTTGGGGTTTGTATGAATATGTTTGCCATTAAATTTTTGTTTTCTTTAATAGGCACTGTGCCTATTTGAGAAAACGGCAATGTATTGTAACTTAGAGGAGAGACTATTGAATTGATGACAACGAGTGTAATCGCGCACTCCACACACTCTTGTGTTGGCCGCGATCATGATTCTACATTTATATGCATATGTCTGTGTAGAGAATTTTATTCCGAACACTTTACAAACAAAAAAACCGAGTGAATCAAGTATAAACTTGAAAAAACATGAGCAAAGTAAAAACTTTTTACGCTCACGGGTACAAACACGCGTAAGATTCGCGTAAGATTTTATTCGCCGCAAATTTATTTGACGCTCTGTTGGCCAATTCTACCCATGTTCTTATAGAACTTTCTATTGTGAACACATTGCTATAAAAATGAAATACGTAGCTCGAGAAATACAGTGTGTCCTCACTTGAACGAACTATATGGGGCGAGGCCGATTCGTTCCAGTGCGGAATTTGTTCCATCCGTCCGGCCCCAAAAAACCCCCTCTGACCCCCCCCCCCAAAAAAAAAAATTTAACCTTAATTCATGTAATCTTTCTAAATCTAAAATCTAGTTTATAAATCTAGCAATAAATTGTTTCTGTGTTTTACTGTACTTACCTTAACAGTTGAGTTGTGTAGTGCAGACTTTTAGCCTCAATACCCTGAGAGTGCCAGATATGATATGAATATAAATTCATTAAGGAACAGTAACTTTTCTAACAAATGTACATTATACACTACAGTCTGTACATAAAGTACAAACCACTAGAACCACACTACAGTACTTAACACTTTCGCGCTCTCCGCGAAGGTCAGGGAAACAACCGTAAGTGCTCACGGCGTTTTGCCGCGTAAGCGTAAAAACAAAAATGTGTATACTCTTTTACTCTCATGACCTTAGTTCTCGAGCTACGTATTTCATTTTGGTACCAACGTGTTCGCAATAAAATTCTCTAGAAGAACATCAGTAAAATAAGTCACGAAACGTATAGGGATACCAGCACCAAATAAATAACTACGAAGATGACTCGCCGTGAGCGCCCAACAGCAACAAAATGTTTTTACTCTTGGGATTGTTATCACCTCCACACTTGTCCTACAGCGTTAATTTTGGTATCAATGGACTCGCAATGAAATTCCCAACACGGTGATATGAATATATGCGTAGAATAATGATTGCGGCCCACCCGCAAGAGTGTGGGAAGTGGTGAAATTGTTACCCGGTGTCGATGACGGGACGACGCACGGCGCTTTGAAAGTTTATACTTATTTCATTCTCATGACATTATTATTCTATGTACGTCATTCATTTTTGTGTCAATGTGTTCGCAATAGAATGTTCTATGAGCCCGTAGGTAAAAAAGATCAACAAAGCGTAAGATAGAATAGCGCCAAATATAAAACAACGCTGGAACATATCAGTGAGAATCAAACACACACGAAATGTTTTTACTTTTGTTATGTTTGTGAACCTTTCATGAACTTATTGTACCATGCAGCCTATTGGTGAGAAAGAGAGCCTCATGGCACGCAGTTTGAAACAAACCCAAAGTAAATAGGATAAAAATTGAATTTTATACAAATATTTTACGAGGACATAAGTTTGTTTACTATGCGGGAGCGGGTAGGCGAAACAGGACTCCGGCGTGAGTCCTCATCCCGCGAAAGTGTTAAGTAAACGTATACTGTACTGTATCACTTAAACTACACTTTTTACACTTTGTACATTTATGTCATTAGAACTGTGTTGTACAGCTCAATTAGCACTCCCAGGTAAGTTATGGCTAGTGCTGGGTGCTGGTCCAGTTGCCTGGGCATCCTCAGGTAAGTCCTTGCTGGTGCTAGGTGTTGGTCCAGTATCCTGGGCATCCTCAGGTGAGTCCATGCTAGTGCTCAACCCGTTCTCACACAAGACAGCACATATATGACTTAATGCTTAAAGTCAATATGTTGAATATGAATTAGTAAATATGTGACATATTCCCAGTTACTTTTTTTACCAAGGCCCAAACTCTTCCTCACGTACCAATTTACGTGTCACAGTACCCGTCCGTCAACATAGATAGCAGAATATTCGTGATTGGTTCAATTATAAGGAAAATTGTAGTTTTCAGGTCCCACATGGGTTGTGAAATTTACCTACTATTGTCCATGCTCTTAGAATATTACAGATCAGCTACTTCCTATTGAAGGCTCGTAGTTTTGTTTTGAGAAATATTAGTTGTTGTTAGTAAATTATAATAAGCACTAAAAATTATTACATAGAATAACAGTCCTTCACCAATCAATATTATATACCATAGTTTGTGCTTTACAAATCTTTAAAGGATGTTTTGTAGGAATGCTAACAGAAAACGATGTTACGTTGGAATGTCTATGGGGTAAACTACTGCAAACAGGACGGTATTGTGTCTACTATACCAACTATAGCTAGGATGGGTATATTGTCACCTACCGCCTGTTAGGTGGGAAAGGGGTCCAATACCACCCACAGGATGGGTATGAGGGTCACATCCACCCACAGGATGAGTATGGGGACCACATCCACCCACAGGAAGGGTATGAGGTCCAATACCACCCACAGGATGGGTATGGGACTCCAACCACCCATAGAATGGGTATGGGGCTCCAACCACAAATAAAATGGGTATAGGGTCCAATAACACCCACTGGATGTGTATGGCGTCCATTGCCGCACGTCGAGCTCGAAAACCGCAGCATTCATCTCAGAACCATGCCTATTTCACACAGATTCCTTAATAAACGTAAGAGTTTTATATGTCACAAGAAAGATAGAAATATAAGCTTCATTCTAAATACCTTACCATGGGCATATTTAAATTTAAAGCGAAGATACGTGTACTTTTATAATAGCCGAGCTTTAACCCCGGACAGATTGATCGACCGAGCAACTCTCTCTCAGAACAATGTTTATTTCACGTGAATTCGTTAATAAACATATATGTTTTATATGTCTCAAGAAAGGCAGACATATAAGCTTCACTTTAAACACTTCACCATGGACATATTTAAAGTTCTAATGAAGATACATGTATTTTAAAAATTACGGAGCTCCCACCCCGTACAGACTGAACGACAGAGCAACTCTCTCAGATCAATGTTTATTTCACGTAAATTCGTTAATAAACACAAATGTTTTATGTCTTAAGCAAGATAGAAATAAGAGCTTCATTTTAAATACATTACAATAGACATATTTATAGCTCAAGTGAAGATACATATGTTTTTATAGTAGCGCTCAGTAGCTTGTCGGGCATGGAGTGCAGACGCCTACGCACTTGCCGATATATTGTATAATTAACAAAGATACGTTAATAAAGCCTAAAATCTTATATGCCTCCAGAAAGACCGAGATATGAACATTATTATGATTTCACCAAATGAAATATATCATGTTCGAGAACAAAGATATATCAATTTTAAATTAAGTTTCGACTCTTGCTCGGGCGAGAGAGAGGGAGCGACTCTCGCCCCATCTATTGGAGATTCTGTCCACTAAAGACCCAAAGCTACTCAAACCCTCCTAGCATTATTTAAGTAATGAAGTAATATGGTATATTTACTATAATGTGGGTGCTGAATGCAGAACATGAGAAAACATATATTTACTCCAAACTAATATAATTTCATTATGAAATAAGTAAATAAGTAGCATCAAAGGAAGTCGACGGTCCAAGCGTCAATGTTGTGGAGCGACTTATCCAAGATATATCGTTGTTTGGAAAGTGTTTGTTGGCATATCCAGTTGTCGCACTTCTCTGCACAAATTATCACAAATTTAAATTATAATGTTAACAAGTAGAATACGTATTTTTAATAAAATCTAACATAGCTAGCCAGAAAACATTTAACATTTATTAAAAAAATATATGTTTGGAAGTTAAATCGACTTAATAGGACAATAGTTTTGTTATATATACTCGTTATTCGTTGACATGCGTTCGCTACTTAAACTACCATGTACTGTACTTATGTAAAATCTCCCATGTCTCTTCGCTCATCTCACCGAACCCTACAGGCTCTTTGATATATTGTTTAATTAATTGAGATTCACAAATAAAGCTTATAATTGTATATGTTATCAAAAAGGCAGAGGTTATTTTAGTTCATTTATTATGCACCCCATACCCATCCTATGAGCGATAGTGGAGTGTTACAGAGGCACATAATGGGCTCAGGGACTGAGCCCCACAATTCATATAGCCAAGCAAGTTATAATCTTGATAAGCTAATTACAAAAGTCAATGCACATTGTCACATCAACAATGGGCTCGAGTCCGACCACAAGTACAGTTTATAATTTAAGCAACTGACATATATGGAGGGCTAGTGTCACAATTGATATGTTTATCCTACACATAACCCCCTCTCCCCCATCCAATGGGTAGCGGTGGATAGGTTACAATCAAGTCGTTTTTTGCGTTTTATTCAGAGATTAGATCTTATTGGGTGAGGAAAGATATTCATATTTTAAAGAAGGCTTCTTGGCTGATGCTCTCCATTGATGGAAAATATACAACCTTTTGAAAATCAATGTTAGTTTGATCTAGATATTGTAATTAACGAAAGTATTTATGTCATCTGAAAGGTAGAAATATAGGCTACATTTAAAATCCTTTGTCATAAATATAACTGAAGTGAAAACGAAGATATATGCGTTTTGATAGTTACTTGATGGCTAGCTCTGAGAGTGTGAAGCCCTGCACACCAGCCAATAAATTGTATAATTAGTTTCCATATATTTTAATTAATCTTAAAAATCTATATGTCAGAAGAAAGGAAGATGTAGCCGTTAATGTGACAACATTTAAAAATATATATATCTTAAGTTAAATAAATAATACCACCTTATTGCCGGTGTCCGGACACATGAAAATTACCTAGGTATCAGTATCCAGCCAGGCGGGGGATCACAGGCTGCACAATACTGATAAATTATGTAATGCACTACTTGTGGTCCATCTCGAACCCATTTATGATGTGACGACTTATAGTGAATTTTGTAACTAGCTCGTCAAGATTGTAACTTGCTTAGCTAAATGAATTGTGGGGTTCGGTCCATTCATTTTCTTTCTTTATTATGCACCCCATAATACACATCCCTTGGGCGGTGGTGTAAAGGATTACAGAGGCACATAATCGGTTCAGGAACTGAACCCTCTAGTTCGTTTAGCTAAGCAAATAACAATCTTTTGACGCTAGTTACAAAATTATTAATGTACACATACTTATGCATACATGTACATATTCATACGTATACATATATACATACACATACATATTTAATCACCACCACAAATACACACATCAGTAATCTTTTGTGTCACAAGTGATTCAACAAGAGGCTCACAACAGTCACTATACAAGGCACTTTACATTTATGGTGAGTCACACAGTTACTAGTCTTGCTGCACACCCACCCAATTGGGCGGCAGCTTTACAGTCATGTGCTCCACACCCACCCAACTGGACGGCAGCTTTACAGTCATGTGCTCCACACCCACCCAACTGGGCGGCAGCTTTACAGTCAATGTGCTGCACACCCACCCAACTGGGCGGAAGCTTTACAGTCATGTGCTCCACACCCACCCAACTGGGCGGCAGCTTTACAGTCATGTGCTCCACACCCACCCAACTGGGCGGCAGCTTTACAGTCATGTGCTCCACACCCACCCAACTGGGCGGCAGCTTTACAGTCATGTGCTCCACACCCACCCAACTGGGCGGCAGCTTTACAGTCATGTGCTGCACACCCACCCAACTGGGCGGCAGCTTTACAGTCATGTGCTCCACACCCACCCAACTGGGCGGCAGCTTTACAGTCATGTGCTCCACACCCACCCAACTGGGCGGCAGCTTTACAGTCATGTGCTCCACACCCACCCAACTGGGCAGCAGCTTTACAGTCATGTGCTGCACACCCACCCAACTGGGCGGCAGCTTTACAGTCATGTGCTCCACACCCACCCAACTGGGCAGCAGCTTTACAGTCATGTGCTCCACACCCACCCAACTGGGCGGCAGCTTTACAGTCATGTGCTCCACACCCACCCAACTGGGCGGCAGCTTTACAGTCATGTGCTCCACACCCACCCAACTGAGCGGCAGCTTTACAGTCATGTGCTCCACACCCACCCAACTGGGCGGCAGCTTTACAGTCATGTGCTCCACACCCACCCAACTGGGCGGCAGCTTTACAGTCATGTGCTCCACACCCACCCAACTGGGCGGCAGCTTTACAGTCATGTGCTCCACACCCACCCAACTGGGCGGCTGCTTTACAGTCATGTGCTCCACACCCACCCAACTGGGCGGCTGCTTTACAGTCATGTGCTCCACACCCACCCAACTGGGCGGCAGCTTTACAGTCATGTGCTCCACACCCACCCAACTGGGCGGCAGCTTTACAGTCATGTGCTCCACACCCACCCAACTGGGCGGCAGCTTTACAGTCATGTGTATGCATTACCTACAGTAAGCAAATTTTGGATACTTCGCTAAGATTTCGGGCAGCACATCATTATGAATGAAGTACTTACACATTTCATGGACACTATTGATGTTGTTATCTTTAAATTCCGCGATTTTTCACATTCCATTATATAATGACGCAAAGTATGTGAATAGTTCTGCTGACAGAGTTTACATTTAGTCAAATCTACATCATCAGATGTTACAAACTTCCAGAGGTACTTGTAGCTGAGCCTAAACCTAGCAGTGGTAACATCTAGAAGTCTGCTAACAATATTGGATGACCCATAGACGAGCGATTCATCAACGTTTATACAATATTGTGAAATTGAGTCAGTGTAGTAACATAAATTGGTAAATCATAAATATTGTAAGTTAAGAATCTGATGCATGTGTGTGTGTTGGGGGGGGGGGGGCGGGGGTTATACCCTTGGTAAGCGAGAGTGGAAAGTAACCTTAGACGTACTGCGGTCAATGTGGGGGGGGGGGGAGGGGGAGGGAGGGTGGGAGAGTCAAATTCACCCTCCAACATCTGGGCATAGTACCACCAGCCTCCACAACACTTCCCCAGCCTCCAGCTGATGCTTGTAGATGCCTCATCTAACCTCACCTATGTCACACATTAATCTACAGTTCCTGTGATATTTAAACTCATCACAGTGGCGTCTCACCAATATAAACTGTATTGGGTTTTGTCCCGAAATAGCTATATGCTGACTGGACATGTATGTATGTATGTATGTATGTATGTATGTATGTATGTATGCATGTATGAATGGATAGATGGATGGATGGATGTATGTACGCATGCATGCATGTATGTATGTATGTATGTATGTATGTATGTATGTATGTATGTATGTATGTATGGATGGATAGATGGATGGATGTATGTACGCATGCATGTATGTACGCATGCATGTATGTATGTATGTATGTATTCATATACGCATGTATATACGCATGTATTTATCTACGCACGTATGTATGTATGTATGTATGTATGTATGTATGTATGTATGTATGTATGTATGTATGCATGCATGTATGCATGTATGTTTGTATGTATATATGTATGTATGTATGTGTGTATGGATGGATGGATGTACACATGCATGTATATATGGATGTATGTATGGATAGATGGATGGATGTATGTACGCATGCATGTATGTATGTATGTATGTATTTATATACGCATGTATATACGCATGTATTTATCTACGCATGTATGTATGTATGTATGTATGTATGTATGTATGTATGTATGCATGTATGTATATATGTATATGTATGTATGTATGGATGGATGTACGCATGCATGTATGTATGGATGTATGTATGGATGTATGTATGGATGTATGTATGTATGTATTCCCAATCACGTTAAAGACTCCCCCTCTATCATCCAGTTTAAGAGAAAAACAACTATGTACTAAATAATCGACTCCTTGTAACTTTAATTATGCTGACCTTCCTATCTGTATTCAGACTGTGCCTACCATCATTATAGGTGATTATAACGCTAGACATAGGAATATTGGTAATTCGCAGTTCAGTAATCGTAACGGCAACCAACTGGTGTCACTATTAGGTAGTCACGATGATGCACAGATTGTGGGTGACCTTGAACCGACGAATATCTACGGAGGTATTCTTGATCTATGTCTCGGTTTCAACGTCTCCCACACCGTGCGCGCCTCGTCAATAGTGCCAGTTATGGCGTCTGATCATCTGGCCATATTAGCCACTGTAAACATTGGCAGCTCTATCCTCCCTGGTGGAGTGTTCAAGCGGAAGAGGCTGGCTGTGCCCATCGATCAACGAGACAATCTTGTTGCTCATGTGTCAGATTGGTACAGTTCATCTGAGCCTTCATCAGTTGAAGATTTTAACAGTGAGCTCACAGGTACTATCGAACAGTTTATAGAATCACATGATTCATCGTCCAGGCCACGTAACCCAAATTACACTGGCCATAGCACTTATGTTTATTATAATGATTCTAAATTGCAGACACTAAAACGCACTGCCAGAATAATTGGACTAGCTTATAGAAGGACCCGCACTGCTGAAATGCTCTTTCAAGCGGCTCTGGCTAAGGCCAGGGAACGTATGGTGGAGCTGAGGCAGACAGACTGGGAAACTTTTGTCCGTGGTCTCAATTCTCACACGCCACTAAGTCGGGCATGGAAGGATATCAACAAGATCAAAGGGAAAAATGCTGCAGAGATCTCGTACCCTAATCCTCTGCACAGAGCAAATGAGCTTGTTGGTGCTTGGGCCACGACTTCCAGCTTTGACAGTCTTCCTCTACCCTCACAGAATGAATTAAATGATAGATATACTGATAGGGCAAGGTTCCTTGACTTCATGCTTCATCAAGAGGATAACTGTGACGTGCTTTTACTGAATACGAACTAGATTCTGCTCTACATAAAGGCAAAGCTACATCACCCGGGGAGGATGGAGTTACTGACGGCATACTGCATATGCTTCTGCTAGTTCCAGGGAATACCTTTCTTCAATTGTATAATATGAGCTATGTAACTGGGGAGCTTCCTAAGTCATGGACCAACAGTGTTATTATTCCCATTCCTAAACCTCACCAGCCGAGTGCTTTTTGCCCAATCTCCCTCACTTGTTGTCTCTATAAGTGTCTTGAGAGGATGGTTCTCAACCGTCTCCTTTACAAAATTATTAATATGTTGTCTCCCCAGATATATGGCTTTATGCATGGAAAGAGTGTACATCACTGTATTACCACATTCCTCACCCTGCATACTGATATAGGTCATATACCACTTTCCTAGATCTTAAGTCAGCCTTTGACATTGCTAACCCACACGTCATTCTGAGAGAACTTGCTAAAATGAATGTTGGAATGTTAATGTTAAAAATTGTTCAAACTGAAATAAATATATAACACTGTACGGTACAGTTGTGTTTAATTATGTTTTGCGATTCCTTTGGAAAAGGTATTTGTGCACCAAGTACTACTAGGTCATTATGAGATATGCTGAATGTTGTCAATATACCATCTGAATACGCTTCACTTTGCGTTAATCATTGGACGTCCTAATGATTAAGGTCCCCAAAAGGACTTAATCAGACCTCAGTGGATAATTTTACTCTCTCTCTCTCTCTCTCAGAGCATCCCCTTATGTGTTGTATGTGGGGGCTGAAGTTCAGTCTCTTGTCTATGTATAGGTGAAGGAACTTTCCATAATTGTTATTGCTAATATTTACTTGTAATACTGGGTATACATCCGGTGTTCTTACCCTCGACCGCGGCGAGGGTAAGCCGTGGTCGTATGGTCTGAAACCCACAAATATTTACAATGGGAGGGTGGGGGGGGGGGATAACATTTCCTCTTCAAGCACGCGCACACAAATGAACTATGTTACTTAACTGGAAGCACTCGTACAACATAATTTACACGATTTCTCAGGATAATTATACTTCTTACCAGCATATATACACTATAGTACCTAGGAGGTTCTCTTCAATGGTATCTAAGATAATTAAAAGAACCCAAGCAAACCACTGTGGAAATGTGCAGGACAAACATATCAATTGTGACACTAGCTCTCCACATATGGCATTTGCTTAATTTAGAAACTGTACTTGTGGTCGATCTCGAACCCACGTTGTTGATGTGACGATGTGTTATGAATTTTGTGGCTAGCTCCTCAAGATTGTAACTTGCTTAGATAAATAAATTGTGTGTTTAGTCCCTGAACCTATTATGTGATAAATTAACTAAACTAAAAACTATAGTCTGGCGACGAAACCTGAACTGCATAATGTAAATAGGGATTAACCAGAAAAAGATATAGGTGAAGAATAACACCAGGTAACTGCGTTAATTACAATATCTAGATCAAACTAACGTTGATTTTCAAAGGTTGTATATTTTCCATCAATGGAGAGCATCAGCCAAGAAGCCTTCTTTAAAATATGAATATCTTTCCGCACCCAATAAGATCTAATCTCTAAATAAAACGCAAAAAAAGACTTGATTGTAACCTATCCACCGCTGCCCATTGGATGGGGGAGAGGGGGTTATGTGTAGGATAAACATATCAATTGTGACACTAGCCCTCCATATATGTCAGTTGCTTAAATTATAAACTGTACTTGTGGTCGGTCTCGAGCCCATTGTTGATGTGACAATGTACATTGACTTTTGTAACTAGCTTATCAAGATTATAACTTCCTTGGCTATATGAATTGTGGGGCTCAGTCCCTGAGCCCATTATGTGCCTCTGTAACACTCCACTATCGCCCATAGGATGGGTATGGGGTGCATAATAAATGAACTAAACTAAGCTCTGCCTTTTTGTTAACAAATACAATTATCAGCTTTATTTGTGAATCTCAATTAATTAAACAATATATCACAGAGCCTGTAGGGTTCGGTGAGATGAGCGAAGAGACATGGGAGATTAAATGGGATTCTTGTAATGTTATTTGTCTATTTGTACTCACTGAATTTGTGCGCTCCTTGAGGGACTTGAAGTAGAGGGGGGTAGAAATAGCCTAAGCTACTCTATCCCTTTGAGATGTATTTATTGCTTATCTCAATAAACATACTTGAACTTGAACTTGACATGGGAGATTTTACATAAGTACAGTACATGGTAGTTTAAGTAGCGAACGCATGTCAACGAATAACGAGTATATATAACAAAACTATTGTCCTATGAAGTCGATTTAACTTCCAAACATATATTTTTTTAATAAATGTTAAATGTTTTCTGGCTAGCTATGTTAGATTTTATTAAAAATACGTATTCTACTTGTTAACATTATAATTTAAATTTGTGATAATTTGTGCAGAGAAGTGCGACAACTGGATATGCCAACAAACACTTTCCAAACAACGATATATCTTGGAGAAGTCACTCCACAACATTGACGCTTGGACCGTCGACTTCCTTTGATGCTACTTATTTCATAATGAAATTATATTAGTTTGGAGTAAATATATGTTTTCTCATGTTCTGCATTCAGCACCCACATTATAGTAAATATACCATATTACTTCATTACTTAAATAATGCTAGGAGGGTTTGAGTAGCTTTGGGTCTTTAGTGGACAGAATCTCCAATAGATGGGGCGAGAGTCGCTCCCTCTCTCTCGCCCGAGCAAGAGTCGAAACTTAATTTAAAATTGATATATCTTTGTTCTCGAACATGATATATTTCATTTGGTGCAATCATAATAATGTTCATATCTCGGTCTTTCTGGAGGCATATAAGATTTTAGGCTTTATTAACGTATCTTTGTTAATTATACAATATATCGGCAAGTGCGTAGGCGTCTGCACTCCATGCCTGACAAGCTACTGAGCGCTACTATAAAAACATATGTATCTTCACTTGAGCTATAAATATGTCTATTGTAATGTATTTAAAATGAAGCTCTTATTTCTATCTTGCTTAAGACAAATAAAACATTTGTGTTTATTAACGAATTTACGTGAAATAAACATTGATTTGAGAGAGAGTTGCTCTGTCGTTCAGTCTGTACGGGGTGGGAGCTCCGTAATTTTTAAAATACATGTATCTTCATTAGAACTTTAAATATGTCTATGGTAAAGTGTTTAAAGTGAAGCTTATATGTCTGCCTTTCTTGAGACATATAAAACATATATGTTTATTAACGAATTTTACTTGAAATAAACATTGTTCTGAGAGAGAGTTGCTCGGTCGATCAATCTGTCCGGGGTTAAAGCTCGGCTATTATAAAAGTACACGTATCTTCGCTTTAAATTTAAATATGCCCATGGTAAGGTATTTAGAATGAAGCTTATATTTCTATCTTTCTTGTGACATATAAAACTCTTACGTTTATTAAGGAATCTGTGTGAAATAGGCATGGTTCTGAGATGAATGCTGCGGTTTTCGAGCTCGACGAGCAATGAAAACTGCCCCTTTTATAAAACTTCAAATATTTTCGGTTTTACTTAAAATATTTGTCTGGAAGAGGTTTAACATATAGTTCGCGTTTTTGTCTTTCTTCTGACTAATAAATAATTTTGGTTTAATAAGTCATCAAGATGTTTTCAACAATATTTCACATGTATTTCATGTGAACAATGTATTTCAACAATACAATACAACAAATACACACATTGGTACATTATTGCAAAGGCACTATACTATATATATATATATATATATATATATAAATTGTTGCAAGTCGAGCAACAAATATTTTACATTGAACAACAAATGAGATTGGAAAAGCAGTATTGCCACCTCTGCTATACAGAAAAAAATAGACCCCAGACACACCCTATGGGTAGTAATGGACCCCCATACCGACACTATGAGGGGTAGTGGACCCCATAATAACACTATGGGCGGTAGTGGGCACTATACAAACACTATGGGCGGTAGTTGACTTCATAGCGACCCTGTGGGCGGTAGTGGACCCCCTGCCGACCCTGTGGGCGCCAGTGGACCCCATACTGACCTTGTGGGCGGTAGTGGACCCCTTCCGACCCCTGTCGACGCCCTACCGACCCTGTGGGCGGTAGTGGACCCCATACCGACCCTGTGGGTGGCAGTAGACCCCATACCGACCCTGTGGGCAGTAGTGAACCCCCTACCGACCCTGTGGGCGGCAGTTGACCCCCTACCAACCCTGTGGGCGGTAGTGGACCCTTTACCGACCCTGTGGGCGGCAGTGGACTCTATATACTAATCCTGTGGGCGATACTGGACCCTATACTCATCCTGTGGGCGGCAATGGACGCCATACACATCCAGTGGGTGTTATTGGACCCCATACTTATTCTGTGGGTGGTTGGAGCCCCATATACCCATCCTGTGGGTGATAGTGGACGCCATACTCATCCTGTGGGTGGTATTGAACCCCATACCCATCCTGTGGGTGGTTGTGAGCCCCATACCCATCCTGTCGGTGGTAGTGGACGCCATACACATCCAGTGGATGGTATTGGACCCCATTCCCTTCCTGTGGGTGGAAGTGATCCCCAAGTTTGCAGTAGTTTACCCCATAAACATTCCAACATAACATCGTTTTCTGTTAGCGTTCCTACAAAACATCCTTTAAAGATTTGTAAAGCACAAACTATGGTATATAATATTGATTGGTGAAGGACTGTTATTCTATGTAATAATTTTTAGTGCTTATTATAATTTACTAACAACTAATATTTCTCAAAACAAAACTACGAGCCTTCAATAGGAAGTAGCTGATCTGTAATATTCTAAGAGCATGGACAATAGTAGGTAAATTTCACAACCCATGTGGGACCTGAAAACTACAATTTTTCATTATAATTGAACCAATCACGAATATTCTGCTATCTATGTTGACGGACGGGTACTGTGACACGTAAATTGATACGTGAGGAAGAGTTTGGGCCTTGGTAAAAAAGGTAACTGGAAATATATCACATATGTACTATATCATATTCAACATATTGACTTTAAGCATTAAGTCATATATGTGCTGTCTTGTGTGAGAACGGGTTGTAGTGCTAGGTGCTGGTACAGTATCCTGGGCATCCTCAGGTGAGTCCTTGCTAGTGCTAGGTGCTGGTCCAGTTGCCTGGGCATCCTCAGGTGAGTCCTTGCTAGTGCTGGGTGCTGGTCCTGTAGGCCTACTGTTAAGCTGTACCAAAAACTTTTGAATCTTAGTTTGTTTCTTCATTATGAGCTTCTTCATTATAATATCTTTCAATCCCCTTAGGTGTAGATAATAATCTGCCATGTCTTCATCATCAGTTACAGCAACCATATCAAGCAGCTGATTAAGGTTTTGCAATGATGCAGCATATGGAATAGGTAACATGCTACAGGTATCTTCCTCCTCTTCCGCATCCTCATCAGCATTACCAGTAACACACTGGATAATCTCATCATCAGTTAATTCACCATAACCTGGATCATCAGCATCATTATCTAACCACTCAGTCACATCAGAAAGTTGCAAATCTTCCTCGCCAGCATCTCTTATTGTCTCAAAAATCGCATTATCAAAGCCCTCAAAATCATAGTCATCTTCGTCTTCATTCTCACCAGGTACTGGACTCAGAATTTTATTCCATGCGTTCTTTAATGTGGTGACCTTCAACTCGTTCCATTGTTTGGCCCAGATGTAAATAGCGTCTTTAATTTAATATTTCTTAAAGTTTTCTAGTGTTCTACTAGCTCTTGTATCCTTATTAAGCCTCTCGTCTTACTGAGAGAGCAGAACTTCCATTATTTCTACATTCATAGCTCTCTTATAAAGCCGTTGAGAGCATAGATAACCCCCTGATCCATGGGCTGTATTAAAGATGTAGTATTTGGTGGTAAAGCCATACATGTTATTTTACCATCAAGCAATGTTAATTTAGCAATGGGGTGAGCTGGGGCATTATCAACCAACAGCATTGCCTTTACATCAGCAGGACGAATGCCACGCTCATTGATCTGATGCTTTCTTACTTTACAAAAGTGATTCTGGAACCAGTCTTCAAAAACAATGTGTGAACCAGGCATTTTTGGTGTTGTAGTAAACAACAGGTAATCTGTTCATGCAGTTTTTCAATGCTCTGGGGTTGGCAGATTTCCCAACAATTGCGCACTTTGTTCAGTGACTGCCATCTGCATTACCGCACAATAATGCTGAAATTCTTTCCTTGCTTACCTTGCGACCAGGAATACTCTTCTCAAGCCTAGAGGCCAAAGTGTTTCTTTGAAGGCATTTCCAGTTAAAGCCTGTTTCATATGCATTGTACACTTGAAACCAGCTTAGATTATTAGATACCATGTGCTGAGAAAGTTTATATTTAAATGCATTAACACTTCCTACATCTGCACTTAAGGCTTCGCCACAAATTTTCTTGTTAATGATGCCATGCCTCTTTAAATCGACATACCCATCCAGTGCTAGCCTTGAAATTGTCAATGTTTAACTTTTCAGCAAGTCTTTCAGCTGCATTTCTAATAGAATCAACTGAAACAGCAATTCCTTTCGCACGATGCTGTGTAAACCATTTGAATACAGCAGAGTCCAAATCCGTATATTTAGCAGGCTTCAATGTTTTCCTGTTGCCTATTGCATGAGTTTGACTTTGAGCAACGAATTTCCTAATATTATCCTTCTGCTTTTTTATATCACAAACTGTAGCTTTACCGATGTTGAATTCTTGGGCGAGATGGGTGACTGAGTATCCACGCTCTGCTTTCTCTATTAAATCAATTTTCTGATCAATTGACAAATATTTTCTCTTTCGTTTTAAATCTTGAACACCACGAATGCTGCTCTGAGACATCTTGACAGAGTATAAGAGTTCAAACGATAAAAATTGTTCAAAATTATCCTTCACGCGCGAGCAACACGTTTTCACACTGGGAGGAGGGGAGACAAATGGTGCCAGCCACCTCACCAAGGCCTAACGTTTACACGACCTGTGCTTGTTTTATTGGCCTACTCAAAATTTAATCTAAATAGACTTACAAATTGTTTTCAAATAATATTGTTTGTTGTTATAATTAATAAAATATTGTCTTTTGAAGTTTTATTCATTTTATACAGTACAGTACTGTATTGCATAAAACCTAATGTATTACAATACAGTACGTAGGCTGTTAGAGGGAGGGAGGGAGAGATCCAGGAAACAAACCCCCCCCCCCCAATGGCTCAAGGAGCGACCTGCCGGCCACACAAAGCCAACTGTTATCTACACCCCAATTTTATTAAAAATTCAGTGAAAAGGAAATGTGTTGAAACTGTTTAAAATATGTACTGTATATATCACAATTTTCACCATTATTATTGTGCCAATATGACATTTTTCTAATAAAAAGGCTATTCTCAGTGTAGATAATGCGATAATTATTATTAAATTGACTCTTGGCATCTGACGACGAGAGAGGAGAGGAGTAGTGGCTGGTCTCTGGTGGTCAGGTGCAGGAAGGAGGGTGGGGGGGGGGGTGCTAGAGAGGGAGCAAGGAGCTGCCAGTCACATGTGGTGCCTGCCTACAGCCTTTACTGACACCACTACTGTACCTGTACAGTATTACTCCAGCCTCCCTTGACAACTTCTACCACTGACAACACCTGCCCCCTAACAAAAAACCCTAACTACTGACACCATTTGCCTCCAGTCACATGTGGTGCCTGCCTACAGCCTTTACTGACACCACTACTGTACCTGTACAGTATTACTCCAGCCTCCCTTGACAACTTCTACCACTGACAACACCTGCCCCCTAACAAAAAACCCTAACTACTGACACCATTTGCCTCCTGACAACAACTCTCTCACCAATGCCCTCCTGACACCATTTTATCACCATTTGAGCTGGTTGTCAGCTGCCTGGCAGACAACCTGCCTCCCATGAGAATACGTAACTTACACTACCTGCCCCCTAACAAAAAACCCTAACTAATGACACCACTTGCCTCCTGACAACAACTCTCTCACCATTACCCCCCCTGACTCCATTTTATCACCATTTCTCGCTAGAAACAATGGGTAAGGATAATAAAACACTATACTGTACATGTATAACTGTTTACACTCTGGCGAATCATAGTTGATGACAGCCAGCTCCGACGCTCGGCCTCGGTGACCGCTTGGACGAACATTCCTCACTTAATCGAACATTTGTATGTTCCACTGAACATTTGGTACCAAATTCAATTTGTTCGGCTCTTCCGGGAATTCGATAGAGCGGGGTTCGTTAGACTGAGGAAGCACTGTAATGTCATGACAGTGAAATAAGTATAAACTTTCAAAGCGCTGCATCACAACAGTGTCGTCGCTGCTGAAATCACGGCTAACGCTTCGCCCAGTTCCCACACTCGTGCGGAACATAATTAGACATTGATAGGCATATGTCTGGGTGGCGAATTTTATTGCGAGTTTAGTGATATCAAAATAAGCGCTGTAGGATGACTGTGAGGCTGGCAACAAACAAAAGAGTATGAACATTTACTTCCTGTTTGGGTGTCACGGCGAGTCATCTTTGTGTTTATTTACTTCGTGGTGGGATACCAAATGCTTGGGTGACATTTTATGCATATGATCTTGTAGAGAATTTTATTGCCAACGCATTGATATCAAAATGAAAAACGTAGCTCGAGAATTGATGTTAGGAGCGTGAAAAGATTATAAACTTTTTTGTGTTTACGCTTGAGCGACCAGAATGCTGCGCGCACAACCCGCTTTTTTTTTCAGGGAGTGCCGCACGCACTAAAGTGTTAATTCCCCAAATTAGAAATCTTTCATATGAAGAAAGATTAACAAAGCTTAAGTTGCATTCACTGGGAAGGTGAAGAGTTAGGGGTGACATGATAGAGGTTTACAAGTAGGTGAATGGACATAACAAAGGGGATATTAATAGGGTATTAAAAGTATCAACACAAGACAGAACACGAAACAATGGGTATAAATTGGATAAGTTTAGATTTAGGAAAGACTTGGGTAAATACTGGTTCAGTAACAGGGTAGTTGATTTGTGGAACCAATTACCGCGTAACGTGCTGGAGGTGGGGTCCCTCGATTGTTTCAAGCGCGGGTTGGACAAGTATATGAGTGGGATTGGGTGGTTATAAATAGGAGCTGCCTCATATGGGCCAATAGGCATTCTGCACTTGCCTTTGTTCTTATGTTGATGGTAAATGTATATAGTGTGCGACAGTGTATAGTGTGTACATATGTTGTAAATATACATAAATGAACATGAAACATTGGTGTGAATAACTGTATGATGGGAGGGGCAAAGTTGGCAAATACAATGTTGGAGAAGTGAGGGAGGGCTGGCTGGGTGTGGCAGCTCTCACTCGCGGTGTTCTGAATGTGTTGATGGTGAATGTATATAGTGTGTGACAGTGTATAGTGTGTAAATAGAGTGTATATATACATAAATTAGCATGATACATAGTAAATATGTGCTGCATATGTGTACACAAGTGTCATGCACGTAACAGTGTCTTCGGACAGTACGGATGTTTTACTGCCATAATATAGTGTATGTGTTCACTATACATAGGATTAGCACGTAAAAACAAATAAAATGTATTTGGAACTGTGTGAAAAAAATGAACGAAAATATATTCGCGGCAACTCGCGCGCTCCGCCCAGAGCGCCCTACTGGCTCCGGGAGCGTACGTCACGGACGAACAGGGAATGATGACGTCACGCCCCAACTTACAGACCCCATAGCAGCCAAAGTAAGTACAATTTCGATTTTTTTCTACATACCCATACTGAGGGAAGGGTTTCTGACACTTTAAAAAGAAAAAAGAATCTTTTCCAGAGAATTTATTTCCTGCGCACTGCGGGGGTGTCATATTTGGAGGCAACGCAGTTAAGGGGTTAACCAGCCCCAAGCAACGGTACCATTGGACCATTCAGCAAACTATTGCTTTTGAACAACTTAAATCTCTGCTCTGTTCTAATCCCATTCTCGCCTCGCCAGATATCACGAAGCCTTTCATCCTCCATTTCGACACTAGTGGTACTGGCATCGGGGGTGTCCTGATGCAACAGCGAGGCGAGGAGGTTCTACCTGTTAGCTACTACAGCTACAAGTTAAAACCACACCAGAAGAATTACAGCACTATCGAAAAGGAACTCCTCTCCATCGTCCTGAACTTACAGCACTTTGCATCTTACCTACAAGGTGTTCAGTCTACCACCATCTACTCGGACCAAAATCCCCTACGCTTCTTGCAGCAGGCCCAATTCAACAATCAATGACTTCTACGATGGGCTGTGTATCTGCAGAATTTCAACCTGGAGATCTTCTACATCAAGGGTTCTGACAACATCTTGAGGTTATCTTGAGATCTTGAGGTTATCTTGAGATGATTTCGGGACTTTTAGTGTCCCCCGCGGCCCGGTCCTCTACCAGGCCTCCACCCCCAGGAAGCAGCCCGTGACAGCTGACTAACACCCAGGTACCTATTTTACTGCTAGGTAACAGGGGCATACGGTGAAAGAAACTCTGCCCATTGTTTCTCACCGGCGCCTGGGATCGAACCCAGAACCACAGGATCACAAGTCCCGCGTGCTTTCCGCTCGGCCGACCGGCTCCCTAGCAGCCTAGCATCATAGCAGACGCCCTATCCAGAGTCTATGAGATAGAGGCAGCTACACCTACCACTCTACCATCTGAAGACGTAACTTCACCCATTAGAGCAGGCTTCGGGGGAGAGTTGTGACGATAATCTTTTTCAAAAGAGATTGAGCCTGCTCTTCCCTACATAAAGTTACTTATATACATACAACAATAGGATGCTACCTTCAAGATACATCTACCAGTAGCACAAAAAGTTTTGACCAGGAGGCAAACGTACCCTAAACTCCCCCCTACTCCACACTCCCTCCATGCCGGCTCCCCACAGTCATCAACCAGCAAACTACCATTCCCAGCCTGCCTGCTTCTGATTGGTGACCTGCCGACTGCACACCTGCACCTCTGCACCTCAGCGCTCTCTACCAAGTCGATGTCTGGGCTTGTACCAGCCACTGAAGTTAGAATATCTTGTGCTCTCAAGCTGTGAACAACTAACTGATAAACACTCTGTCTATCAGGTGGATGTTTCTCAGCTAGTGCTTTATTCTCAGCACCTGCTTATTTTATTTTGTCTTTATATTATAGACCTGATATACCTGATCAACCAGGCTGTGACTCATACGTCAGGCTGCGAGCAGCCGCGTCTAACAGCCTGGTTGATCAGTCCAGTAACCAGGAGGCCTGGTCGACAACCGGGCCGCGGGGACACTAAGCCCCGGAAGCACCTCAAGGTAACCTCAAGGTAGAGTAACATCATCCCTGTTCTTAATTTTTATGTTATATTTTTTTACTTGTTTGTTTGCACTGTACATAGCCAAGGAATTGTCTTTGTTTTTAATTTGCTCTCAGTTTAATTAAAGTTTCATTGTTCATACTATGTGTTTTGAGTGTATTCCCTTACTTTACCACAGACAACAGCCAAGCAGTCTATCTTTTTTTTCTTAATGTGATAGGCATTGACACCAGCCATTAGGAGGACTGCCGAACATCTACACTCCTTCATTTTTTCGTCACAGAACATAGAACTTTATATATCATGCCATGGGTCCCAAGAAAGTCAGTGATAAGGTTCAACCTAAGAAAATAGTTGTAAAAAGAGGCAGTAGAGGATGTTCCTTCCTCATTAAGAAAGTGTGTGAAGTATGGGAAGAACTGCAAAGTTTTGTTGAAAAACTCACCCAGATAAAGCTGTAGCAGGCCATTACATTGACCTTTAAATGACAATGTGATGTCTTACTACAGACAAGTGTTAAAATGTAGGGAAAAACAAGTGTCTTTAGACAGATTCTTAGTAAGACAAGCAAGCACTGAGCCGCAAGCAGGTCCTAGTGGTATGCAGGCCAAAAATGTCAGTGTATCCCAGAAAAGTCTTCACTGCCTGATGTTATAATGGAAGGAGACCCCCCTTCCAACCCCTAACACCTCTCCTCACCCCTCGTCACCATCTTCCATATGCCATCAAGAGTCCTCCATAAAGGTAAGATAAACATATGTACTGTATTCTAGTTAGAGAAAAAAATTGTAGCCAGTATAAAATGTATTTGTAAGTTAATATTTTGGAGGGTGGGGAACGGATTAATTAAATTCCCTTTATTTCTTATGGGAAAAATCGCTTCGACTTACGATACGTGTCTGAGAACGGATTACCATCGTAAATCGAGGCCCCACTGTATGCACTTTTACTTTAATAAACAATCTGGTCATATCTAAAAGTCATACAACCGGATTTCTTCTAAAATCACAATTAGTCTGGAGGCCCCTACTGAAGCCAGTCCAGGTTTTACTTATGACCCACATGCACTCGGGTGGAAGGGCAGAGTGGTCCAACACCTTACACACCAACTTCAGAAACACATTGATATATTTCTCATTTATATATGTCACGTTAATGTGATTACTGTGTTCCTGAAGTTGGGTGTAAGGTGTGGGACCACTCTGCCCTTCCACCTGAGTGCTTGTGGGTCATAAGTATAACCTGGACTAGCTTCAGTAGGGGCCTCCAGACTGTGATTTCAATAGAAATCCGGTTGTATGACTTACAAGTGATCAGTTGTCTAGTGGTAAAAGTTTGCTGCTTGGTATTGCCAATGTCGTAGGTTTGCGTCCACTTCATTGCCCTAGTGGATTTTCTCATTGATATATATCATGTGATTTGTGTGTGATTATTATTATTAAACAATTATTACATGGTCAGTGAGAAACTTGACATTGAAACTTAGAAAGCTAACATTGAAACTTACCTTAAGTTTCAATGTTAGCACAATAAATCTTCATATAATGAGGATACTGAGCCAGACACCCACGAGAAGTAACCAGCTTTTACTTCTTGTTGATGGAAGGTGCAGTTTGCATGAAGGGTTTACCCTCCTGATGACTGCACGAGTACAAATGTTGGGTCATCCTGGCTCCTCACTCTTGACAATGACAGCACCAAGATTTGGGTTTGTTGTCTTTTGCTGAGGATAAAGGAGCGGTGACTAAATAAAGGTGTATGTTTGCAGGAGACTGGACGGAAAGGAGGGCGGGATGTTGTGTTTACGGCGTCAGTTGATGGTTGGTGGTATCCACGGCGGGGACTGGTCAAGTCGTCTACTGCGGTTTCGCATACCGCACTAGAAACAACTTCGTTCACTGAGAAGTTCGTACACACAAACCATTTCGTTCGTATATGCGCTGGTTTGTGTTCGCTGCTGTTCACAGTACAAACTGTGAACCTGATACATTCTGAGTTGAGTTCCAGTTTTAGTTATCCATTTGGAACAATGCTGAGCTTCAATAAAGAAATTCTGGAGGGCTTCTGTGCAAGGGTTAGGATGAGTTAGCCTAAGCATTTTTATACCAATTTGATAGTTAATTTCAGTAACACGATCAACAATGCTCGGAATATTTAGTTCCTTTCTCATATTAAGTGTTATCTCTTCACGTGATTTTCCCCATGAAACTGAAGGAGAAGACTGTGCTGCCATCATGATCAAGGTATTGCAGGATAAGATAAGGTATTTAATCCAAAAAAGTGACATCATATCAGCTTATAGTGTGGGTACCAAATCATCTGGTACAAATAACAGGAGAATTTGAGTTAAACTAGATAGCTGCTCCCACAAGTCTGATCTTATCACATCTGCAGTCGCTAGTAAATCCACTGTTAATGTGAATGAATGTCTGACCAGGTTCATGCAAAATCTCTTTTAAACTGCGTGGTTTCTGCAAAAATTCCCCTATAATTAAACATTGTTTTGTGCGAGATGGTAAAATTATAGCTAGGACCGACACTGGGAAAAACCTATTCAATGACCACTGAAGCTCACCTTAATTCCTCAGTGACTGTGGGATAGCTGCTGTATAGCCAGAATTCAAATTATAATCTCATTTAACTACCATTGTGTACTTTAGCTCTGCCTTTCCTTTCAAAAGGTTTTAACTTTATTAAAAAAAAAATTGTCATCTTTATTATTGTCTTTCTTTTTACTCCCATGTTCCATAGTACACTGGCTTTGCCTGTGTCCTCTAGTATAAACTTCATTATCCAGTGTACCTGAGTGTATCTCTATTTAAACTACCTCGTTTTGTTTTAGTGTAACTTTAGTATTCAACTAGAGTGTACTTATAATATTATAGTAAGTAAGCTTTTCATTTTATAGATTTCATAATTGCTTTTTTACTTTTTTGGTCATCTATTGTTATTAATTATTCTAGTTCATTTTTTACATTCCTAAGTTCCCATTAAGTTTTTATTACTTAAATTACCAATAAGCTTATATTACTTTAGAATTTTTATTCTACTTTTTCTTTGTAACCCAGGTTGCCTAGCCACACCACCATTGCTCCATTGTGCTCTTTGCTTTGCCTGTGCAATTTTCATCATTAGTGCAAATAATTACCTACGGTGTACCTAAAAGTACTTTTAAGCAACCTACCTCATTTTTGTGTATAGTTTTATATATATATTTTTTTTTCATATCTAGTTCTTTTATCATTGTCTTTTTGGCTTTTCTGTAAAACAGCCCTCTTATGCAAACTATTATAGATCCAGACCTTAACCTCTTATCTAGTATCTATGACAATCAGCACTTTAATGATCAAAATCGCAGATATTACACAGCACATGACGTAAATAATATTTTAGTGTGTAATCACAATGTTTCTGTAATTAACTTGAATGTAAGATCTCTTAGCAAACACTTTGATGATGTTAATGCCCTGGTTCAAACAGTTGACAACAAATTCTCTTTTATTGTGTTTACTGAAATGTGGTTAAAAGAGGACACTTCTCAACTCTACAACATGCCTAACTACTCAGCCATTCACAACTGTCGTCCTATACAAAGAGGTGGTGGTACTTCTCTTTACTACCACCATGCACTGACTTGCTTAAAAGTAATTAAATCTAGAGACCCTTATGGAGAGTATATATATGCCTGTTTCAGAGTCAAGGATAACGATGCTGTCTTGACTGTGGGAGCAGTCTACAGGGTTCCTAACACTGATGTGACTGAATTTAACTCTAACCTTAGAAATCTTATACTAGAGAACCAACTGAACAAAAACCACTTAATTATTTCTGGTGACTTTAACGTTGACCTCTGCGAGCCTGATAACCCTCCTGCTGCTAGTTTCCTCAACTGTATGAATTCCTGCTTCCTCATACCCTTAATCACTAGACCTACTAGAATCACTGACAGTACTGCCACGGCTCTTGATCACATCTGGACCAACATAACCTCTCCACTTACTTCAGGGATAATCATCGATAGCACTACAGACCATTACCCCACATTTCTCCTAACCAATATTAACAAACCACCTCTAGAGACAGAGGAGATAAGCTTTAGGCTGCACAGTGAAACTGCTATAGGCAATTTTATAGCTGCTGCTGCTAATATCAACTTGGAATCCGAATTAGGGAGCATAGCAGGATCATAACATCAACCTAGAAGTGCAATCATTTCTTCAAAAAACTCTCAGCCTTTTTAACACCTACTGTCCTATGCTAACGAAACAAGTCAACTAAAAGGCTAAACAATCCTTGGCTTACAAAGGGGATACTTAAATCCATTAATAAAAAACCAGCGTTGAATGTAATGAAACGCCATTTTCTGGGTGAGTCCCGGAGGCTCCCCGGAGCTATCCATGGCTGATATGGATACCCTAACTATTTTGCATCAGTCGATGTGGGTGGAGTTCTAGACCTACCGGGGACCACGAGCCAGAACCTGGCCCATTCAGAGAGGCATGGGGAGCAATGGCCCATAGAAATGCACATGTGATTTAGAGCATTCTATATCTGCCATCGACCGGGACAGGCACCCAGAAAGGTAAGCGCCACAAAACAAACCCCTATTCTGGTTAAACAACAAAATTGACAAACGAGTGGACAGAACTCCCCCAGGAAAACGAACTAACAAGCATGACGTTACGCGAGCCGCATGTCTGCGCAGCTCCCCCCTCCCCGAGAGGGGGAAGGGGGAGCCCCAGACCCCCGCGCCGGCGATCCCCACCCCAGTTCTGAGGCTGGATATCAAAACCGTGAAAAACCCGCCGACCGGAGGGCGGGAGGGTGCCGGGGAGCCTCCGGGACTCACCCAGAAAATGGCGTTTCATTACATTCAACGCTGGTTTTCTGGGGGGAGCCCCTACGGCTTTTCTGGGGGGAGCCCCTACGGCTCCCCGGAGCTACCTCACCAAAGACTACCTAAAAAACAAGGGGACATACCCGGGAGGCGGTAGGAGAATCACTCCACAACACAAAGTCGAGACAACAACCCAAGGTATAGCATTCGCCAGAAAAAGGGGAGAACGGACGCAGACGAAGAAAACCTATGATCACGACAATAGGAGCCAAAAACCACTGCGCCTGAGAAGAGCAAGAAGCTCTGCCACACGGCCCCCAGAGGCGAATGCCAACACAAAAAGAAAACCGAGGGAAAGCAAACTTGACCCCAAGGAGCCACAACCACCAAGGAGAAGAAAAACAGGAGAGCACCCTGTCCAAAGACCAGGACGACACAGACAGTGCATAAGCAGGCCGGAGGTGTAACAACGCCTGATCCAACCTGCGAAACGGCGCTGAAGGAATATCGATACCAAAAGCTAGCAGCAGAAACCAAGGTGCCAGACTCAGGAACGGCCCCAAGCGCCTCTACATCCTCCGCAAGCCAATCCTATGACAGCCCCAGGAGGGAAAAGAAAACGCAGGACCAAAACGAAAATGCCACAAGTGTGCAAGACCACCTCCACAAGTGCAGCTGACAGGGAAGGAACTCACATAAGGAGCCGCCCCGCACCAACATCCCGCAGAAGGGCAGGAGCGAAAAGACTCATTAGGAGGAGCAAAATCGCTCCCAGGAAAACTAGGAGTGCCGAGACAGTGTGAAGAGAAGAGATATTCACAAAAGAACAAAAAGGCCAACACCCAGACGCTGCTGGGAAAAGGACCCACAAGCCCTAGAAAGGACCGGAGGGAAGCTCAACCAAATGACGACAGACGCACCAGAAAAAGGGAAGGAGCAAAACAGTCACGAACCTTCGAGAACAAAAAGAAGCAAACACAAAGGACGAAGGCCCCAAAACCCCGTCGCACCCGAGACCAAAAGTCATGCAGAAACCCCAAGAAGAGGGAGACATGACGGAAGAAGGCCCGTCCCGGAAAAAGGGGCGAAGATCGTAGAAAAGCACCCACCGACAGGACGGAAACAACGGGTACAACAGACAAGGAAACCAAGCCCAGGGAGGGACCGACGCCCACAAAGCACGTGCGGAGAGGGGGAACGGACAACCCCACACCACAAAACTGCAAGTCCCCCCCAGAGGGTTAGAAACACCCCGGCGGGGACCAACGGGGCCTGAGGCCTCTCACGTGAGCCCCACCCCAGCCCTGGGAACCCACCCTGCAGGCCCCGGGGCCGAGCTGTCCCCTCAAAGCCCCAGCGTCAAGAAAACCCCGGGGCAGCAATGAAAAACACGAAGGAAGGGAGCCCACTAGGCTCTGGAACTTGAACCGAAACCGGAGGATAGGCGAGGGGTGAGATGAAGACCCCAAGCTCATCCCCAGCCAGCACAATGAGGCGAGGACAAGACAGTGAAACCAAGGAACCTGGAAAAACCAGGCCCTGCACGGCAAGACCGGCAAGGAAGGAGAGCCCCAGAGGGAGCACGGAAGGGCCGAGCATAACGCCACAACCAACCCCGACACGCAGCTGCAGTACCAAAACCGCAGCAAAACGTCACCACACTCCCCGAGGAAGCGACAGAGAAGATAGATAAAATGTACACGAGTGGCACACAAGGGGACATAGGCGGAAACCGAGCACCCAACTGAGCCACAGGGATGGTAGAAGAAACGTGTGCAGTGTAACAGGCAATCAAAGGAACACATTAGGCAGCCCAACATGGGCTGACCCTATACACAGCCCCAAGAGCAGAGATGAGAGTGCCCAAGAAGCACAGAATCTGCCCGACAGGCAGAACCCAACCTGCAAACACAAGGAGGCGAACACAAAACCTCCGACACAGGAAAAACGTACTACCAAACAGGCACCCCCACCGTTGCACTGTGGAACAAGGTGGAGGCGGGGCCCCGAACTCAAGCAAGGTTAGACAAGCATAGGAGAGGGGCAGGAGGAGTACAGGCAGGAACCGCCTCTGAAGGGACAAGAGGCCACCTGCAGACACCCGTGAACCGAGGAAGGAATCAGGTGGAGAACAAGAGCTGCCCAGTATGGGCTAATAGCCCTGCAGTAGGCACCTCGGGTAATACGGTCCACGTTCTCAAGTACGTATGTACACCCATTCCTACTCCCAAAAACAAAAACAGCGTCAGGATGAAGAAGACGCCAAAACCGCACCAACTCACCTGCAGAACATAGGCCCTGAAGGGCCATGACGCAAGCGTTCGAGTCCGTATCCGCCGGAGGCGGCCAGTGCGCCCACGCTGGAGAGGATGGGAGCAGCGAAGGAGGCTCCCCACCCTAGAACGCAGGGAAAAACCTCATGAATTCCACACAGCGGCACCCCAGAACACCCCCAAAGCAACGGGACACGGATGGGAATAAGAAAAGAACGAGAGGCGAAGCCCCCCCCCGAGAGAATTGGAGCACAACACGTGTGCACACCGCCCAGAACCAAAACAAACTCCCACGGCGCATGCGCAGGACGCGAAAGAAAGTAGCCCAACCAGGCGAGAAGAAGCCCAACCAGGCGCGAAGTAGCCCAACCAGGCGCGAAGTAGCCCAACCAGGCGCGAAGTAGCCCAACCAGGCGCGAAGTAGCCCAACCAGGCGCGAAGTAGCCCAACAAGGCGAGAAGTAGCCCAATAAAGCGAGAAGTAGCCCAATAAAGCGAGAAGTAGCCCAACAAGGCGAGAAGTAGCCCAACCGGCTACAAGGAGCCCAACCGGCCACAAAGGTGCCCAAACGGCCACAAACGAGCCCAAACGGCTACAAAGGAGCCCAAACGGCGACAAGGAGCCCAAACTACTA
Organism: Procambarus clarkii; assembly: GCF_040958095.1. Lineage (NCBI taxonomy): Eukaryota > Metazoa > Arthropoda > Malacostraca > Decapoda > Cambaridae > Procambarus > Procambarus clarkii. The sequence goes on from NC_091225.1 coordinate 26,236,179, forward strand.
CAAGGAGCCCAAACGGCTACAAGGAGCCCAAACGGCTACAAGGAGCCCAAACGGCTTCAAGGAGCCCAACTTGTCCAGAACAGAAGGAACCAGTATGGAGGCAAACTCCGGGACACGCAGGAGGAAGCCGCAAAGGCCAACCGCACCGCAGGCGAAGAGATGCGGGTAACTGAAAACCTCCTGAAGACGGAACCGAAGAAACCACAGGGACACGGAACCGAACCCGGGGAGGAGCAAAACCCAAGCCCAAATCGTATGCAGAGGGGGGAAAGAAAACCCCACTCCTCGTAACAGTAAGCCCCGCTCAGAAGGACTGAAATCCAGGCGGGGCGCAATGGAGCCCAAGGCTCCCAAGGCCGCTCATTCCCAACCCCAGGAGCCTCTGCACCAGGCCCCGGGGCAGAGTCGACCTCCAAAGCCCCGGCCTCACAAGAAAAAGCCGGGGCAGCCGAGAGAGCTGAAAGAAAAGGGGGCCCACTGGTCAAAACCCCGGAGCATCGGCCGGAGGAACAGACTCGAATGCCTCCGCAGCTACCCCGGACGGGGCAACCCCCGAAACTGCCCAAGTCTCAGAACCTCTAACCCCGCCCCGACCCCGAAGCCTGCAGATGCGTAGGGGCCGGAAGCAGGAGGGGGAAAAACAAGGGGGGCGTGGAAGGAACCAAGGCCGAAGCGACCAAAACCACCCAAGTCTGGGTCCCTACACAAGCGGGGCAGCATCGGGGCGTCCGGGGAAGCGACAAACCAGAGCGCGTTGCAACATCCTACCCTGCAACGCGCGAGCTGCCTGCACCCACGGGAATTCATCAGCAGACTGGGTGAATGGAGTCACGAACAAGCAACAAAGCTCGCAGGACTCAAGGGTCGAATGTGTCACCGACCCAACAGGCAGCATGATGGAGGCAAAAACAAGGAGAGTCACCCTGAGACAAAGGGTCAGAGCAACCCTCAAATCGCACAAAGCGAGAGGGGATGCAAGGGTCTCCACTATCGGACCCGAGAGCCCCCGGGGGGGTTTCCCAGGACCCCTAGACTGGGTCTGCTAAGGGTTATCCCAGGCAGGGTACTGCTAATTGGCGCCCCAAACTACCAAGCAAACTGCTAAAGCTGAACCCACGGGACGTGTCCATTCGCAAGGGCAAAGCACGGGGGTACCACCACACAAACAAACCTAATATAAGGGGGGGGGGGAAACAAGGAAGACCCCCTACCAGGCAAAAACAAAAAGAAAAAACCACACAAGTGGACAACGTACCCAGAGGGAACAGAGCCGGCCGCTGTCACAGGTGAAAACTAGCTACGCAGTACCCTGCGCCCCACCAGTGCGATAACTACCACTTACCCCAAGGTAAACAAGGGAGTGAAACCCCCAAACCCTCGGGGCGGCCAAATGCCAAGCAGTGAAAAGCCAACAGAGGTAGACCCAAGGTGACTTGTGGAAGGCAACCCCAAGCCCCAAGGGCGGTACTTACAGGGCATTCAGGGAAGGTGACCCTAAGACATGCAGCCCGAGTACCTGAGAATACTACTCCCAGCTCACACGACCACCGTAAGAGCAGCACTGCAAACAAGTCACAGCACTGGGACAAGACTGGAGCTGGAGCCACACGACCGTGCATGATCCCATCAGCCGAGGAACTGAGGTGGAGATCGCCGGCGCGGGGGTCTGGGGCTCCCCCTTCCCCCTCCCGGGCAGGAGGGAGCTGCGCAGACATGCGGCGCGGCTCGCGTGACGTCATGCTTGTTAGTTCGTTTTCCTGGGGGAGTTCTGTCCACTCGTTTGTCAATTTTGTTGTTTAACCAGAATAGGGGTTTGTTTTGTGGCGCTTACCTTTCTGGGTGCCTGTCCCGGTCGATGGCAGATATAGAATGCTCCAAATCACATGTGCATTTCTATGGGCCATTGCTCCCCGTGCCTCTCTGAGGGGGCCAGGTTCTGGCTCGTGGTCCCCGGTAGGCCTAGAACTCCACCCACATCGACTGATGCAAAATAGTTAGGGTATCCATATCAGCCATGGATAGCTCCGGGGAGCTGTAGGGGCTCCCCCCAGAAAACATGACTTTGAGAAGAAGTATAGGTTAGGAATCGTCTCCAAAGAATTTTCAAAGAATTACTCATCATTGCTATTTAAAATAATTAGGAGAGCCAAAATGAAATACTACGAAGATAAATTTACCCACACAAAGGGCAATATTAACACTTTTCTGAGATCTTCACTTGGATGTACGAGTGGTTTATTTAAGCGCTTGTCAGATCACGACGTACATTTACGGTCCGTGTTATAGTGGGTATATACTACTCGATCGACTTGGGGTTTGTATGAATATGTTTGCCATTAAATTTCCGTTTTCTCTAATAGGCACAGTGCCTATTTGAGAAAACGGCAATGTATTGTAACTTGGAGGAGAGACTATTGAGTTGGTGACACAACGAGGGTAATCGCCCACTCCACACACTCTTGTGTTGGCCGCGATCATGATTCTACATTTATATGCATATGTCTGTGTAGAGAATTTTATTGCGAGTTCAGTGATATAAAATTTAACGCTGTAGGACTAATGTGGAGCTGACAACAAACAAAAGAGTATGAACATTTTGTAGCTGTTTGGGCGTACAGCGAGACGGCAAGTGATCTACGTTTTTATTTATTTCGTGATGGAATAGCTAATGCTTTGGTTACATTTTATACATATGATCTTGTAGAGAATTTTATTGCCAACACATTGATACCAAAAGGAAATACGTAGCTCAAGAATTGGTGTCAGGAGAGTGTAAAGATTACACACTGTTTGGCGTTTACGCTCATGAGAAAAAAACGCCGCGTGCACAATGCGCAGAGTTTTTTGGCGGGTACCGCGCGCATTAAAGTGTTAAGAAAACATGGAGCACAATTTCTCAAATAATAGGATCAAAGAAGATTTTAAATAACAAACCAATACTCCTGTCAAATAATGATGGTCTGCTTTCAGCCTCTGACACTGCTCTTGAATTCAATAGGTTCTTCTCTTCCATTGGGTCATCCCTTGCAAATGATATTCCATCTTCCAGTATTAATATTTAGGACTATCTTACATGTAATATCCACAGTCTCTGTATCTAATGCCTACTAATTCCACTGATGTTACTGACATAATCCTTTCCATTAAAACCAAGTCTAGTGCCCTTGAGGAGATACCAACTTTTATTTACAAAAAACCAGCGTTGAATGTAATGAAACGCCATTTTCTGGGTGAGACCCGGAGGCTCCCCGGAGCTTTACCGGCTGATATGCTAATGTCAGACTTTGGCATCAGTCATGTGTATGGAGTTCTAGGGCCTACCGGGGACCACGAGCCAGAACCTGGCCCCCTCAGAGAGGCAAGGGGAGCAATGGCCTATAGAAACCCCCGTGTGGTTGGAAGCATTCTATGTCTGCCATCGACCGGGTCAAGCATCCAGAAAGGTAAGCATTCCAAAACAAACCCCTATTCTGGGTGAAAATTGCTACCTAAGCCGAACTAGTGGATAGAACTCTTCAACAGAAAACAAGGAAACTAGTATGACGTCATACATCACCGCGCCGCTGTCTGCGCAGCTCCACCCTCCCCGGGAGGGGGAAGGGGGAGCCCCAGACCTCCCACGCCGGCTATCCACCCATCAGTTCTGAGGCTGGATGTCAAAACACGCGAAAAACGCCGACCGGAGGGAGGGAGGGTTGCCGGGGAGCCTCCGGGTCTCACCCAGAAAATGGCGTTTCATTACATTCAACGCTGATTTTCTGGGGCGAGCCCCGTCGGCTCCCCGGAGCTAACTACCCACAGAGGAAGGTCAAAGGGACAGAACCGGGAGGCGGACACCACGCACCCCCCAAGGAGGCGAGACAACCGGCAGCAAATGCCAACCCAAGGCGCCACAGCCCCGAAAATCCCGGGAACAACACGAGAACCACGAGCAGCAAGGCCCCTGCACGAACACCAAAAATCCATGCCCGAAAGACCGCAAGGCCACGTCGCCCAGACGGCAGCGAGAGCAGCGAAGCCACAAATGCCACAGGCATGAGGGAAGAACACAGGCAGCTTAGCCGCAAGAACACGGCTGACCACCCGAGACACTATCACCCGTGAACCGGGAAGAACAGCACTGGATCAACGCAAAACGCGCTCCGGACCCAAACGCCGTGGCACGCAAACAACAGCGGAGGGCCGCCACTGAACACAAAAACGACACACCCCCGGCCCGACCAACGAAGCACCAACAAACCCTGGACCCCTCCAGAATGCAGCAGCCTCACCCCGCGCCAGAAAAGATGGAGACTGCTGCCACCAAACAACCAAAATGCTAAAACCGAAGGAGCAAGAAAACTCAGCGACTCGACCCCCAGAGGCAAAGGCCCAAAGGAAAGAGCCGACGAAAAACCACACCGGAACCGAAGGGGCACTACCAACCGAGGAGAAGACAGAGCACGCTGACCAGAGACCAGGATGGTGCAAGCGGCGCACGAACAGGCCGGAGGTGAAACGACGCACAAGACAGCTGACTAACGGTGCAGAAGCAACACCAAGACCGAAAGCAAGCTGAAGCGGCTCCGCCTGCGCCGCACGAAAAGAGGCGACAGTATGTGCCAAGACAACGGCCCCCAACCCCCACTAGAAAACCAAGCCGAGAGTAAACCAAGCTAACAAGAGTAACCACCTAAGAAGGGACAGGAAAAGGAAGGACCGCCAAAATACCCGATACTGCCGCCAAGAGAAGCACGCAGGTGGGACACCTACCACGAAGCCACCTGACCACCAACCGGAGGCGAGACCACGAGGCAGAACATAAGCAGCCCCGACAAGGCCCCTCCGAGCCCAGGAAAAAGGCGGAGCCGCGAGAAGATCTCGGGCGCGACCACCGAAACCCAGGCTGCACAAGGAGATGGAACGTCTGCCGAACAGAAAAACTCCCCAAAGCATGCAAGCCCGCCAGGAGTTCAGAAACGACGGGTCCGACGCGAGACATCGCAAGACCCCCCCCCCCCCCCCCCAAAAAAAAAAAAAACAACCGGCAGGGCAAGCTAGGAAACCAAAGAAGGCGGAAGGGTCGCCGCCAGAACAGGACCCAAACCAAGGGGCACGAACAACTGCAATAGACCGAGACAAAGAAGCACATCACAGGACACAGGCTGACCAACGCCTAAGAACACACGCAGAACATCCCTGCTGCAGAGGAGGCAGGAAGAAAGAGCAGAAGCACAAAAAAAAACAGGAGAACAACCAGGGGTGGACAAGCAGGCAGGGACAAAAACCCCACGCAATCCCCAGGGACAAAACGGCAGCAAAGTGCCACTCCACAACCGGACACAGGAACAAGGACACGCCACCGTGAAACACGGTACCAATGCACACGTGCAGCAGCAGCAACAGGCACCACTGCAACACGTAAATAGCAACTCCCCTCTGCAAAGGCAGAGAACGGAGCAGGCAGACCCCAGACAGGGCCAACGGAGACACGACAAAACCCTGCAGGCCCAGAAACCTGCACCAGGCGACCGACGGCGGAGAAACCCCGCTCGATACCTGCTGGATGAGGTACTGGGAGCTCTTTTACACCTGAAGCCCGGCCCAAGGTCAGGCTAGACCGGCCAGAGGATGGCCCACCAGGCAGCTACTAGGAGCAGTCCACCGGCCCACATACCCCCACAACCAGGACGGGCCGGAACTGCCATACGAAAACAGGCCAGTGCGCCCTGGAAGTCCACGGACGAACCAGCAAGAAGGCTTATGCTCGCAAGTAGGTCGTGTAACAAGCACAGACCTCTGATGGTAATACAGTGTTCCCCAAAGGTGCCAATAGCACCACTGCACTCCACTGGTACTATCCCGCAAGTTCTACCAGATAGGCGGGACCCAAGAGCCAGAGCTCAAATCCTGCAAGCACAGCCAGGAGCCTTACCAGGTGAGTACAGAACCAACCCTACAACCCCCACACCTCACAACATTAAAAAAGGAGGGTCCCCTGAATGACTCCAGCATGGGTTGGACATGCACATGAGGGGGACAGGAAGGGGTGATAAAGGGACAGTCACTGGTGTGCGAACGGTCTCAGTCGTACAAAAATATACCTAAATAAAGACAGGTATATAAACACCGCCGCATCCAGCGCCCGGCTAAAAGACGCCAGACCGCAGAAACTCACCTGGCGAATGGTGGCACGAACTTGACACGACTCAACCGTGCCCAGAAGAACTTGGGAGCACCGCCAGGTGAAGACGCCAGAGCCGGACCCTGCCAGACCCGCAGGAGAGCAGAGAGAGGCGAAGGAGGCGGTCCACACCCATGACACAGGGAAAACCGCGGTGTCCTCCCCATAACTGGGAACCAGGACACCCCAGGCGTGAAGGGGCACATACCGCAGCCAGGGAGAAGAACGAGAGGCGAAGCACTGTAGCAAAAAAGGGCGCAAAACACCAGCACTGAAACACCGCCCAGACCAAAACAAACTCCACGGCGCATGCGCATAACACGATGGCCGAACGGCACACCCTCCCTGCGGGAAGGCGCCAGCCAGGACTACTGCACGAGAAAAGTAGCCAAAAGAGGAAGCAGGAACAATAAAACCGGCCAAAGAAGCAAAGAGCCCAAAAAAGGAACCCAACCGGGCGACAAGTAGCCCAACCGGGCGACAAGTAGCCCAACAGGGCGACAAGTAGCCCAACAGGGCGACAAGTAGCCCAACAGGGCGACAAGTAGCCCAACAGGGCGACAAGTAGCCCAACAGGGCGACAAGTAGCCCAACAGGGCGACAAGTAGCCCAACAGGGCGACAAGTAGCCCAACAGGGCGACAAGTAGCCCAACAGGGTGACAAGTACAAGGAGCCGACAGACGTTCCAATAACGCGGGAAGTAGCGAAAAACCTTCCCGTACCCTCGAGAACAGAAGCCAACACTAGTCCCGAAGGCACACGAAGGCGCAGGCGCACCCGTGATCAGAAGTCACGCAGAACCCCATCGAACGGGGAAACATGACAAAAACACCGTCCAAAAAAGGGGTGGGAGGAAACATCCACCCACAGGACGGAACCAACCGACTCAAAGGCCAAGGAACCGAGCCCGGGGAGGGGCCGACGTCCAACAGCACGTACGGCGAGTGGGGAGGAAAGACCCCACTCTGCGTAACCACAAGCCCCGCCTAGAGGGGGATAAAAACCCCCATGGGGTCTAACGGGGCCAAGGCCCCCCCAAGTCAGCCCCTCCCCAGCCCCGGGATCCTACACGACAGGCCCCGGGGCCGAGCCGTTCCCCCAAAGCCCCGGCCGTACCAGAAAACCGGGGCAGCCGTGAGAACACTAAGGAAGGGAGCCCACTGGCAGACTCATACAACACGGCTGGAGGAATAGGCTCAAATGCCCCCGTCACTACCCCGGAAGGGGAAATCCCCGAGACTGCCCGAGTCTCAACACCAAAAACCCCGCCCCGAACCTACAGACGGTAAGGAACCGGATGCAGGCAGGGTGAACCAAGGGAAAGACAAGAGGGCGTGGATGGAACCGAAGCAACCAACATCCCCAAGTCCGAAAACGAACTACAACAGGGCAGCCCCGGGGCTCCCGGGGAGGAAACCACGAGAACGTTGCCACCACCAAGGCTCAAGTGCAACGCCCCTGCTGCCCGCACCCGCTTTGTTAGCACAACTGGGTAACCGAGCCACAACGAGCAACCAAACTCGCAGGACTCCGGGTCGAAGGTGTCACCGACCCCACAGGCAGCAGACGGAGGCAAAACAGAGAGTCGCCCAGAGACAAAGGTGAGAGCAACCCTCAAACTCGCTGGAAGCGAGGGGGGGGGACTCTGGGGTCACATCCATCGGACCCGCGCGCCCCCAGGGGTTTCCCAGGGTCCCGAGCGTTTACTTTAAGAGGACTCGCGCTCAGGTAATCCCAGGCAGGGTACTGCTAACCGGCACCCAAAGCTACCAAACAACTTTCTAAGAGCTGAACCCCCGGGACGTGTACACTCACAGGGACCTAGCAGGGGTACCACCAGAAAATACTCAGAACACAAGGGACACAAGGGGCAAGAACGAAGGCAGACCCCCCCACCAGGTAGATAAACAAAAAGAAAAAGAAAACCCCGCAAGAGGCCAGCGTACCCAAGCGGAACAGAGCCGGCCGCTAAGATTGGTAAAGACAAGCTGCACAGTACCCTGCGCCCAACCAGTGCAAACACTGCCCCTTACTCTAAGGCGAACAAGGGAGACAGAACACCCGAGCACACAAAGAGCGGCCGAAAACCAAGCAGTAAACGGCCAAGCAGGGGCAGGACCCAAGGAACTTGTGGAAGGTGGCCCCAAGCCCCAAGGGCAGTACTTACAGGGCACCTAGGGAAGGGAACCCTAGGCGCATGCAGCCCGAGTACTGAAGAATTACTCCCGGCTCACGCACCACCTAGAAAACAGACACCACACTCTAGGTACAGTGCTGAAACAACCACTGGAGCCGGAGCACATAACCATTGCCTATAGCATCAGCTGAAGAACTGATGGGTGGATAGCCGGCGTGGGAGGTCTGGGGCTCCCCCTTCCCCCTCCCGGGGAGGGGGGAGCTGCGCAGACAGCGGCGCGGTGACGTATGACGTCATACTAGTTTCCTTGTTTTCTGTTGAAGAGTTCTATCCACTAGTTCGGCTTAGGTAGCAATTTTCACCAGAATAGGGGTTTGTTTTGGAATGCTTACCTTTCTGGATGCTTGACCCGTTCGATGGCAGACATAGAATGCTTCCAACCACACGGGGGTTTCTATAGGCCATTGCTCCCCTTGCCTCTTTGAGGGGGCGAGGTTCTGGCACGTGGTCCCCGGTAGGCCCTAGAACTCTATACACATGACTGATGCCAAAGTCTGACATTAGCATATCAGCCGGTAAAGCTCCGGGGAGCCGACGGGGCTCCCCCCAGAAAAGTTTCAAAAATTGTTGGCATTCTTTCTAAGATCAGATATTATGTACCTCGTCCTGCCATAGTGACACACTATTACTCTCTCATCTATCCTTATCTCAACTATGGTATTTGAGCTTGGGGTTCTACTACCCTAAATCATTTACGTCCTCTAATTACTCAACACAAAGCTCCTATTAAGACAATATCTAACTCTGGCCCCAGACATCACTTGGTACCCTTACTCAAATCTCTGAATATGTTTGATATTAAGTCACTGCACATCCTCTCATGTGTATTTAATATATATATAAAACCCTGAACTGTAATGTCAATCCGGACCTTAAAAGCTTCCTAGAAGGTTGTAACAGATCCCATGAGCACCACACCAGAAACAGATACCTATTTGATATTCCAAGAGTACGACTTAGTCAAACTAGAAATGCTTTACAAATCAAGAGACCCAGAATGTGGAATGACCTTCCCAATTATGTTAAAGACTGCATGTACCTCTCCCAACCAGTTTAAGATTAAAACTAAGTGCTACCTAATTAACTCAATGTAACCTATTTCACCCCTAAATGTCAACCCATGATACCTGGTTGATGGAGTTCTGGGAGTTCTTCTACTCCCCAAGCCCGGCCCGAGGCCAGACTTGACTTGTGAGAGTTTGGTCCACCAGGCTGTTGCTTGGAGCGGCCTGCAGGCCCACATACCCACCACAGCCCGGTTGGTCCGGCACTCCTTGAAGGAAACAATCTAGTTTCCTCTTGAGGATGTCCACAGTTGTTCCTGTAGTATTTCTGATCTACGATTTTATACAATGCTGTTTGTTGACCAAATTGTATTTTTGCTTTTTTACTGTCATGTTCCCCCCCCCCCCCCCCCCCCCCGCCCTTTTTCATTTTTTTCTTATTTTTTCTCAACACAATTTATACTTTAATCTCAATTAAAGTTAAGTTTTAGTCTTTGTTTTTCCTGCTCGAAACGCTTTGCATAATAGTGGCTTTAGGCATTGTATGTACTAGCTTTATCTATAAATCCATCAACTTTTGTATCTTACCTTGTATGTATGTACTTTACCTGAATAAATATTTGTATTTGTATTTGGTTTAGCCGGATAAAATATCAGAGCCGGTTAATTTGCTGCCGATGTTACACTATCTAGACAGTCAGCCAGATAATCATGGAATTGTCCGTATATGAAAACCATGAGGCAGGCCGTACCGTATTAATCCCGTCTGCCTGTGGCTCGAGGCGCATGGTGTAGGAGGGGGTGGTGTCGAGAGAGAGGGGAGCATTGGGAGGGACCACCAGGGGGGATAAGGGTTGGATGGGGGAGCGGCCTATACACTACAGTACAGGAGTTACCATTGATTTTAGAACAATTCATCATAGCCAAAGTCAAAAGAAATACTAGTAATTATGTAATAAAAAATACCATACAAGTTTCCTAAAAACAATTTGCACAGGCTGAAGTTTCCTTCAAAAATGTTTTTTTTTTCCTGCTGGCGGCCTACGTAACGTGCCTCCTCCCTGCCCCGACTGGACCCATCCAGGCCTGGTCAAGCCATGTGCTCTCTACCCTCGTGTTACACCACAGTGCTGCGCCATTAGTGAAATATTTTTTTAATACCTTTTTTATTTTCATAGTAACTTTGAACATTTTTGACCAAGACTATGTCTGGTAGCAGCATGAATCATTCTGGAGATGTTAAGAGGAAGAAGGATGTCCTAACAATTAAGGACAAGCTATGTGTTATACAACTTTGTGAAAACGGCCGGGCGACCTCAAGTGTTGCCAAGGAATTTAATATAGGTACTAGTACTGTTTCTGATATAAGGAAACAAAAAGAGAAACTTATAAAATTCATTTCAACCTGTAAAAGTGAAGGTGCAAGCACTAGCAGAGAGTGTGGTAGAAAGACTATGAAAACTTCGACGCATGTACAGTTGGATGAGGCTACGTACAAGTGATTTGCTCAGCACTGCACAGCTGGCCTGACAATTTGCAGCCAGAAATACAAAATGCTGCAAGCAGGTTTGCTGCAAGCCTTGGAATAAAGGATTTCGAAGCGAGTGAAGGGTGGGTTGCAAGGTTCAAGGGTAGGCACAATATTGTGAAGAGGAAAATTTTCGGTGAAAAATTGAGTGCAGATGAAAGCAGTGTAGAACCATTTAAACAAATTAAGAGCATACATTGTGGCAAATAATTTATATTCGTATCAAATTTACAATGCAGATGAAACTGGGTTGTATTGGAGGAGTTTACCAGAAAAATCTCTAGCAATGAGAAGTGAGGGTTGTGTGCCAGGACGTAAGGTCAACAAGGACAGGCTCTTGGCCATGATGTGTGCGAATGCCGACGGCACAGACAGAATCACGTGTGCAATTGTTGGCAAATCTAAGAAACCAAGATCCTTGCATGGACAGACTGCCAGTCAAATATTATACGTGTAATAAATATTGGATAAGTTTAGATTTAGGAAAGACTTGGGTAAATACTGGTTCAGTAACAGGGTTGTTGATTTGTGGAACCAATTACCGCTTAACGTGCTGGAGGTGGGGTCCCTCGATTGTTTCAAGCGCGGGTTGGACTAGTATATGAGTGGGATTGGGTGATTATAAATAGGAGCTGCCTCGTATGGGCCAATAGGCCTTCTGCAGTTGCCTTTGTTCTTATGTTCTTAAATATTAATATTATAAGTGCCGGACAAACCGAGCTCACAGACCAACCAGGCCAACTTAAAATTATCTGTTGATTTGGGAAACGTTCCAGTACAATAAGTCACATGACTGTGCATACGGATGATAAACCTCGTGAATATCCTGAGTGTGGCAAGGGATTCAATCATCTGCGACTTATAAAAGCTCACAGGATTGTGCATACAGCTGATAAACCTCCCGTGTGTCATGAGTGTGGGAAAGGATTCAGATGATGCATTGCAGATGGTGCATTCAGATGATGAACATTACCCAGTTCCTTCATCTGGGAAGAATGAAGACATATTGGTGCATTCGGATGATAAATAGTACCTAGTTCAATTAATCAGTAGACTGTATATCATACTAACAATAAACATACAACCCCAATGAATTTTCCAGTGAGGTTTGATAGAAATTTACTTCAGGACACATACTAGAAAAAGTTTATAAGTTACAAATAACAATTTTTGTGTGTGTGAATTTTTTGGTGGATAATATACATTTATACACTAAAGGGACCTAGCCATATTTATTCTTAAACGTCTTCAAACTGATATTACTTTGAAATTTAACAATAAAAACATAAGAATTTTTACTATTAACACTTAAAAACAAAAACTGGTAGAATTTTTCAATTAATATTATTGCAAACCCTTTTGATTGGTTTTGTTATAAAGTTAAAGTTCAATATAGTAGGCTAAGCTAAGCTTTGCTAAGCTAGAACAGAGGATTTTTGGACTTGTAGATTTGTAAACCTCATCCTGTAAACATTCATGTTTCTACATGTTAAACAAGCTACGAGGATGAGGGAAGGGGATGTTCCCTCCATTCTGGATGTTATATTTACAAGAGGAAGAGATATTTATCATTCAGTACCTCTCTCCCTTGGGTAAAAGTGACCATGTCTTTTTGGGAATAAAGTATGCAATGCATTATAATCTGTTAGAAAATAAGCTTGAAGCAGTTGAAAAACCTGATTTGTGGAAAAGTCATTATGGGGAACTCGGATATTTCCTTAAGGAATTTGACAAACACTTGCTGTTAGGACATGAAGTAAATGAGATGTATGTCAAGTTTTGTGAAATATATGATAAAGGCACAACAAAATTTATTCCAAAGGAGAGATGCAGAACTAGGAAAAGGAGATTTGTTTATAGATGTCATCTGGATTTTTCCGAGTTTCGGAGTTTCCGTGATATTTTCTATTTTGATCAAAATATGTATAATGTTAATTTTGATAAATGAGCTTTCCTGTCTACTTAGGTAATGATTCCAAAGATCGTCCTTCCTTTCCTCCCGGGAATCTGGATGTAGCAGGTGCTCAATTGTCAAAAGTGAAAAATTTGGTTTGTCATCCGAATGCACCATATCGGTAATTTTTTTAATATTTTAAAAATAGTAAATGGCACTATTTTTGCAAAATCATTACAAGATCTATTATTCTAATAGGGGTTTGATAAAATACAGTAGAATGCCTACTGGTTTTACCTGTAATAGGGTTTGATATAGTTGATTATGGATATATTGTAATGAAATGCTCCTATTGTTAAGAAACACTTTTTTAAAAGAGTATTTTGTAATGAGCAGCTCTGAAAATCAGTTGATTACAGATAATGCTACATAATACACTTAATGTGTGTATATGTTACCACAAGTGAGGTATATAATAGTATTTATAAGTAAGATGTAATTGTGTCTTTGACACTGATAAAATTAAGTACTGTGGTTTTATATACTGATAATTAGCTAAAAATATATACTGTACAAGTAAATAAATTATTTTACCTTGCACCGAGATCCACCAAGCCTGTATGGTGTGCGTTTCAGTACTTCGGAAATCTGGAATCTCTTATCTGCAATGAAACAATACATATTATTGCACTTACCAAAACATGGATGAATGTAGAAAATAGAGAACTATTAGATGAATATCAAATTAATGGATTTAATCTATTTCACACAGATAGATATATTAGACAAGGAGAGAGAGTAGCCATGTATGTTAGGCAATATTTGAAATGTAGTCTCGAAAAGACTACATTTCAACAGAAACGTGCCACACACCAGTCACAAGACTGAACCTCATCGAGGCCAAACGTCTAAATGAGAGCATGAACGAGTAAGAAATAATACTTTAACACCAGGCATCATACACACAATGAATGCACCTGCAGACACACAACGAGCACTATCAACATAGCAAAGAATACTCCATAAAAAAAAATCATTAAATATGATTGACAATGAGATGAAATAATGCACAGTATGTCAATTTTGTGAAATTTTTTCATTACTGAACTAGGTTTTCAATGCTTACATTTGTTATTCTTGGCATTCTTTGCTTCATATCTGAAGCTTCGTTTTAAGTTTCCACTTCAGACGTGTCTTCCGCAGCTATGCATCTCCGGTTTGCAGCATCAAAATCATCTGCAATAGCTGAATATAATTAATAATATATCAGTGAGATATATATTTATCATTACCTAGTAGTAGTGAACACTAAGAAATAACATAAATCAGCTTTCTAAAGAGATGTTTAATAATATGACACACATGATTTGGAACTTATAACTGGGTTAAGTACTTTGCACATACAGTGGTACCTCGGAATGCGAGTGTCCCTGTATGCGAGGTTTTCGGAAGACGAGCAGTATTTACTCCAAAAATTTGTCTCGGAAGGCGAGCGTTACTTCGGGACTCGAGTTTGTTGATACGCGTACAGGCCGACCTAGCGCGTGGTGGTTCGGCGATCGTCGCCCCTCTGCCCCACCGCCCCTCAGTTTACCATTGTCTCGCGCTCAGTGACTACCCCCACATCAATTCTTCTCGCGGATTTTCAGTGTTTTGTTGGATTTTTGGTGATTTGTCTATACAATTTGTTATTATATATCTCACCATGGGTCCCAAGAAAGCCAGTGGTAAGGATAAAGGCCAGAAAGCTCATGTGAGGATGACAATAGAGGAGAAACAAGAGATCATTCGGAAGCATGAGAACGGTACACGTGTTGTTGAACTTTGTAGGCAGTACAACAAAGCCACATCAACAATATGCACTATACTTAAGAAGAAAAATAAGATTATGGGTGCTAAAGTGGCAAAAGGAGTAAGAACATTAACGGCACAAAGACCACAAATACTTGAAGAAGTGGAAAAGTTGTTATTAATTTGGATACACGACAAGGAGTTGAGGGGTGATAGTGTTTCGGAGGCCATTATTTGTGAGAAAGCCAGGGTGTTGCACGAAGACCTTCTAAAGAATACCCCTGCAACGAGTGATGCAGATAAGAAAGAGTTTAAGGCAAGCAGGGCCTGGTTTGAAAAATTTAGAAAGAGAAGTGGTATCCATAGTGTTACAAGGCATGGGGAGGCAGCCAGCTCAGACAAACCAGCCGCTGGACGATTTATTGACGAATTTAAAGAGTTTGCAGAGGCTGAGGGATACCTACCGCAACAAGTGTTTAATTGTGACGAAACAGGACTGTTTTGGAAAAGAATGCCTAAGAGGACATACATTACAAAGGAGGAAAAATCCTTGCCTGGACACAAGCCTATGAAAGATAGGTTTACGCTTGTGCTGTGTGGAAATGCGAGTGGCGATTTGAAAATTAAACCCTTGCTAGTGTATCATTCTGAAAATCCAAGGGTTTTCAAACAGTATAATGTGCAGAAAACCCATTTGTGTGTTATGTGGAAGTCTAATAAAAAAGCATGGGTGACTAGGCTTATTTTTTCGGAGTGGGTGAATGAAGTGCTGTGCCCTGCCATAGAAAAATATCTGCAGGAGAAACAATTGCCACTCAAAGCCGTGCTTCTCCTTGACAATGCTCCTGCTCATCCTCCAGGCTTGGAAGATGATTTGTTGCCTAGATACAATAAATTCCTTCCTCCTAACACCACTCCTCTAATTCAGCCTATGGACCAGAAAATCATAGCGAATTTTAAGAAACTTTATGAAAGGGCTCTTTTCCGGAAATGTTTTGAAGTGACTGAAGCCACAAACCTCACCCTCAAAGAGTTCTGGAGAGAGCATTTTAACATTTGTAGTGCTTTAAAACTCGTTGACAAAGCCTGGCAAGAAGTGACTCAAAGAACCCTGATCTCTGGCTGGAGAAAATTGTGGCCTGAAGGTGTGAGAGAACTAGACTTTGAGGGGTTTGAGCCTATAAATGATGCGCCTATTGTTGAGGAAATTGTTAGTCTAGGCCAGCAAATGGGCTTGGAATTGGATGGTGATGATGTGGAGGAGTTGGTGGAAGAACACAACGAAGAACTCCTAGCCCTTCAACAGGAACAGCAAGCCAACGCAGCAGCGAATGATTCTGCAGTGGAGGAGGAGGTGGCAGCAGCACCAGCGAATGTCCCTTCTGCAGTAATTAAGAAGGTGTGTCAGATGTGGGAAGAGATTCAAACAACTATTGAACAGACTCACCCAGAGAAAGCTGTAGTAGGCCGTTGTCTTAATCTTTTCAATGACAATGTGATGCCTTACTACAGAGACAGCTTGCGAAGAAGGGAAAAGCAAGCTTCCATGGACAGATTTGTGGTGAGGAAATCGAGCAGTGAGCCTCAACCAGGAGCTAGTGGCACTCAGGTAAAACGTCCCAGGGAGAGCACACCAGAAAGGTCCTCACTGCCTGATGTGATTATGGAAGGGGACTCCCCTTCCAAACAGTAACTCCTCTCCTCCTCCCCCCTCCTCACCATCTTCCATACGCCTACAGCACTCGACAGCAAGGTAAGTAATAACTGGAACATAGTTTTGTAGGTTTATTTAGATGAATTAGGTAAATTAGGTATAAAAATTTAGTTTGATGTGGGGTTTTTGGGGTAGTCAGGAACGGATTAATTCATTTCCCTTTATTTCTTATGGGGAAATTAACTTCGGAATGCGAGGCGTCTCCAGGAACGGATTAAACTCGTATTCTGAGGTATGCCTGTAAGTCTCAAGGAGCCATTAGGAAACCCTGCTTGTGATTAAAATATTATGCTGTTTTTATATACTGTGTGTGCAGCACAGTACCTCGCCTTTCCATACACCAGCACTGGCCCTCACCTCTCAATACACCACCACTGCCCCTCACCTCTCAATACACCACCACTGCCCCTCACCTCTCAATACACCACCACTGCCCCTCACCTCTCAATACACCACCACTGCCCCTCACCTCTCAATACACCACCACTGCCCCTCACCTCTCAATACACCACCACTGCCCCTCACCTCTCAATACACCACCACTGCTCCTCACCTCTCAATACACCACCATTGCCCCTCACCTCTCAATACACCACCACTGCCCCTCACCTCTCAATACACCACCACTGCTCATCTCTCAATACACCACCACTGCCCCTCACCTCTCAATACACCACCACTGCCCCTCACCTCTCAATACACCACCACTGCCCCTCACCTCTCAATACACCAGCACTGCCCCTCACCTCTCAATACACCACCACTGCTCCTCACCTCTTAATACACCACCACTGCCCCTCACCTCTCAATACACCACCACTGCCCCTCACCTCTCAATACACCACCACTGCCCCTCACCTCTCAATACACCACCACTGCCCCTCACCTCTCAATACACCACCACTGCTCCTCACCTCTTAATACACCACCACTGCCCCTCACCTCTCAATACACCACCACTGCTCCTCACCTCTTAATACACCACCACTGCCCCTCACCTCTCAATACACCACCACTGCCCCTCACCTCTCAATACACCAGCACTGCCCCTCACCTCTCAATACACCACCACTGCCCCTCACCTATCAATACACCACCACTGCCCCTCACCTCTCAATACACCAGCACTGCCCCTCACCTCTCAATACACCACCAATGCCCCTCACCTCTCAATACACTACCACTGCCCCTCACCTCTCAATACACCACCACTGCCCCTCACTTCTCAATACACCACCACTGCTCCTCACCTCTTAATACACCAGCACTATAGCCAGCACCAGAATCTAATAATATTATAAAATATAAGTGTTTACTTACGATAATATTTGCGTGATTGCATGAAGCGTTTGTCTTCTTGCTGACTGCACGGACCACAAACTGACCGCTTTGTTGATGTTCCTGGCGGCGGATGACGCTGTGACGTCACAGGTGAGGGACGCTTTGCGCACTACTCAATCGTCGCTTCAACCCATCATAAATAGTTTTGTTATTTTTATTATTTTATTTTTATTTATTTTTATAAAAGAAGTTACACTGGAGGTTAACAGAGAATATAGAAAATAAGTTGAATTAACATTCTTGTAAAGCCACTAACACGCATAGCGTTTCGGGTAAGTCTTTAAACTAACAGTTTTTTTTTTATAAATTAACAGTAAAATTGATAAAAAATGTTACCAGGTATTTTATAGCTTTTCTTTACAGGTACAGATAATTTTAAGTAAAATAATTACAGTAAAATCAACAAAAATGTTTACAGGTAATTTGAAGAAATATTGACACAAAAGCAGATCAGAATAATACACAATAAAGAAACAAGGATTACTAGATACATGAGAATAGCATTTCAGGGTTATACATTGGTTCACTGAAGCACAATATGAGGATCATTTCGAGGAAAAGTTTCAAGGAATAATGCAGTAGAAAATGCACTCAATACAACAACCATGATATCAAATGATATCTAAGATTACAATGTTAAAGTAATATGGCTTAGGTACAAATATTGGGGGATTGAGTAGCACTAGATACAGTGTGAAGATAAAGCCCATGGTAGAAAACTATGAAGATGAAATTAGGTACTTTTTAGTTTTATTTTTGAATATGGCAAAAGTTGGACAGCTTTTCAAGTCATTAGGGAATAAGTTCCATAGACTAGGTCCCTTTATTTACATAGAGCGTTTACATAGATTAAGTTTGACTCTGGGGATATCAAAGAGATATTTATGTCTGGTGTGGTGGGCATGTGTTCTGTTACATCTGTCCAGGAAGAGTTTCAGAACAGGGTTTGCACTTAGAAAAAGGGTTTTATAAACGTAATTTACACAGGAAAATGTGTGAACTGAATTTATGTTTAGCATGTTGAGGGATTTAAACAGAGGAGCTGTGTGTTGTCTGAAAGTAGAGTTAGTTATTGTCCTGATAGCAGATTTTTGCTGGATGATGATGGGCTTGAGGTAGTTTGCAGAGGTTGAACCCCAAGCACAGCTACCATAAGTAAGATAGAGATAGATAAGTGCATAATAGAGTGAGAGGAGAGCAGAGTAGGGTACATAATATCTGATCTTAGAGAGTATACCAATTGTTTTAGAAACCTTTTTAGTTATGTGTTGTATATGGGTGCTGAAGTTGAGTCTCTTGTCTAAGTACAGGCCAAGAAACTTTCCATCATTTTTATTGCTAATGTTTACATTATCTATCTGAAGCTGAATTGCATTTGTTGATTTGCTTCCAAATAAGATGTAGTAGGTCTTTTCTATGTTTAGTGTGAGTTTGTTGGTTGACATCCACAAGTAGACTTTTTTTAATTAATTGTTTACAACCATATTTAACATGAGTGGGTTGGGGTCAAAGTAGATGAGTAGTATCATCAGCAAACAATATAGGTTTAAGTATGTTAGAGACATTAGGGAGATCATTGATGTATATAAGAAACAGGAGGGTCCTAGGATGCTGCCCTGTGGCACCCATACAGTTATTGGTAGAGTGGGAGAGGTTATATCATTGATGGCTACATATTAGTGTCTGTTACTAAGATAGGATCGGATATAGTTCAGGGCAAGGTCACGGATTCCATATTGGTGGAGTTTAAGTAAGAGGTAGTTATGGTTAACAGTATCAAAAGCCTTTCTCAGGTCAATGAAGAGTCCAATTGGAAACTCACTTCTGTCGAGGGCTGAGAAGATTAAGTCAAGCAGACTAACAATACCATCATTGGTACTCTTTTGGGAGCGGAAGCCAAACTGACAAGGACTTAGTATATTGAATTTTATAAGGGAGTAGAGCTGTTGGTAAAAAAAAAATTAAAATATTTATGATAATATAGGTAGATTTGATATGGGTCTGTAATTATTTATGTCTGCCGTGTTACCTCCTTTATGAACTGGCGTTACTCTTGCTTTTTTTAAGGATATCAGGGAAGGTATGATACTCTAGGGATTTATTGAACAGCAATGCTATGGGTGGTGCAAGGGCGTGGGGGGCACTCTTGTATACCATCGATGGTATTTCACTAATGTTCCCCGCTTTGGTTTTTAACGAGTGAATGATGGACACAACATCTGGAGGGCTGACCGGAGAGAGAAGAGAGTTTGGATAGCTGCCTGAAAGATATGTGGTAACATATGTCTGAGTCTCTGGGATTTTTCGGGCAAGGTTAGCACCAATCGATGAAAAGAAGCTATTAAATTCAGTTGTTGTTTCAAGATCTGTTGCAGGTACTCACTTAGTTGTACTCACCTAGTTGTGCTTGCGGGGGTTGAGCTCTGGCTCTTTGGTCCCGCCTCTCAACCGTCAATCAACAGGTGTACAGGTTCCTGAGCCTATTGGGCTCTATCATATCTACACTTGAAACTGTGTATGGAGTCAGCCTCCACCACATTACTTCCAAATGCATTCCATTTGTCAACCACTCTAACACTAAAAAAGTTCTTTCTAATATCTCTGTGGCTCATTTGGGCACTCAATTTCCACCTGTGTCCCCTAGTGCGTGTGCCCCTTGTGTTAAATAGCCTGTCTTTATCAACCCTGTCGATTCCCTTGAGAATCTTGAATGTGGTGACCATGTCCCTTACTAACTCTTCTGTCTTCCAACGAAGTGAGGTTTAATTCCCGTAGTCTCTCCTCGTAGCTCATAGCTCTCAGCTCGGGTACTAGTCTGGTGGCAAACCTTTGAACCTTTTCCAGTTTAGTCTTATGCTTGACTAGATATGGACTCCATGCTGGAGCTGCATACTCCAGGATTGGTCTGACATATGTGGTATATAATGTTTTGAAAGATTCCTTACACAAGTTTCTAAAGGCCGTTCTTATGTTAGCCAACCTGGCATATGGTGCTGATGTTATCCTCTTGATATGAGCTTCAGGGGACAGGTCTGGTGTGATAACCCCAGGTCTTTCTCTCTCTCTCTGACTCTTGAAGTATTTCATCTCCCAAATGATACCTTGTATCTGGTCTCCTGCTTCCTACCCCTATCTTCATTACATTACTTTTGCTTGGGTTAAACTCTAACAGCCATTTCTTCGATCATTCCTGCAGCATGTCCAGGTCTTCTTGAAGCCTCAAGCTGTCCTCCACTGTCTTAATCCTTCTCATAATTTTGCTGTCGTCAGCAAACATTGAGAGGAATGAGTCTATACCCTCTGGGAGATCATTTACGTATATCAAACAGGATAGGTCCGAGTACAGAGCCCTGTGGGACTCAACTGGTGACTTCACGCCATTCTGAGGTCTCATCTCTCACTGTAACTCTCTGCTTCCTATTGCTTAGGTACTCCCTTATCCACTGGAGCGTTCTACCAGTTACTCCTGCCTGTTTTTCCAGCTTATGCATCAACCTTTTATGGGGTACTGTGTCGAAGGCTTTCCGACAGTCCAAAAAATGCAGTCCGCCCATCTTTCTCTTTCTTGCTTAATCTTTGTTACCTGATTGTAGAATTCTATCAAGCCTGTAAGGCAAGATTTACCCTCCCTGAACCCATGTTGATGGGTTGTCACGAAGTCTCTTCTCTCCAGATGTGTTACTAGATTTTTTCTCACAATCTTCTCCATCACCTTGCATGGTATACAAGTTAAGGACACTGGTCTGTAGTTCAGTGCCTCTTGTCTGTCTCCCTTTTTGTATATTGGTACTACATTAGCAGTCTTCCATATTTCTGGTAGGTCTCCCGTTTCCAGTGACCTACTATACACTATGGAGAGTGGCAAGCAAAGTGCTCCTGCACACTCTTTCAATACCCATGGCGAGATTCCGTCCGGCCTAACAGCTTTTCTCACATCCAGCTCCAATAGGTGCTTCTTGACCTCATCTCTTGTAATTTCAAACCTTTCCAAGGTCACCTGGTTTGCTGCCACCTCTCCTAGCGCCGTGACTTCTCCCTGTTCTATTGTAAAGACCTCCTGGAACCTTTTGTTGAGTTCTTCACACACCTCTTTGTCAATCTCTGTGTACCTGTCCTCGCCCACCCTAAGTTTCATCACCTGTTCCTTCAGTACATTAATGACACTATGTAAAAGACACATCTAATACTTTATGTAGGGCATACGTAAATCTGTGTATCTATGTATTTACGTATGTAGGTTAGCTTAGCATTTTAAAAGCACCGAATCACCTTCTGTGGTTGAGTGTTCAATAAACCCTTGAATTGTATGTTTAACACTTCTCTAACCCTGTCCATGGAGGACAGAAGAAAATGTATATATGCTGGTTAGCATTGTAAATGTGTGGCCACGTCTGTGGTAGAAAAAAAAAACTGTTGTCTTCCTCCTGATGTGACTGTGTAGTAGCTTTGGTTCGGTCTTGCCTTTATTAGCTATATCATTTTCATTCCTTTTCTCAGCTTCTCTTCTCACTAACATACTCGTTCCTGGTTCTCTGGTATCTCTCTCTACTTTCTGGTGTTCTGTTATTACGGAAGTTCCTCCATTCCCTTTTGTTCAGCTCCTTTGCTTTCATACATTCCCTATTAAACCACGGATTCTTCTTTTGCTGGTGTATAACTATCCTTGGAGATTTTTTATTTTATTATGTGAATGTTGTTTAGCTTCTAGGATGTTAGAGATCTCTCTCCATGTGCTTTTCATGTTGCTTCTTTGAATCTATTCTCGTAATAGGAACGCCTTGCTTTTCTTATTATCCTGGTAAGCACTAATGAGTACCTCTTTACCACTTCCTTTCCAACTAGGCCAATCCTAAGTTTTTTTTCATATTCATGTTTCTTGTCGATTGCTTTAAGCGAGTATGGCCAATACGCAACCTCGCCAGAGCAGTTTCCCACCGCCGGTTACGGTGGTAGGAGGATGGCCACGAGGAAACACAACATTTAAGAGTACGGAGTTTGTTACCAGTAACAGACGACCAAGAAGCCAGCCAACGGGTAAGGATGGAGGAATGGATAACCGGGTAAAAGTCGGAATATGGAATACCTTTACGAGAGACGGGGCAAGAGCGGACAGCTTCCTTGGCGGCAGCATCCGCACGCTCATTTAAAGACACACCAATATGACTGGGAACCCAACAAAACTTAACCGACTTAAACTTACTGTGAACAAGAAACAGCCAATGCTGGATCTCGACAACTACGGGATGAACCGGATTAAAGGACCCGAGAGCCATGAGGACACTACGAGAGTCAACAACAACCACAAAGGAAGACTGACAACGAGAGAGCAGGAGACGAAGAGCATAGAGAATAGCATAAAGCTCCTCTGTAAATATGCTAGTCTCCAGAGATAAGCGACACATATAAGTGCGATCAGGAAAAACAACAGAGTAGCCAACACCGTCCGCAGACTTAGACCCATCGGTGAAGACAGAAACGGAGCGGGAGTGAGAAGAAGAGTGCTCAAGGAAAAGGCATTTTAGAACCGTAGGAGGGGTAATAGCTTTAGTGACGCGGGTCAAGGACGTACAAAACTGCGGAAGGGGGACTCTCCACGGGGGCAAAGAAGGAACAACACGAGGAGAAACATTAGAAACACGAACGGAAAGAGAATCCTGTAAGCGAGATAACCGGACAGACAGAGGGAGGTGGTGAAGAGGAACAGGAACTGCAGGAGGGGTAAAAGTTAAAGCACGACAGAGGCGAGAGGAAGGCTGTTGCAAGGACCGAACAAGATAGCGAAGACAGTAGCGATCACGGCGGTCCTGGAGAGACAGGAAGCCAGTGTCAACATACAAGCTAAGGACGGGAGTCGAACAAAAGGCACCAGAACTGAGGCGCAGCCCAGTATGGTGCAAAGCATCAAGACGGTGAAGAGCAGAAGAGTAAGCAGGGCAACCATAATTTATTTATTTATATATATACAAGAAGGTACATTGGGTTTGTGAGAATACATTGGATAGTACAGTATTTACATTCTTGTAAAGCCACTAGTACGCGCAGCGTTTCGGGCAGGTCCTTAATCTAGCAGATAATTTTAAGTAGGTAATTCCTATCAGAATTGATAAATGATAAAGATACATTGCAAGAGAAAAATGAGATGAGAGAGCTTAGTAAGTATATTAAAGCACATTGTTATATTAAAGCTCTGATTGATTACATTGACAGCTTGATTAGTAATTTAAACAAGATTAATAGACACCATACAGCAGATTGACAGCACATATAAGACAGCAATGATCACAATGGTAAAGATGTTCAGATTGGGTACATAAAGATTGGGAGACTGGGTAGCAAAAGATACAGATAAACAAGATTTATAAACACCATACAGCAGATTGGCAGCACATATAAGAAGACAGCAATGATCACAATGGTAAAGATGTTCAAATTGGGAACATAAAGGTTGGGAGATTGGGTAGCAATAGATACAGTGCAATTTTAAGGCAAAAAGTGAAAAACTATGAAGATGAAATTAGGTACTTTTTAGTATTGATTTTGAATGATGTAAAAGTTGGACAGCTTTTCAATTCAGTAGGGAGTGAGTTCCATAAACTGGGTCCCTTTATTTGCATAGAGTGTTTACACAGATTAAGTTTAACTCTGGGGATATCAAAGAGATATTTATTTCTGGTGTGGTGATAATGGGTCATCTGTCCAGGAAGAGTTTCAGACAAGGATTTGCATTTAAGAACAGGGTTTTGTAAATGTAGTTCACAAAACACAAGAGAATTTGTGGAGTGAGATTATGTTTAGCATGTTTAGGGAGTTAAACAAGGGGGCTGTGTGTTGTCTGAAAGCAGAATTTGATATTATTCTGATAGCAGATTTTTGCTGGGTGATGATGGACTTGAGGTGGTTTGCAGTGGTTGAACCCCATGCACAGACACCATAGTTGAGATAGGGATAGATTAGTGCATAATATAGAGAGATGAGAGCAGAGTTAGGTACATAATATCTGATTTTGGAGAGTATACCAACTGTTTTAGAGACTTTCTTAGTTATGTGTTGTATGTGGGTACTGAAGTTGAGTCTCTTGTCTAGGAATATGCCAAGAAACTTTCCATCATTTTTATTGCTAATGTTTACATTGTCTATCTGAAGCTGAATTGCATTTGTAGATTTGCTTCCAAATAGGATGTAGTAGGTCTTTTCTATGTTAAGTGTTAGTTTGTTGGTTGACATCCATAAGTGGACTTTTTTTAGTTCATTATTAACAACATCATTTAGTGTATGTGGGTTGGAGTTGGAGTAGATGAGGGTAGTATCATCAGCAAACAAAATAGGTTTCAGAATGTTAGAGACATTAGGCAGATCATTGATGTATATAAGAAATAGAAGAGGTCCCAAGATGCATCCCTGTGGCACTCCAACGGTTATTGGTAGAATGGGAGAGATTATATTATTGATGGCTACACATTGGTGTCTATCACTAAGATAGGATTGGATATAGTCCAGTGCATGGCCTCGGATTCCATAATGATGGAGTTTACATAAGAGGTAATCGTGATTAACAGTATCAAAGGCCTTTCTCAGGTCAATGAAGAGTCCAATTGGAAACTCATTTTTGTCAAGGGCTGAGTAAATTATACCAAGGAGACTAATAATTGCATCGTTGGTACTCTTTTGAGAGCGGAACCCAAACTGACAGGGGCTAAGAATGTCAAATTTTACGAGATAGGAGTAGAGCTGTTTGTAGATAATTTTTTCAAATATTTTTGATAGTATGGGTAGGTTCGATATTGGTCTATAGTTGTTTATGTCTGCCGGATTACCTCCTTTATGAACTGGCGTTACTCTTGCTTTTTTAAGGATATCAGGGGAGGTATGACACTCAAGGGATTTGTTGAACAGCAGAGCTATAGGTGGCGCAAGGGCATGGGAGGCGCTCTTGTATACAATGGATGGGATTTCACTGATGTTCCCAGCTTTGGTTTTTAGTGAGTGTATGATGGACACAACATCTGTCGGGCTGACTGGTGAGAGGAGAAGATAGTTTGGATAGCTGCCTGAGAGATATGTGTTGATATGTGTCTGAGTCTGTGGGATTTTACTTGCAAGGTTAGCACCAATCGATGAAAAGAAGCTATTAAATTCATTCGCCATTTCTAAGTCAGATGACGGTGTAAGGCCATCCTTAGAGAGTGTTATCTGGTTGTGGGAGTGTTGTTTAGTTCCCAGGATATTAGAGATGGTATTCCATCTGCTTTTCATGTTGCCTTTTGCTTCTTTCAATCTAGTCTCATAATATGAAAGTTTTGCTTTTCTTATGATACTGGTAAGCACTGATGAGTACCTTTTAACTACTTCCTTTGAAACTAGGCCACTCCTAAATTTCTTTTCGTATTCATGTTTTTTGTTGATTGATTTAATTATGCCACTTGTGAGCCACGGGTTATTTTTTCTTTTATCAGTAACTTGTTTTGGTATGGAGGGGACAGTGAGTGTTGTAGAGGCTTAGAGTTTTGGAGAGAAAGAGGTTAGTTGATGAGTTTATATCCTGTGAATTATTAAATTCAGATTCCCAGTTAATATTGTGGAGTGCATTAGAGAGATTGCCTAAAGCTGATTCACTATGTAGCCTGAATGAAAGTTTCTTGGTTTCTGGTGGTGATGTGTCAATGTTTGCTATGAGGAAAGTAGGATAGTGGTCAGTTGTTCTGTCATAAATTACCCCAGATGTAAGGGGAACTGTTATATTAGTCCATAGGTGATCCAGGGTAGTGGCAGATGTTTGAGTGACTCGGGTGGGCTTGGTAATTGTGGGGATTAGCATACAGGAGTGCATGCTGTTACGGAAATAGTCAACTTGAGGGTTGTTTTGAAGACCCAGGTCAATATTGAAATCACCTCCCAGAATGATGTGATATTTGTTGAGATTGTTATTTATGATAAGATTCCTTACATTGTCAGAGAATAAAGTTATGTTGGTATTAGGAAATCTATAGATGGCACCGATAGTCAGGGAGGATTTAAGGGATTTACTGGAGAACTTGGCAAAGGTATATTCACAATAGTCATCTCTATCACTAATAACACTATTGCAAATGAAGGTATCTTTGTAATATATTGCTGTACCACCACCTTTTTTATTAGGCCTGCAGTTATGAATGGCTTTATAACCAGCTAAATTGTAGAGTTGGGTATAGTCATTACTTAGCCAAGTTTCTGTTAAAATGATGAATGATAATTTAGTACCTAGTGCTGTAAGTAGTGCATTTATATCATCAAAATGTTTACCAAGTGACCTAACATTTTGGTTGTAAACTGATAAGCAGGTGCTATTTAGGAGTTTGTTTTTTGCAAGATTTGCTGTGTAATACCTGCAATAATGATGATCAATGTGCTGATTTGTGTGGATATGGGACAGAAGATTTCGATCAGGATCAATATCAGTAAGCATATAGATAAGATAATGTCACGATACAATAAGATAAGCAATTACAGGAACAGATAAATACTAAATCTGCTGTAAAATAGAAAGTAATTATAGCAAAACACAACAATATAACAATACAATAAGAGCTTACAAAGTATTAAGTCTGCTAAAATTAGAGAATAATTATGGCAAAACACAACAATAAATGCAAGTAAACAAAAGAACTGAAACAATTAGAGGTAGAATAAAGGTCACTAGATAGCCATGGAGGATACACAAGTTTGGTGGAGAGAACAAAAAATCAGTAGAGACTGTCAAGATGAATATATAAAAAATTTGACAAATGATAATTGTAAAGTAAAATAATCTTAAAGATAATAAATTTTATTTAGCTTAGTTTTTAACCTATAATTAGTATGAACTTAATTAAAAGAACAAAATGAGATCAATAATTGATTTCAATAAATGACATAAATCAATACAATTAAATTTAAAATTTAAATGGAATAGGGTAAGATTAGATTTAAGAGTAAAATTTTACAATGAAACTGAGGTAGATGCTTGCATAAGTGCATGGAGACTTGATGGATTATTTAGGAAATTATATGAATGAGAGAACATTAGGTAAATGGTAAGGCAGAGACAGCACCTTAGACAAAGTTAGATTAAGTTAGGTTAGGCTCAGGCACTGAAAGAGTTATTTTAAGTACTGGCATTGGTCGGGTTCAGGTTTTCAGATATACCACAGTCACTAAAGAAGGCCAGTAGTTGTTGGTCACATTTTATTTCATATCTTTTTCCTGTACTTTCCTTCTTCGCAAAAATCGTTCCATTCCTAGTGTAGCACTGCTTGATAAGACCAGGGTTTTGTTTGCGAATTTGATGCAGCCTGTAGAGGAGGGATCCACGTTGCACAGTAATTTTCGTATAATTCGAATATTTGTTGAACTCCCAGCCCCTTAAGACTGTCCATATTATGATGGATAGAGCTAACATACAATGTTTCATTAAGTTAAGTGGAATCTAGTTGGTTGACATTCACGAGTGTACTTTTTCACCTCATTATTTAAAATATTATTTAGTGTGTGTAGATTGGAGCTTGAAAAAATTAAGGTAAATCAGTAAATAGTAAACGTTTAGGAATTTTAGAGACATGTGGAAGGAAGAAGCCATGATAACCTGGGATTTTAGGTTCTAGTCCATCTCCCAGAAAGTTCTTCTGAAAGTTTCAAAATGATTTTTCAGTTGATAATATAGTGCACAGTAATTTAGGTTTAGCAAGAAAGAGATACAGCAATCATTACGTTTATGCAGGAGAAACATTTAGGAGAAAAAGCTTCAAATTGATTCCGTCGAATTCATTGATGCAAATATTGATTTATTTATTAGAGAGAATAATTCTTTTCTAAGTCACTTGCAAGTATGGTCGAGCTTTTATGGGTGAAATACGGTTTTCTAATCACCATTAGCAATGAATACTTTCCCAATTACTGTACTAATATGGTCATAAGTCATTCATCAATGCCACCCTAAATGCCAATTTATCACCTGTCTACTGTCTATTTTCTCTATACTTACTTTTGTAAGAATATTGTCTATGTATCACTAACCATCCTTACCAAAGATAATTAGATATATTATATGATGACTGACTAACTTATATGATTGACTGTACTGGGTCAGTCAGTCAGGTGCTGTCACAGTGAGAGGTTGTGTTAGCTGGAGCTCCGATTGTAGTAATATTATTACAGCAACATTGGAAGGATTAGTGAAGGAACTGGTGAATTTAGTTGGAGCTCTGAGGACAGAGCTGCATTCGCTACGGGAGGAGGTACGACAGCTGAAACAACATCAGGAAGAAACAAAGGAGGCGACCAGTGTTAAAAAGACCTCGTCTTGGCAAGTTGTAAAGGACAGGGGTCTTAAGAAGACCTTGGCAAAACCGACACCTAATAGCCTAAGGACTTCTAACGCATTTGATGTGTTAGAGGACGAGTGCTGTGGTGAACCTGTAGTTCAACGAGGAGGCAAAGGCAAAGCAACGAGGAACAATGAAGCGCAGGTCCCACAAAGTGCCCTAAAGGAAAAGGGAGGAACGAAGCGAATTTTGGTTGTGGGAGATTCCCAGGTGAGGTATTTAGACAGAACGTTTTGTGCCAGAGATAAAGGAAACAGGTTAAGGGTTTGCTATCCGGGAGCTGGTATTGGTGATATTGTTGGAAACATGAAAGATATTATGACGGGAAATGGGAACAAACACATTATTTGTATTAGTGCAGGGGGTAATGATGTTGGGCGAGTTAGGAGTGAGGAACTAATACAGAGATTCAAGACAGCAAAAGAATTAGTTAGGAGCAGGGGGAGGAATCCCGATCATATGTGCCATTCTTCCAAGAAAGGGAGTGGGAAATGAATGGATGTCGAGGGCACTTGGTGTCAAATGCCGGCTGGAAAGATATTGCAAATCTAATGCAATATCTTTCATAGACAACTGGGAACACTTCTATGGAGGAAATGAAATGTATGCTCGGTATGGGGTGCATCAATCGAGGGCTGGGGTTGTTGCTGTTGTGAACTCGTTGGAACCAGTGGTTAGAGGTGTTTGTTTGGGTTTAAACTGTTAGTAGATAGTGGTATGGGAATTGATTTGGAGGAAGGAGATAATAAAAGTATGTGTTTGGGGGAGAAAGAAATTGGCAAAATGATCAGGGAAAGAAAAGGGCCTCAAAATAACAATTCACTTAGGGTACACTACACTAACAGTAGAAGTCTAAGAAATAAAATAAACGATTTAAATACTCTTGTCTGCACAGAAAAAATAGATATTATCGCGCTTACCGAAACGTGGAAGAATGTAGAAAATAGAGAACTATTAGCTGAATATAAAATAAATGGATTTAAACTATTTCACACAGATAGGTAGATTAGACGAGGTGGGGGAGTAGCCATATACGTTAGGGACAATTTGAAATGTAGTCTCAAAGAGGGAATCAAGTCTGAGCCACACACAGAAACTATTTGGATAGAATTAAACGAAAAAGCAAATAATATTATAATAGGAGTTATATATAGGCCACCAAATTTAGACAGAATGGAAGCAAAGCATCTATGGGATGAAATATCTAGAACATCTAGATCTAACAGTATTTATGTCATGGGTGACTTTAATTTTAGTGGAATAAACTGGTTGAACAAAACAGGGAATAATGAAGCAGAAGATTTTCTAGTAATTAACTGACGATTGCTTTCTTACGCAACACATTAAGGAACCAACGCGGGAAAATAATATTTAGAGTTAGTGTTATCTAACAGGGAAACACAAATTAATGACATCGAAATAGGGAAGAAGCTAGGGAACAGTGATCATAAAGAAATCAGATTTAGCAAAGAATGGAATAGATCTGTAGGAGAAAATTCTGTTAAAGTACCTGATTTTCGAAAAGTTAATTTCAATATTTAAGACATTCAAGAAATTTATTGGGTCAAATAAATTGGAAAGTCTTGGGTATGGGGTGTGGGCCGGTTTTAGAGCTAGACGTGAACATAAGAACAAAGGTAACTGCAGAAGGCCTATTGGCCCATACGAGGCAGCTCCTATCTATAACCACCCAATCCCACTCATATACTTGTCCAACCCGCGCTTGAAACAATCGAGGGACCCCACATCCACCACGTTACGCGGCAATTGGTTCCACAAATCAACAACCCTGTTACTGAACCAGTATTTACCCAAGTCTATCCTAAATCTAAACTTATCCAATTTATACCCATTGTTTCGTGTTCTGTCTTGTGTTGATATTTTTAATACCCTATTAATATCCCTCATGTTATGTCCATTCATCCACTTGTAAACCTCTATCATGTCACCCCTAACTCTTTGCCTTTCCAGTGAATGCAACTTAAGCTTTGTTAATCTTTCTTCATATGAAAGATTTCTAATTTGGGGAATTAACTTAGTCATCCTACGTTGGACACATTCAAGTGAATTTATATCCATTCTATAATACGGCGACCAAAACTGAACTGCATAATCTAAATGGGGCCTAACCAGAGAAAGATATAGCTTAAGAACCACACCAGGTGTCTTGTTACTAACGCTGCGATTAATAAATCCCAGTGTCCTATTCGCCTTATTACGAACATTCATGCATTGATCCTTTTGTTTTAAATTCTTACTAATCATAACTCCCAAATCCCTTTCGCAATCCGACTTCACAATCTCAACACCATCTAGCTCGTATCTTGTAACTCTATCATCATTACCTAGCCTCAGAACTTTACATTTATCAGCATTAAACTGCATTTGCCAATCCTTTGACCATTTCAAAACCCTATCTATATCAAATTGAAGTGATAGTGAGTCCTCCTCCGAATTAATTTCCCTACCGATTTTCGTATCATCGGCAAATTTGCAAATGTTGCTACTCAAACCTGAATCTAAATCATTTATATATATTATAAACAACAGAGTTCCCAGGACAGAGCCCTGAGGTACTCCACTAACAACATTATCCCACTCTGACTTAACCACATTTATACTAACTCTCTGTTTCCTTTGGAATAGCCATGCCCTAATCCAACTTAATATAGCACCCCCAATACCATGAGTTTCTATTTTTTTAATTAGTCTTTCATGTGGCACTGTATCAAAAGCTTTGCTAAAGTCTAGGTACACAACATCACAATCCTTACCACTATCAACTGCCTCAACTATGCCAGAATAAAAAGTTAGCAAATTTGTTAAACATGAACGACCATTTGTAAAACCATGTTGCGACTCATTTATTAATTTATGTTTTTCAAGATGGAGACGAATTGTATTTGCAATTATTGATTCAAGTAACTTTCCCACAATAGACGTTAGGCTAATTGGCCGATAGTTTGACGCAAGTGATCTTGAGGTTATCTTGAGATGATTTCGGGGCTTTAGTGTCCCCGTGGCCCGGTCCTCGACCAGGCCTCCACCCCCAGGAAGCAGCCCGTGACAGCTGACTAGCACCCAGGTACCTATTTTACTGCTAGGTAACAGGGGCATAGGGTGAAAGAAACTCTGCCCATTGTTTCTCGCCGGCGCCTGGGATCGAACCCAGGACCACAGGATCACAAGTCCAGCGTGCTGTCCGCTCGGCTCCAGCTATCTCCTTTCTTAAAAATTGGTACCACATTAGCTACCTTCCATGACTCTGGCACTCTGCCTGACCCTATTGATTTATTAAATATGGTAGACAGTAACTCGGAAAGCTCCTCTTTGCATTCTTTAAGCACCCTGGCAAACACTTCATCCGGCCCTGGGGATTTGTTTGGTTTTAGTTTTTCTAATTGTTTAATTACATCCTCCCTGGTAACTGCTAAACTGGTAACTCCCTGGTAACTGAACTTAACAATATGAAGGCATATTGTTAAGTTCTTCTTTAGTTAATACAGATATAAAATATTTGTTAAAAATACTACTCATCTCCTTGTCATTATCCGTTATTTGACCTGTCTCAGATTTTAATGGACCTATATTTCCCTAGTCTTAGTTCGATATAACTGAAAAAAACCTTTAGGATTTGACTTTGCTTGCTCTGCTATGCGAACTTCATAGTTTCTTTTTGCTTTCCTAATCTCTTTTTTAACATTTCTAACCAGTTGTATGAATTCCTGTTCTAAACTGGCTTCCCCATTCTTAATCCTTTTGTACCAAGCTCTCTTTTTACCTATAAGGTTCTTTAAATTATTTATTATCCACTTTGGGTCATTAGTATTCGATCTATTCAATTTGTATGGTATACTACGTTCCTGTGCTTTGTTTAGAATATTCTTAAATATGTTATATATTAAATCCACATCGAAATCCCCTTTTACGTCACCTATCGCTGGGTTCATATCTCGCTCCAAGACCGGCCCACACCCCATACCCAAGACTTTCCAATCTATTTGACCCAAAAAATTTCTTAGGCTATTAAAATCAGCATTTCGAAAATCTGGCACTTTAACAGAATTTTCTCCTACAGGTCTATTCCATTCTATGCTAAATCTGATTACTTTGTGATCACTGTTCCCTAGCTCACTCCCTATTTCGATGTCATTAATTTGTGTTTCCCTGTTAGTTAACACTAAATCTAAAATATTATTTTCCCGCGTTGGTTCCTTAATGTGTTGCGTAAGAAAGCAATCGTCAATTAATTCTAGAAAATCTTCTGCTTCACTATTCCCTGTTTTGTTCACCCAGTTTATTCCACTAAAATTAAAGTCACCCATGACATAAATACTGTTAGATCTAGATGCTCTAGATATTTCATCCCATAGATGCTTTTCTTCCATTCTGTCTAAATTTGGTGGCCTATATATAACTCCTATTATAATATTATTTGCTTTTTCGTTTAATTCTATCCAAACAGTTTCTGTGTGTGGCTCAGTTTTAATTCCCTCTTTGAGACTACATTTCAAATTGTCCCTAACATATATGGCTTCTCCCCTTTCTCGTCTAATATATCTCTCTGTGTGAAATAGTTTAAATCCGTTTTTGATATTCAGCTAATAGTTCTCTATTTTCTACATTCATCCACGTTTCGGTAAGTGCAATAATATCTATTTTTTCTGTGCAGACAAGAGCATTTAATTCGTTAATTTTATTTCTTAGACTTATATTTTTAGTGTAATATACCCTAAGTTAATTGTTATTTTGAGGCCCTTTTCTTTCCCTGATCATTTTGCCAATTCTTTTTTCCCACGAACACATATTTTTATTACCTCCTTCCTCCAAATCAATTCCCATACCACTATCTACTAACAGTAGTTAGTAGATAACTACTATCACGCACAATACGTTCAATATCACGCTCGAACGCTCATCCGCTCCTGACGACCCTGCTCCCCCTCCAACTTTATCAGCTGCTCCTTGAGCCCACAACATCCCTAACATGATGTAACAACCCCAGAAGGCAGCTAAGTACCCAGTGACCTAAATGTGACCGAAATATTCGACAAAACCTAACCTACTACCTCATCTCGACCTCATTAGTGTTGCTCCCTGGAGGAAGCTAACCTGACGTTTGCTGCTGCCATATCAACAAGTCTACCCCATCTGCTGCATACATCTCTGCTGCTACCATGCTAAACAATTCTAAGCTCGGCAAGGCCGTAAAGAATGATAGCACACCTATCAGGATGAACCCAACCAGCCAAGCTAGCAACAGGAATAATGCGGCTGTCTTCCCCTTAGGGGCTACCGGGGGGAGTACCGACCCTCCCTGCGTCAACAATAACAAACCTTCCCAGCTGATTGAAGCGTCGTCACTGACTCGAGCCTTACAACAGTTATGTAACCATATGGAGCAACTTAAACGAGCTGCCTCCCCATGTACTGACTTTAAGCGTCCCGCTGATAATCCATGGCTCAGATTATTGACTCAAATACATGATGACCAAAAGTCTATAATCCGAGAGCAGTCGGACCTGATAATGAAGCTTCAGAGTGATGCTTTGGCAATGCACAAGGCTAACCAAGATCTGTCTGCCAGAGTCGGCCACCTCGAACATGAATTAAGCTCTCTTCGGATCTCGGTTACTAACTTTAAACCAGCAGAAACCTCTAAGAAGCAAGAAGAGATGTTACAAAAGTTAGAGAACCACTTTAACTCCCTACAACAGCAACACACTGCAACCCAAGACGAATCAGACCAACTTAAGCTCCTTGATTCTGTCATCATCTCATCACAGGATTTTCCCAATGAAACTGACAGAGAAGACTGTACTGCCATCGTGATCCAGGAATTGCGTACTAAGTTGAATTATTCAGTCGAAGCAAGAGACATTAAGTCAGCTTATAGAGTGGGTACCAAATCATCTGGTGCAAACAACAGAAGGATACGCGTGAAGTTAGATAGCTGCTCCCGCAAGTCAGACCTTATCACTGCTGCAGTCGCTAGGAAATCCAAGGTTTATGTGAACGAATGTCTTACCAGATTCAGACAAAATCTCTTATTTAAACTACGTGGAATTCGCAATAGATCCACTGCTATTAAACATTGTTTTGTGCGCGATGGTAAAGTAATAGCTAGGAAGACTGACTCTGGAAAAACTTATGTCATAACCACTGAAGCACACCTCACTTCTTTCCTGGATGACTGTGGGATATCAGCTGAATAACCAGAACATAATTTGTAGTCTCACATACAACCAAAGTGTACTTAAGCTCTGCCTTTCCTTTCCAAAGGTGTTTATTTTTATTTTTTATTTTAATTTTTACTTTATTTTTTTGTTTGTCATCTTTGCCTGTTTTATACTCTTAATTATTTGTTCTTAGTTAATCCCCTTGTCACTAAACCTAGGGCTTTTTATTACCCTGTTAATTAACCATTACTAAGCTAATTATCTTCAAGATCATTTTTTTTATGATTATTATTTTTCTTATTATTTTTTATTTTACATTTATATTGTCAGTCTCTACTGATTTTTTGTGTTTTATTTTATGTAACTTCTGTGTCCTCCCTGGCTATCTATTGGATCTTTATTTTACTTCTAAATTGTTACTATTTTATTGTATCTGCTTTTATTCTTGTGTTTTGCTTTATCGTGTATCTTGTATCGTGATCCCTCTGCATCTCTATGCACACTGATATTGATCCTGATCAAAATCTTCTGTCTCATATCTATACCAACCAGCACATTGATCATCATTATTGTAAGTATTTCACAGCACACCAGGCTAAAAACAAACTCCAAAATAGCACCTGTCTATCAGTTTACAACCAAAATGTTAGATCACTTGGTAAACATTTTGACGATTTAAATGCACTACTCACAGCACTAGGTACTAACCTATCGTTCATTATTTTAACAGAAACTTGGCTAAATAAAGACTATACCCAACTCTACAACTTAGCTGGTTATAAAGCCATTCATAACTGTAGGCCTAATAAAAAAGGTGGTGGCACAGCTATATATTACAGAGATACATTTATCTGCAACAGTGTTATTAGTGACAGAGATGACTACTGTGAATATACTTTTGCTCAGTTTACAATTAAATCCCTTAAATCCTCTTTGACTATTGGAGCCATCTATAGATTTCCTAATACTAACATAGCTTCTTTCTCAGACAACCTAAGGAATCTTATTATAAACAACAATCTCAACAAAAACCACATCATTCTGGGAGGAGACTTTAATATTGACCTGGGTCAACAAAACTGCTCTCAAGTTGACTATTTCCTTAACAGCATGAACTCCTGTATGCTAATCCCCACTATCACCAAACCTACCCGAGTCACTCAAACATCAGCCACTACCTTGGACCACATATGGACAAACATAACAGCTCCCCTTGTATCTGGTATAATCTACGACAGAACAACTGACCACTATCCTACCTTTCTCATAGCGAACATGGACATAACACCACCAAAAAGCAAGAAACTTTCATTTAGGCTACACAGTGAATCAGCTTTAGACAATCTTACAGAGGCACTTCACAATATTAACTGGGATTCTGAATTCAATAATACCCATGATATAAATTCATTAGCTAACCTCTTCCTCTCCAAAACTCTAAGCCTCTACAACCTTCATTGTCCCCTTCTTACAAAGCAAGTAACTGACAAAAGATTAAACAATCCATGGCTCACAAGTGGCATTCTCAACTCAATCAACAAGAAACATGAATATGAAAAGAAAGTTAGGATTGGCCTAGTTTCAAAGGAAGTAGCTAAAAGGTACTCATCAATGCTTACCAGTATCATAAGAAAGGCAAAACTTGCATATTATGTGAATAGATTCAATGAAGCAAAAGGCAACATGAAAAACACTTGGAAAACTATCTCTAGTATCCTAGGAACTAAACAACACTCACATAACCAAATAAAACTCTACAAGGATGGGGATATACCGTCAACTGATTTAGAAATGGCAAATGAATTTAATAGTTTCTTTTCATCGGTTGGTGCTAATCTTGCCAGTAAAATCCCACAGACTCAGACACATATTAACACATATCTCTCAGGCAGCTATCCAAACTCTCTTCTCCTTTCACCAATCAGCCCGGCAGATGTTGTGTCCATCATACACTCTCTAAAAACCAAGGCAGGGAACACCAGTGAAATTCCGTCCATTGTGTACAAGAGAGCCTCCCATGCCCTTGCCCCACCCATAGCACTACTGTTCAACAAATCTATAGAGTGTCACACCTTCCCTGATATCCTCAAAAAAGCAAGAGTAACGCCAGTCCATAAAGGAGGCAATCCGGCGGACATAAACAATTATAGACCAATATCAAATCTACCCATTCTATCAAAAATATTTGAAAAAATTATTTACAAACAGCTCTATTCCTACCTCGTAAAATTCGACATACTCAGCCCCTGCCAGTTTGGCTTCCGGTCCCAAAAGAGTACCAATGATGCAATCATTAGTCTCCTTGACATTATCTACTCAGCCCTTGACAAAAATGAGTTTCCGATTGGACTCTTCATTGACCTAAGAAAAGCCTTTGATACTGTTAATCACAACTACCTCTTACTTAAACTCCAGCATTATGGAATCCGAGGCCTTGCCCTTGACTACATCCGATCCTATCTTAGTGACAGACACCAATATGTAACCATCAATGATACAACTTCTTCCACTCTACCAATTACCGTTGGAGTGCCACAGGGCAGCATCTTAGGACCTCTTCTATTTCTTATATATATAAACGATCTGCCTAATGTCTCTAATATTCTCAAACCTATATTGTTTGCTGACGATACTACCCTTATCTACTCAAACCTCAACCCACATACACTAAATAATGTTGTGAATAATGAATTAAAAAAAGTCCACTTATGGATGTCAACGAACAAACTAACATTAAACATCGAAAAGACTTACTACATCTTATTTGGAAGCAAATCATCAAATGCAATTCAGCTACAGATAGACAACATTAACATCAGTAATAAAAATGATGGCAAGTTTCTTGGCCTATTCCTAGACAAGAGACTCAACTTCAGCACCCACATTCAACACATAACTAAGAAAGTCTCTAAGACAGTTGGTATACTCTCCAAAATCAGATATTATGTTCCTAACTCTGCTCTCCTCTCACTATATTATGCACTAATCTACCCTTATCTTAATTATGGTATCTGTGCATGGGGGTCTACCACTGCAAACCACCTTAAGCCCATCATCACACAGCAAAAATCTGCTATCAGAATAATAACTAACTCTGCTTTCAGACAACACTCAGCTCCCTTGTTTAAATCTCTAAACTTGCTAAATATTAACTCCCTCCACACATTCTCTTGTGTCAACTACATTTACAAAACCCTGTTCTTAAATGCAAACCATGCTCTGAAACTCTCCCTGGACAGATGTAATAGGACCCATTATCACCACACCAGAAATAAATATCTCTTTGATATCCCCAGGGTCAAACTTAATCTGTGTAAACACTCTATGCAAATTAAGGGACCTAGTCTATGGAACTCACTCCCTAGTGAATTGAAAAACTGTAAAACTTTTGCCTTATTTAAAAGCAAAACCAAAAAGTACCTAACTTCATCTATTTAGTTTCCTACACTGAGCTTTAAATTTGCTCTGTACCTAGTGGTACCCAATCTCATAATTTTTATGTAATATCAAACAACCTTATCATTGTGTTCATTGCTGTCTTCTTTTATGTGCTAGCCATATGCTGTATTGTGACTACCAATTTTTGTCAACTACCATTCAAGCTGTCATTGCAATCAATCTTATATTGTTTCTGCAGTATTGTGCCTACCAATTTGTTGTCAACTACCATTTTAAGCTGTCATTGCAATCAATCATAGCTACCTATGTGCTTTAATATACTGTACCTATAATTTTCTCTCATTTTTTTTTTCATTCCATGTAATCTGTTATCATTTTTTTGTCTATAAATTTTGCAAGTATTTACCTCCTTAAAATTTTCTTAGATTAAGGACCTGCCCGAAACGCTGCGCGTGCTAGTGGCTTTACAAGACTGTAATTACCATAATTGTATCCTCACATTCCTTATGTACATTCTTGTATATGCATAAATAAATAAATAAATAAATAAAACAGTTTAAACCCCAACAAACACCTCTAATCACTGATTCCAACGAGTTCGCAACAGCAACAACCCCAGCCCTGGATAGATGCACCCCATCACGCGCATACATTTCATTTCTTCCATAGAAGTGTTCCCAGTTGTCTATGAAAGATATTGCATTTGATTTGCAATATCTTACCAGCCTGCAATTGACACCAAGTGCCCTCGACATCCATTCATTTCCCACTCCCTTTCTTGGAAGAATGCCACATATGATCGGGATTCCATCCTTGCTCCTAACTAATTCAATGGCTGTCCTGAATCTCTGTATTAGTTCCTCACTCCTAACTCGTCCAACATCATTACCCCCTGCACTAATACAAATAATGGGTTTGTTCCCATTTCCCGTCATAATATCATTCATGTTTCCAACAATATCACCAATACCAGCTCCCGGATAGCAAACCCTTAACCGTATCTCTGGCATAAAACGTTCTGTCTAAATACCTCACCTGGGAATCTCCCACAACCAAAATTCGCTTCAGTACCTCCTTAACTTTCTGAGCAGCCTGAGGGGCCTGCGCTCCGCCGCTCCTCGCTGGTTTCCGTTCCAATTGAACTGCAGGCTCACCACAGCACTCGTCCTCCAACAAGGCAAATGAATTTGCTGTCCTTAGTGTGAGGAGATGGTTCACCAGCTCACTTACAATAGTGCTCTTATGCCTGTGGCAGCCAGTACACTTGTTAAGTGCACTTGTTAAGTGGGCGGACTTAAGTTTGGTAACCAGCAACCGAAACATCTAGTGTTTGGGCTCATGTGAGAGCCCCAGTCCTCAGCAGTCCAGAAATGTTACCCTGGCCGGAGTAACACGTCTGTGGACAGTGCTAGAGCTGATAGCATCATCTCCTTGTATGGCATGAGGCGAGACTCAACTTTGCGCGGGAACAGCTAGGCCGCAGGCGTGGGTGAGCTGTGGGCCTCCCGCGCTCGCTAGCCACTTGAGTCGTTGTCATGGAAACAGCCGCCATCTTAGTAAACATCTTGAGCCGCCATGTTGGTCGGCCATCTTGGAGTTGCCTTAGGGGCTATGCTACACCGTCGCTGATTGGATGAGAGGGGTAGGCCGCTGTATGCCTTCCTCTCATTGGTTATTTCAAGGAGGACGCGGGGATCGCCGGTGTAAGCATCATTCTGAACCCAGCTGCCACCTTGTCAAGACGCTTCCTGTACTCAATTCGGCTAAATTGAAGTATAGGGCGCCGTGGTGGCTGGACTACCCAACTGCTTCACCTACGACAGCGGTCGTCACAGAATCCGGCCGAAGTCGTCGCTTGGAGGGGAGAAAGACATTGTGTACAGTGGGTAGAGGTACAGTGATCTGGGATCGTGGGGTAATGTGCATACGAGCAGTAACGGACTCGTAGATCCCATACCAGTGATGATTAGACTTGCTAGTGCTCTGTAGCAGTCGATGGGAACGGGGAAATTCGTGTCAGTGTTAAGGCAGATTTCCCATGTTAATGTGTGAGACGCTATATCGTTGTGCGCGTCACCTGGGTACGAACGCTTCACTTCACCGGTGGGTCGAGGGTGCGAACTCAGCCGTATTGAGTGGGAGGGGTTCGAGTGCGTGCCAATTGTACGAAAAAATACCACGTAAGGTACTACCGCCGCCTACCGCTGCCCTGAGCGAGCCAGCCACCGGAAGCAGGGTGCGAGATGTATGGGAATGGTGTGTAGCCGGCAGTGTGAATGAGTAAGTACTTATGTGTGTATTTCTGGTGATCAGTTAGTCTCTAAAAGCTTGAATTCGAGGTCAAGTGTTCCATCACATTGTCACGCAGCACCTGTGGAGGTGGAGTGAAGTGTGGGCGAGGAGATAATCATCCTTGTTGTCATCTTGTCAGTCCAGAGGGACTTACGTCTGGTGTACACAGACGTACAGTGTGTGTGTGTGGGTACACACGGGAACAGAGTATACATAGATTAGCCAAGGACTGAGAGGACGTCCATGTAATAATTATATTATTCCATTGTGGTAATAATTTTTGATCGTCCGTGGGACGGAGTGATATCATTTCCATGTGTGGTCTTGCAGGTGTGGAATTCCAACACTGAGCGCTCAGGTATGTGTAACGCCAGTGATTCCTGCCAATGATTATTGTGGAGTGTACCACAGTGTGGTTTTAATTTCTTGTATTGTTCTCAGGGCCGTGACAAGTGTGATTTATATTTATATATATATGTATTAACGTAATTTTGGTAGAATTTGGTGAGTGACGAGGCTGTCTGGAGAGACCGCCAGCGCTCTGTCGAGTAAGGTAACTCTCGAGAGTATTTATCGACATGCGTGATCGATAAATCACTCACCCATGTGATTTAAGGAGTGCGAGATCTCCTTAGTGTTCCCAATAACGTTTGATAGCTGTAGGCTACATGTGTCAGCAGTAATTATATTCAGATTCAGATGTTTATTCAGGTAAGGTATATACATACAAGTGATGTTACATTAATGGATTGATATATAGATAGATCTAGTACATACAATGCCTAAAGCCACTATTACGCAATGCGTTTCGGGCAAGAAAACATTAATATCTAGAACTTAATACTAATTGAGCATAAAGAATAAAAGATGTTGAGAACAAATACAAATAAAGATAAAAAAAAGGGGGAAACATGACTGAAAAAGCAGCACAAATACAATAGGTTGACAAACAGTGTTGATAAAAAAAAAAAAAAAAAAAAAAAAAAAAAAAAAAAAAAAAAAAAAAAAAAAAAAAAAACAGACATGGGTTGACAATAGAGGAGTGAGGTAGATTACAGGGAATTTATTAGGTAGTGTTTAGTTTTTATCTTAAACTGGTTGAGAGAGGTACAGTCTTTAACATGGTTGGGAAGGTCATTCCACATTCTGGGCCCCTTGATTTGCAGAGCATTTCTAGTTTGATTAAGACGTACTCTAGGAATATCAAAACTGTATTTATTTCTGGTGTGGTGCTCATGGGTTCTGTTACAACCTACTATGAAGCTTTTAAGATCAGGATTGGCATTATAGTTTAGCGTTTTATATATGTATAATACACATGAGAGAATGTGCAGAGACTTAATATCTAACATATTAAGAGATTTGAGTAAGGGTACCGAGTGATGTCTGGGGCCAGAGTTGGATATTGTTCTAATAGCGGCTTTGTGTTGGGTAATTAGAGGACGTAAGTGATTTTGGGTAGTAGAACCCCAAGCACAAATACCATAGTTGAGATAAGGATAGATAAGGGAGTAATAGAGAGTCACCAGGGCAGGGCGTGGTACATAATATCTGATCTTAGAAAGAATGCCCACAGTTTTTGAAACTTTTTTAGATATATTTAGAATGTGTCCCTGGAAATTCAGCTTGTGGTCAATGAGAATGCCAAGGAATTTGCCATCTAATTTGTTACAAATTTGGGTATTGTTTATTTTGAGATTTATAAGACTAGAGGATTTATTGCCAAACAGAATATAGAAGGTTTTGTCAATGTTAAGGGTGAGTTTGTTGGCAGTTAGCCAAAGATGGACTTTATTTAGCTCAGTATTTACTGTGGCATTTAGAGCAAGAGGGTCAGGACTGGAGTAAATGAAGGTTGTGTCGTCAGCAAATAGAATTGGTTTGAGGTGTTGGGAGGCATTTGGAAGGTCATTAATGTAGATGAGAAAGAGGAGAGGGCCAAGTATGCTGCCCTGAGGAACACCAATGTTGATGGGTAGGGTGGGAGAAATTGTATTATTCACAGAAACATATTGGAGCCTGTCAGTAAGGTAGGACTCGAGGTATTGTAGGGAGTGTCCTCTGACTCCATAATGATGTAATTTAAGAAGAAGGTTATGGTGGTTGACAGTATCAAAAGCTTTACGCAGGTCCACAAATAACCCAACAGGGAACTCCTTTTTATCAAGAGCTGTATGAATCGAGTTAAGCATACTAATAAGTGCATCGTTAGTGCTTTTTTTGGGTCTGAAGCCATATTGGCAAGGGCTAAGTATATTGAGTTTGGCTAGATATGAGTAAAGCTGCTTGTATATAAGTTTTTCAAAAATTTTTGACAAGTTTGGCAGGATTGATATAGGTCTGTAGTTGTTAACATCTGTGGGGTCACCACATTTGTGGACAGGCGTTACTCTCGCTTTTTTTAGAATATCTGGAAAGGTTTGGAGTTCAAGTGACTTGTTGAAGAGCAAAGCAATAGCAGGGGCTAAAGATCTGGAGGCTTTTTTGTAAATTAAAGTTGGTATCTCCTCAAGGGCACCAGACTTGGTTTTAAGGGAAAGGATTATCTCATTGACGTCAGTGGAGTTAATAGGCTTTAGGTACAGAGACTGTGGATAGTTACCTGTAAGATAGTCCTTAATGTCAGTACTGGAAGATGGAATATCATTTGCAAGGGATGAACCAATGGAAGAGAAGAACCTATTAAACTCAATAGCAGAATCAGAGGCTGAAAGCTGACCATCGTTATTAGACAGGAGAGTCGGTTTGTTATTTAAAGATTTCTTTGATCCCAATATTTGTGAAATTGTGCTCCAAGTTTGTTTAATGTTGCTCTTTATTTGAGTAAATTTATCTTCGTAGTAATTAGTTTTGGCTCGTCTAATTATCTTAGATAGCAATAATGAGTAATTCTTTGAGAATTCTTTGGAGACAATTCCTAACCTATACTTCTTCTCAAGGTCGTGTTTTTTGTTAATGGATTTCAGTATTCCCTTTGTAAGCCAAGGATTGTTAAGCCTTTTGCTTGTGACTTGTTTTGTAAGCCTAGGACAGTGGGTGTTATAAAGGCTAAGAGTTGTTTGTAGAAAAGATTGCACTGCTAGGTTGATGTCCCCTATGTTACCTAACTCGGACTCCCAGTTGACATTATCAGCAGCAGTTATAAAATTGTTTATAGCAGTTTCATTGTGCAGCCTAAAGCTTAACTCCCTTGTTTCTAGAGGTGGTTTGCTAATGTTAGTTAAGAGAAATGTGGGGTAGTGGTCTGTAGTGCTATCGGTGATTATACCTGAAGTAAGCGGAGAGGTTATGTTGGTCCAGATGTGATCTAGAGTCGTGGCAGTGCTATCAGTGATTCTAGTAGGTCTAGTGATTAAGGGTATGAGGAGGCAGGAATTCATACAGTTGAGGAAGCTAACAGCAGTAGGGTGTTCTGGCTCGCAGAGGTCAATATTAAAGTCCCCTGCGATAATTAGGTGGTTTTTGTTCAGTCTGTTATCAAGTATTAGATTTCTAAGGTTTGAGTTGAATCCAGACACATCAGTGTTGGGAATTCTATAGACTGCACCCACAGACAGGACAGACTCGGCACCCTTGACTCTGAAGCTGGCGAAGATATACTCCCCATAGCAGTCTCTAGTTCTAATTTCTTTTAAGCATGTTAGTTCTTGGTGGTAGTAAAGAGCAGTGCCACCACCTCTCTGAAGTTGACGACAGTTGTGAATTGCTGAGTAGTTAGGCATGTTAAAGAGTTGAGTAGTATCCTCTTTCAACCATGTTTCAGTAAGTATAATAAAAGAGAATTTGTTGCCAATAGTTTCAATCAAGGCACTAACATCATCGAAGTGTTTACCTAGGGATCTAACGTTCAAATTGATTACAGAGATATTGTGATTATGAGTTAATACATTGTTTACATCATGTGCTGCAAAATATCTGCAATTTAGATCATTAAAGTGATTATTGTCATAGATAGTGGATAAGAGGTTAAGTTCAGGGTCTATACTTGACTGCATAAAAAAAGCTGATTGTAGAATCAGAAATAAGTAGAAAAAAGCTATAAAATAGGGAAA
The DNA here is from genome assembly GCF_040958095.1 of Procambarus clarkii. Lineage (NCBI taxonomy): Eukaryota > Metazoa > Arthropoda > Malacostraca > Decapoda > Cambaridae > Procambarus > Procambarus clarkii. The sequence continues at coordinate 26,281,070 of NC_091225.1, forward strand.
AATATATACACAATACTGTACAAAACAAACACAAAAGGGGCTTACAGGGGTACAAAGGAGTAAGGGAGTATGGCTAGGGTAGGCAACCTAGGCAATTAATGAGATTAAAGAAAAAACATGTAAACATGGACTATACAAAACACAAGATATGGAAATACAAAACAAAAAATATAAGCAAGACTAAGCAATACAAAAAAAAAAAAAACAAATTGAGCAAAAATGAGGTAGATTGCATACGAGTACTCACAGGTACACTGTAAGTAACAATTTGCAATTTGAGATGCAGGCAAATATATATATATATATAATCATAGTGTCACGGTGCCCAGTGTTATTGTGTCATTTACTGTGTGGTGATTGAAATATATTGACCTATGTTCTAGGGGTTATTGAGAGCACTGGGGTCATTTGCAACAGTAAGTAAGTAAGTAAGTGTTGTGCAGTATTCTAATACTTGTAAATTAGAGTACTTGCCGTGTGTGTTATTGCAGAGGGGTTGTTATTTGATGGTGATTGTTGCTAGTGTTGAGCATCACCGTATGTGATTGCAGTTCAGTAAAGTCATTGTGGGGCAGTGTTCTAGAGGGTTCATGTTCTGTATGTTATTTTACTAAATTCTGCAGTATTGTCATTGCAACCGGATTGTAACGTAAATCACTGTGATTTGTTAGTGTGATTTGTCATTGTCGTGGGTGAACTCGGCTGTAGACGAGTACTGGGGTACACATATATTCTCCTGTTATCTGGTAGGAGATCGAAGTCCAGTATTCAGTGAGGTGATTGCGAGGCAATTAATATAACGTAACCAAGGGAACGCCCATTGCTTTAAGAGAATTTGTTCTTTGACAATTTGAGTAACGTAGAATACGTTTGGGTTAATTTACTTTCCTGCAAGCAGCTACGGTAGTCTCGAGGAGCCTAGCCATCAGCTAGATAAGAATTAGAGTATTGTCTGTCGTAATTAACGGTCAGTGGGCCGGGTAATTGACGTGTTTCAGGAAGTCAAAGTAATTAACCTCGATCCTTGTTTGATCAACTCACACGAAGGCTATATTGTTCCATTAACGTAACGTCGTTATTTATCTGCCCGGAGGTACCGGCACTTGATTGACTCGTGGGAAGAGTAACGTCATTTTAGAATAACGTAAACGTGGGGCTAATTACTGTTATTAGCCACCTGAATTGGTCTGAGTATGGAAGGCTTAGACGGAATTCATACCTTAATGTAAATTGCTGAGCCAGTGTGAAAGGTTGCGTATTTTAATTGATTAATTATTGATCTTGGGGATAGTAATTAATTACTCTAAAGGTAATCACGAGTGATTACCGTTCTCTTAGCACTTTGGACATTGTAAATCAGAGTTTACCATCGCTGAGTGATTAGTAACCGATTAACGTAAATTAACGTAACTAGTAAAGAGATTAATCAGCTGTTTGGTAGTACAGGGATTAATGAGATTTTCTCACTGAATGCTCGACGGGTAGAGTGTTGTGTAATTTCTGCGTTACTAGTGACAGTTGTTAGAGTTATTAATTTAACGTAAATGTTACCTTGTTATTAACGTAAATGCTATTGTTATTGATTGTTGATCGTCCGTGGGACGGAGTGTTAACGTAAGGATTAATTTGAGGAAGGGTGCTGGAGTTGCCAGTGAACCCATTAGTTATTGATGTCATTGAAAGACTACTGATTTGATTGCATTGCAACCGCTATTGCAGGTGTAGACTGCACTAAGGCGTAGAACAGTTAGGAGGTTACTGGAGACGTGTTTCAGAACCTACTGTGTCATTTGTTGTAATTGTGATTATAGATCTGTTAGTTCTTGCTTGCTTGTTGATTCCTCTGTGGTCACGCTTATGTTCGAGTTAGTTCATTATGCAGTCCGAGGGGCTGGTGTCTAGCTGTCATTGATAGTGTCACAGGAAGGATTTCGAGTAACATCATTGACATTTCTTTTTGTTTTGTTGTAGTAGTTAGTACTTTATTGAATAAACTAAGTTGTTATGGTTAACACTGTCTTTTCGTTACACCCCCATTTATTATTATTGTTATGCAAATGTTCACACTCGACTAATAAAATTGTGACTAATTCTGAGCTTTGGATCAAATATACGGCACCACCTACTTGACCTACTCGTTAGATTCGCTTTGGCGAATGGCGAAGGTCGTCGGCCTAGTGGAGGGGATTTCAATTTTCATTGGGGTCTCGGCGTTTGCTCGCGCCTAGTCAATTGTTCATACATGGTCCCAAAGTGAGGAATGAGCTGCTTACTACACTGGTGTGTTAGCTAAGCAAGTCCTTCCTCAGGCGACCTAATTGAATATCACGACAGGAATAAAGGTTAAAGAATAAAGAAAATTCTTAGAAATTTTCCGAGCTCAATTCCTTATACCAATTACATTTTATTCCAAACTTCTCACAAGTTACAACACAAAAACTCTCACATCATGGCGCCCAACGTGGGGCCGTAGACTTTTGATTCATAATCAGAAAAGTAAGACTCATCAAGTTGAGAAACCTATGAAGAAAGGTGTGCAGAACATTGCAGAACAATATTGCTGTGGGTGTGTTTGTTGTCGGTTAGCAAGATTAGGTACACACACACCACACACACAGAATGGATGAGGATTATAGGGATAAGTACATAGATCTGTATGTGACTAGGTATGGCGTGCTGCCAAAGGATAGAAACATTCGCACAGATGAGGAATGTCGGCAGTATGTTGAGGACCATAAGGCCTATGTACGGCGTCTGCGTCTAGAAAGAGCAAACAGAAGTGATCTAGGGACAAGGGAGTTCCCCTAGCCGACCGTGGTATAGTCGGTATGTCAGGGGGTGTGGGATTGAGTCCACCCCAGGAGAAGGAAGGGGAGTCGCGACCCCAGCCTAGGCTAAGGACTGATTCCTTGGGCCACAGAAACGTTTTGTTAGAAGTAGTCAATCAGATACCAGAACAACCTCTCAAGAGGGGGACTGAACAACCCCAGGAGGAAATGACTTTACAGTACCTAGCAGCTCAAGCTGATGGTTTTAAACTGCAAGGAGTTAATAAGGCCAAGTTCGTGGCCATCATGTGGAATGCCCACCACGAGAGATTGACTAGATTGGAAATTGCAGGAGTGCAATCCCAGGCAAGGACGGGGAGTCAAACCCCTCTTGCCGCGCCAAGCTCAGAGGTACCGGCGCTGGAAGTAGAGATACCTCCTCTATTGCCAAGAGAGGAGAAGATCGATCCTATGGATGCATACCTAGATCGATGTGTGACGAAGGTTGAAAGGTTTACTCAAGCTCCAAGTAAGGGAGCCAAACCTAAAGAAAGTAAGTCTAAGGGACACCAACAGAAACCCAAGGTTAAGGGACCCAGGTGCTTCACATGCAACATGACAGGTCACCGAGCAGCTAAGTGCCCGAGCAGCACTAGGCTTAAGACTAAGAAGGTGACCAAGATGCACGTTACAGGTATGAGTACCGTGGGAGGTGATGCCCTAAGATACACACTCGAGTTAACTAGAGGAAAAGTTCATGGGCAATGGACGAGTGTCTTTCGAGACCGGGGTGCTACAGTTAACATGGTCAGGAGCAGTTTGGTTGAGCCTGAGAGTAGAACAGGTCGAACCCTCCGTGTCCAGTTCCCAGATGGCACTGGTAAGGACATGGAAGAAGTGTCCGTGTTGGTAGACACCCCATATATCAAAGGTAAGATCAAAGCTGCGCTAAGTAGAAAGGCAGTGTATGGACTTTTGATAGGTAATACTCCTGGTATAGAGAACCAGGTGGGTCTGTCCTGTGGAAATGACCCAGAGGAAACAGGAACAGGTGAGAGGAAGGTTAAACCCGCTGGCGTTGACACCAAGCGTCAGCCGGCCGGTCGAGCAGAGATCACCGCCGCCCAGACAGAAGAAGAGAAGCAGCAGGTGAAAGGAAACCGGAGCCGTCCTCCTCTCCCTATTGCACAGAAAACGAGAACTGACTCAGAGGAACTCAGATGGGTCTCACCAGCTGACGGCGATGTCACACGGCCGCCAACTGAGGAAGTCATGGTCGCCTCTTGTCAGGCGAAAGATCAGGTGCATGAGGTAAAAGGAAAAAAGAGCAATTTTCCTTCTTTCATTTCACAGAAAACGGAGGTGAGCCCAGTGAGACAAGTGTGGCCTGGATCAGATGATCCCGTCACGACCTGCCAACCAGCCAGACCCGCGAGGGTTAACACCACACAGGAGAGTAAACGTCTGCTTGATGTTACCAGTGGTGAGGCTAAGGTAGCTGTGGTTCCAACAAGTGAAGTGGATATTCTGGACCAATCTTTCAGGCTGTGGGAAGATCGCTCAGACAAACGAACGGTCGCTGAGAGATTGAAGAACGAGCAGGTCAATGACCCAGTGCTCAGTGAGGGGCGAGGTTTGAAAGCTGCTGAAGAGGCCTCAGCCCAGTCAACTCAGTCGGTAGAGCAACCCTGTCTGAGAGTGACAGACAGACAGGAAGAAAGACCCTGTCACCTGGAAGTCATGACAGTCTGCTAACTGTCGGAATTGTGTCGGTAGGGTAGGGAAGGTGTTGAGTCTGTACTTCATTGGTAAGTCCATTCCAGTGTGCTACCCATTGTGACCAGTGGGGCGAGAGTGTGAAGGGACTGAGGAAGGGAAGCTGCGAGGCGTTGAGCCAGCTTAACCTGGACCCAGAACCTGAGCACGACCGCACTACGGTCAGGAAGTACCACCCTGGACGAGCCAGTGACATCAAATCTTGTCCCGCCAGCCACCGACGTCAACAGAAAACAGATGAATCACCACCACCCAGCCGCCGTGCACTTAAGAGCACAAGTGTAAGTGGCTGGTGATTTAGATGAAATTTTCCTCCGGGAAATTTTATCTTCTGGTGGGAGGTTATGTGAGGAGATGTTCACCAGCTCACTTACAATAGTGCTCTTATGCCTGTGGTAGCCAGTACACTTGTTAAGTGCACTTGTTAAGTGGGCGGACTTAAGTTTGGTAACCAGTTTAGTTTAGTTCATTTATTATGCACCCCATACCCATCTTGTGGGCGGTAGTGGAAATGGTTACAGAGGCACATAATGGGCTCAGGGACTGAACCCCACAATTCATTTAGCTAAGCAAGTTACAATCTTGATGAGCTAGTTACAAAATTCAATATAAGTCATCACATCAACAATGGGTTCGAGATCGACCTCAAGTACAGGTTCTAAATTAAGCAACTGACATATGTGGAGAGCTAGTGTCAAAATTGATATGTTTGTCCTGTACACCGCCCCCCATCCAGTGGGCAGCGGTGGATAGGTTACAATCACTTAGTTACTACCTACAGTTAGCAAACTGGGGATATTTGGCTAAAATTTCTGGTAGCAGATCATTTTGAATGAAATATTGACACATCGCTGGAACATTGGTTATAGAATTGTCTCTAAATTCACGTATCTTTTCGCACTCCATCACATAGTGACGGAGGGTAACCTTTTCGCACTCCATCACATAGTGACGGAGGGTAACCAGCAACCGAAACATCTAGTGTTTGGGCTTATGTGAGAGCCCCAGTCATCAGCAGTCCAGAAATGTTACCCTGGCCGGAGTAACACGTCTGTGGACAGTGCTAAAGCTGATAGCATCATCTCCTTGTATGGCATGAGGAACAACTTTGTTCAACTTTACTCAACTTTGCACAGGAACAGCTAGGCTGCAGGCATGGGTGAGCTGCGGGCCTCCCGCGTTCCCTAGCCACTTGAGTCGTTGTTATGGAAACAGCCGCCATCTTAGTAAACATCTTGAGCCGCCATGTTGGTCGGCCATCTTGGAGTTGCCCTTGGGGCTATGCTACACCGTCGCTGATTGGATGAGAGGGGTAGGCCGCTGTATGCCTTCCTCTCATTGGTTATTTCGAGGACGCGGGGATCGCCGGTGTAAGCATTATTCTGAACCCAGCTGCCACCTTGTCAAGACGTTTCCTGTACTCAATTCGGCCAAATTGAAGTATAGGGCGCCGTGGTGGCTGGACTACCCAACTGCTTCACCTACGACAGCGGTCGTCACAGAATCCGGCCGAAGTCGTCGCTTGGAGGGGAGAAAGCCATTGTGTACAGTGGGTAGAGGTACAGTGATCTGGGATCGTGGGGTAATGTGCATACGAGCAGTAACGGACTCGTAGATCCCATACCAGTGATGATTAGACTTGCTAGTGCTCTGTAGCAGTCGATGGGAACGGGGAAATTCGTGTCAGTGTTAAGGCAGATTTCCCATGTTTGTGTGAGACGCTATCGTTGTGCGCGTCACCTGGGTACGAACGCTCCACTTCACCGGTGGGTCGAGGGTGCGAACTCAGCCGTGTTGAGTGGGAGGGGTTCGAGTGTGTGCCAATTGTACGAAAAAATACCACGTAAGGTACTACCGCCGCCTACCGCTGCCCTGAGCGAGCCAGCCACCGGAAGCGGGGTGCCTGATGTATGGGAATGGTGTGTAGCCGGCAGCGTGAATGAGTAAGTACTTATGTGTGCATTTCTGGCGATCAGTACCATTACAGTTTCTGTAATGGTACAGGAACTTAAGGTAAAGGAAATAAGTAAGAGGAGAAGGGAGGAGAGTAGGGGTGCAGCCACAGAGTAGGTCTCGTGCCCACGAACGCCAGCCAGAAGAAGACCGCTCCCAGCGACCAGCTTAGGCCTCCCGCATGTGGTGGTGCCGGAAGGAGCCTAATTGATCGTGCAGCTAAGCACATTAAAAATCTTCCCCCATGCAACGTATTGTTACTTTATAAATGATTAAAGTATTAGTAAACATAGTTGGTGCCTATGTTGTTATTTAATAATCAACCCCAGCTCAGACTTTAAATGCTCTTTGAGAAACAAGAATAGTCTTACGTCTGGCAGGGAAGATACAAACAATTTCAGCTCGTGATGCGTTCAACTATACTATAGGAAAGTTTAATAACTCAATTTTGACCTCTGGTTTCCACTGAAGAACCCAGGGTCGTAACATGGGCCAAGCGGGCCCTCAGGGTCAGACTGTAGAGGTGAGCCAAGCGGGGCCTCAGGGTCAGACTGTAGAGGTGAGCCAAGCGGGCCCTCAGGGTCAGACTGTAGAGGTGAGCCAAGCGGGCCCTCAGGGTCAGACTGTAGAGGTGAGCCAAGTGGGCCCTCAGGGTCAGACTGTAGAGGTGAGCCAAGCGGGCCCTCAGGGTCAGACTGTAGAGGTGAGCCAAGCGAGCCCTCAGGGTCAGACTGTAGAGGTGAGCCAAGCGGGCCCTCAGGGTCAGACTGTAGAGGTGAGCCAAGCGGGCCCTCAGGGTCAGACTGTAGAGGTGAGCCAAGCAGGCCCTCAGGGTCAGACTGTAGAGGTGAGCCAAGCGGGCCCTCAGGGTCAGACTGTAGAGGTGAGCCAAGCGGGCCCTCAGGGTCAGACTGTAGAGGTGAGCCAAGCGGGCCCTCAGGGTCAGACTGTAGAGGTGAGCCAAGCGGGCCCTCAGGGTCAGACTGTAGAGGTAAGCCAAGCGGGTCCTCAGGGTCAGACTGTAGAGGTGAGCCAAGCGGGCCCTCAGGGTCAGACTGTAGAGGTGAGCCAAGCGGGCCCTCAGGGTCAGACTGTAGAGGTGAGCCAAGCGGGCCCTCAGGGTCAGACTGTAGAGGTGAGCCAAGCGGGCCCTCAGGGTCAGACTGTAGAGGTGAGCCAAGCGGGCCCTCAGGGTCAGACTGTAGAGGTGAGCCAAGCGAGCCCTCAGGGTCAGACTGTAGAGGTGAGCCAAGCGGGCCCTCAGGGTCAGACTGTAGAGGTGAGCCAAGCGGGGCCTCAGGGTCAGACTGTAGAGGTGAGCCAAGCGGGCCCTCAGGGTCAGACTGTAGAGGTAAGCCAAGCGGGTCCTCAGGGTCAGACTGTAGAGGTGAGCCAAGCGGGCCCTCAGGGTCAGACTGTAGAGGTGAGCCAAGCGGGCCCTCAGGGTCAGACTGTAGAGGTGAGCCAAGCGGGCCCTCAGGGTCAGACTGTAGAGGTGAGCCAAGCGGGCCCTCAGGGTCAGACTGTAGAGGTGAGCCAAGCGGGGCCTCAGGGTCAGACTGTAGAGGTGAGCTAAGCGGGCCCTCAGGTTCAGACTGTAGAGGTGAGCCAAGCGGGCCCTCAGGTTCAGACTGTAGAGGTGAGCCAAGTGGCCCTCAGGTTCAGACTGTAGAGGTGAGCCAAGTGGCCCTCAGGGTCAGACTGTAGAGGTGAGCCAAGCGGGCCCTCAGGTTCAGACTGTAAAGGTGAGCCAAGTGGCCCTCAGGTTCAGACTGTAAAGGTGAGCCAAGTGGCCCTCAGGTTCAGACTGTAGAGGTGAGCCAAGTGGCCCTCAGGGTCAGACTGTAGAGGTGAGCCAAGATTGCTGCCCCAAATCTATGTAAATGACCTACTTGGGTTAACTTCCTCATACATGACAATATATGCAGAGAGAACATTAAGTAACCACTATGGGGAGCCAGGTGCTGCAGGAAGACCTTGGCATTCACCAGGAGTGAGCACACAGGTGGCTATAAGAGTTAAACAAAACAAGTGTAAGGTAATTATAAGACTCAGAAACACTGACAGACTCGGGGTTATCTTGAGAGATGGTTATCTTGAGATGTTTTCCGGGCTTAGTGTCCCCGCGGCCCGGTCCTCGACCAGGCCTCCTTTTTTGTTACACATCCCCAGGAAGCAGCTGTCTAACTCCCAGGTACCTATTTACTGCTAAGTGAACAACAGGCCTAAAGAAACTCTGCCTATTTGTTTCCGCCTCCACCGGGGATCAAACCCAGAACCTTAGGACTACGAATCCCGAGCGCTGTCCACTCAGCTGTCAGTCCCCTATCAGGGGTGAACACACCATCAGCACTAACACCAGAATTACTCGGAAGCAGGATAACATCGGAGTCATATGGGAAGCTGGCAGATATGAATGGTATTTACAAATTTAAACTGTTTCTTTCAAGACACTTTGCTCTTCCTACATTAGATCTGTACCAGAGCATGCAGCACCAGCACGGAATCCGCACCTCTGTTATGAACTTTATGTTATGTCTTTCCAAATAACTTTCATATCTATTTTATAAAGATTAGGTCAGCAAATTCCTTACTAATATTAAATTTGGGTTAGTTTAATTTAAATAAATATACTATTAAGTTATGTAAGTAATTAAATTAAATTCTTACCTACTAAACTAAATTATTTAAATAATCGTAATATATATATGATATAATATATATTGAATATATATGCTTATATTCATTGAATATAAGCATTGAATGCTTATATTCGTCGAGCGCTTACCCACTGCTCTGAATGGAGCAACGTGAGTAGAGAGTTTGAAAGAGTAACTCAAGTATTGGTGAACAACGGATATAGCAACGCGGAAATAAACGCTGCTATAAGAAGACACTTGGACCGTTGGTATAATCCAGAACCAAGAACAGAAACCACAATACCTCCAATAAAATTATATTACAAATCAACCATGCACAGTGAACATATAAAAGAGGAAAGAATAATGAAAGAAATAATCCGTAAAGGAGTAAAAAGCACTACTCCTAACCAAAACATAAACCTGATAATATTCTACAAAACCAAGAAGACTTCCGAACTCCTTATCAAAAACAGCCCGAAGCCGACGGAGAACCCTCTACAGCAGTCAAGCGTTTTATACAGGTACACTTGCCCCCACGAAGGATGTAACCTTTAATCTAAGTACATAGGTATGACGTCGACCAAGCTGACGAGGCGTTTGACATGCCATCTTCAATCCGGTGCCCCTAGGAATCACATGAGACAAGCCCATGATATCACTCTAACAAGAGAAATGTTGAACAAAAATACCTGTATAATAGACAAAACCTTAGATGCAAGAAGATTACAAATTCTTGAAGCAATTCACATAAGAATAGAACAACCTACCATGAACACCCAAATCACGGAACTATTTACTCTACCCACCATGAGAGTGAGGACAAGACCAGAACATAACGATGCCAACACAGAAGACAATGTCCAACATAACAGGCCAATTACACTGGATTAATCTTTGTATGTAGATAGGAGCTGCCTCGTATGGGCCAATAAGCCTTCTGCAGTTACCTCTATTCATATGTTCTTTCACATATATATATATATATATATATATATATATATATATATATATATATATATATATATATATATATATATATATATATATATATATATATATATAAACCTATACTTGCATAAACCACAAGTGAAGATTAATAATCTTTGGACAACACCCACCAGTGGGACTCGAACCCAGAAAGCACAACTACCTTCCAGTAGCTGCCATAACTAGTATGCTTTAACCCACTACACCATCAGACCCTACAAAAGAAGTAGAGACTTCGAGATATATATACATCTCAAATATCTCCACTTCCCGAGGGCACCAGATGAGTGTGAGGTTAGTCTGCATTTTTCGTCAAGCCACTGTCAATGTGAGAGAACTCGTGTCCAGCTTATAAGCCTATACTTGCATAAACCACAAGTGAAGATTAATAATCTTTAGACAACACCCACCAGTGGGACTCAAACCCAGAAAGCACAACTACCTTCCAGTAGCTGCCATAACTAGTATGCTTTAACCCACTACACCATCAGACCCTACAAAAGAAGTAGAGACTTCGAGATATATATACATCTTCGAGATATATATACATCTCATCTGGTGCCCTCGGGAAGTGGAGATATTTGAGATGTATATATATCTTGAAGTCTCTACTTCTTTTGTAGGGTCTGATGGTGTAGTGGGTTAAAGCATTCTAGTTATGGCAGCTACTGGAAGGTAGTTGTGCTTTCTGGGTTCGAGTCCCACTGGTGGGTGTTGTCCAAAGATTATTAATCTTCACTTGTGGTTTATGCAAGTATAGGCTTATAAGCTGGACACGAGTTCTTTCACATTGACAGTGGCTTGACGAAAAATGCAGACTAACCTCACACTCATCTGGTGCCCTCGGGAAGTGGAGATATTTGAGATGTATATATATCTCGAAGTCTCTACTTCTTTTGTAGGGTCTGATGGTGTAGTGGGTTAAAGCATACTAGTTATGGCAGCTACTGGAAGGTAGTTGTGCTTTCTGGGTCCAAAGATTATATATATATATATATATATATATATATATATATATATATATATATATATATATATATATATATAAATATAAATATAAATATATATATATATATATATATATATATATATATATATTTATATATATATATATATATATATATATATATATATATAACTCACACCCCAGAAGTGACTCGAACCCATACTCCCAGGAGCAACGCAACTGGTATGTACAGGGACGCCTTAATCCGCTTGACCATCACGACCGGACAAAAGGAAGTGATAGCCGAGGCTATTTGAACCACTTCCCCGCCGGCACTCGGATGGTAATCTTGGGCATAGCATTTTATCAAATCACCTCATTCTTAAGGGCACACGTGAGGAACACAAATGCAAACAAGCCTGAATGGTCCCCAGGACTATATACAACTGAAAACTCACACCCCCAGAAGTGACTCGAACCCATACTCCCAGGAGCAACACAACTGGTATGTACAGGGACGCCTTAATACGCTTGACCATCACGACCGGACAAAAGGAAGTGATAGTCGAGGCTATTTGAACCACTTCCCCGCCGGCACTCGGATGGTAATCTTGGGCATAGCATTTTATCAAATCACCTCATTCTTTGGGGCACACGTGAGGAACACAAATGCAAACAAGCCTGAATAGTCCCCAGGACTATATACAACTGAAAACTCACACCCCAGAAGTGACTTGAACCCATACTCCCAGGAGCAACGCAACTGGTATGTACAGGGACGCCTTAATCCGCTTGACCATCATGACCAGACAAAAGGAAGTGATAGCCGAGGCTATTTGAAGCACTTCCCCGCCGGCACTCGGATGGTAATCTTGGGCATAGCATTTTATCAAATCACCTCTTTCTTTGGGGCACACGTGAGGAACACAAATGCAAACAAGCCTGAATGGTCCCCAGGACTATATACAACTGAAAACTCACACCCCAGAAGTGACTCGTACCCATACTCCCAGGAGCAACGCAACTGGTACGTACAGGGACGCCTTAATCCGCTTGACCATCACGACCGGACAAAAGGAAGTGATAGCCGAGGCTATTTGAACCACTTCCTCGCCGGCACTCGGATGGTAATCTTGGGCATAGCATTTTATCAAATCACCTCATTCTTTGGGGCACACGTGAGGAACACAAATGCAAACAAGCCTGAATGGTCCCCAGGACTATATACAACTGAAAACTCACACCCCAGAAGTGACTCGAACCCATACTCCCAGGAGCAACGCAACTGGTATGTACAGGGACGCCTTAATCCGCTTGACCATCACGACCGGACAAAAGGAAGTGATAGCCGAGGCTATTTGAACCACTTCCCCGCCGGCACTCGGATGGTAATCTTGGGCATAGCATTTTATCAAATCACCTCATTCTTTGGGGCACACGTGAGGAACACAAATGCAAACAAGCCTGAATGGTCCCCAGGACTATATACAACTGAAAACTCACACCCGAGAAGTGACTCGAACCCATACTCCCAGGAGCAACGCAACTGGTATGTACAGGGACGCCTTAATCCGCTTGACCATCACGACCGGACAAAAGGAAGTGATAGCCGAGGCTATTTGAACCACTTCCCCGCCGGCACTCGGATGGTAATCTTGGGCATAGCATTTTATCAAATCACCTCATTCTTTGGGGCACACGTGAGGAACACAAATGCAAACAAGCCTGAATGGTCCCCAGGACTATATACAACTGAAAACTCACACCCCAGAAGTGACTCGAGTGTACTGTACAATACAATACAACAATACAATACAATTTTATTTAGGTAAGGTACATACATACAATAAATTTTTACAAGGATTGGTTGACTTATAGGTAGAGCTAGTACATACAATGCCTAAAGCCACTATTACGCAAAGCGTTTCGGGCATGATAAACTTAAATGACAAGCTTAATACTAATTGAGCATAATGAGTAGAATGAAAACAAGAAATGAAAACATAGATGAAAAAGCAGCACAAATACAATTATGTCGACAAACAGCGCTCTTTAAAGAAAAAACAGACATTGGTTGATAATAGAAGGGTAAGGTAGGTTACATGGAATTTATTAGGTATAGCTTCGCTTTTAACGTAAACTGGTTGAGAGAGGTACAGTCTTTAACATGGTTGGGAAGGTCATTCCACATTCTGGGCCCCTTGATTTGTAGAGCATTTCTAGTTTTATTAAGTCGTACTCTAGGAATATCAAAACTGTATTTATTTCTGGTGTGGTGCTCATGGGTTCTGTTACAACCTTCTATGAAGCTTTTGAGATCAGGATTGGCATTATAGTTTAGCGTTTTATATATGTATAATACACATGAGAGAATGTGCAGTGACTTAATGTCTAACATATTCAGAGATTTGAGTAGGGGTACCGAGTGATGTCTGGGGCCAGAATTGGATATTGTCCTAATAGCAGCTTTGTGTTGAGTAATTAGAGGACGTAAGTGATTTTGGGTAGTAGAGCCCCAAGCACAAATACCATAGTTGAGATATGGATAGATAAGGGAGTAATAGAGAGTCACCAGGGCAGGGCGTGGTACATAATATCTGATCTTAGAAAGAATGCCCACAGTTTTTGAAACTTTTTTTGATATGTTTAGAATGTGTCCCTGGAAATTAAGCTTGTGGTCAATGAGAATGCCAAGGAATTTGCCATCTAATTTGTTACAAATTTGGGTATTGTTTATTTTGAGATTTATTTGATTAGAGGATTTATTGCCAAACAGAATATAGAAAGTTTTGTCAATGTTAAGGGTGAGTTTGTTGGCAGTTAGCCACAGATGGACTTTATTTAGCTCAGTATTTACTGTGGCATTTAGAGCAAGGGGGTCAGGACTGGAGTAAATGAAGGTTGTGTCATCAGCAAATAGAATTGGTTTGAGGTGTTGGGAGGCATTTGGAAGGTCATTAATGTAGATGAGAAAGAGGAGAGGGCCAAGTATGCTACCCTGGGGAACACCAATGTTGATGGGTAGGGTGGGAGAAATTGTATTATTCACAGAAACACATTGGAGCCTGTCAGTAAGGTAGGATTTGAGGTATTGAAGGGAGTGTCCTCTGACACCATAATGATGTAATTTAAGAAGAAGGTTTTGGTGGTTGACAGTATCGAAAGCTTTACGCAGGTCCACAAATAACCCAACAGGGAACTCATTTTTATCAAGAGCTGTATGAATCGAGTTAAGCATACTAATAAGTGCATCGTTAGTGCTTTTTTTGGGCCTAAAGCCATATTGGCAAGGGCTAAGTATTTTGAGTTTGGCTAGATATGAGTAAAGCTGCTTATAGATTAGTTTTTCAAAAATTTTTGACAAGTTTGGCAGGATTGATATAGGTCTGTAGTTGTTAACATCTGTGAGATCACCACATTTGTGGACAGGCGTTACTCTCGCTTTTTTTAGAATATCTTGAAAGGTTTGGAGTTCAAGTGACTTGTTGAAGAGCAAAGCAATAGCAGGGGCTAAAGATCTGGAGGCTTTTTTGTAGATTAAAGTTGGTATCTCCTCAAGGGCACCAGACTTGGTTTTAAGGGAAAGGATTATCTCATTGACGTCAGTGGAATTAATAGGCTTTAGGTACAGAGACTGTGGATAGTTCCCTGTAAGATAGTCCTTAATGTCAGTACTGGAAGATGGAATATCATTAGCAAGGGATGAACCAATGGAAGAGAAGAACCTATTGAACTCAATAGCAGAATCAGAGGCTGAAAGCTGACCATCGTTATTAGACAGGAGAGTCAGTTTGTTATTTAAAGACTTCTTTGATCTCAATATTTGTGAAATTGTTCTCCAAGTTTGTTTAATGTTGCTCTTTATTTGGGTAAATTTATCTTCGTAGTATTTTGTTTTGGCTCGTCTAATTATCTTAGATAGCAATAATGAGTAATTCTTTGAGAATTCTTTGGAGACAATTCCTAACCTATACTTCTTCTCAAGGTCATGTTTATTATTAATAGATTTAAGTATTCCCTTTGAAAGCCAGGGATTGTTAAGCCTTTTGGTTGTGACTTGTTTTGTAAGCATAGGACAGTGGGTATTATAAAGGCTAAGAGTTTTTTGAAGAAACGATTGAACTGCTAGGTTGATGTCCTCTATGTTACCTAACTCGGACTCCCAGTTGACATTATCAGTAGCAGTTATAAAATTGTCTATAGCAGTTTCATTGTGTAGCCTAAAACGTATCTCTCTTGACTCAAGAGGTGGTTTGCTAATGTTAGTTAAGAGAAATGTGGGGTAATGGTCTGTAGTGCTATTGGTGATTAAACCTGAAGTAAGCGGAGAGGTTATGTTTGTCCAGATGTGATCTAGAGTCGTGGCAGTGGTATCAGTGATTCTAGTAGGTCTAGTGATTAAGGGTATGAGGAAGCAGGAATTCATACAGTTGAGGAAGCTAACAGCAGTAGGGTGTTCTGGCTCGCAGAGGTCAATATTAAAGTCCCCTGCGATAATTAGGTGGTTTTTGTTCAGTCTGTTATCAAGTATTAGATTTCTAAGGTTTGAGTTGAATTCGGACACATCAGTGTTAGGAATTCTATAAACTGCACCCACAAACAGGACAGACTCGGCACCCTTGACTCTGAAGCTGGCGAAGATATACTCCCCATAGCAGTCTCTAGTTCTAATTTCTTTTAAGCATGTTAGTTCTTGGTTGTAGTAAAGAGCAGTGCCACCACCTCTCTGAAGTTGACGACAGTTGTGAATTGCTGAGTAGTTAGGCATGTTAAAGAGTTGAGTAGTATCCTCTTTCAACCATGTTTCAGTAAGTATAATAAAAGAGAATTTGTTGTCAATAGCTTCAATCAAGGCACTAACATCATCGAAGTGTTTACCTAGGGATCTAACGTTCAAATTGATTACAGAGATATTGTGATTATGAGTTAATACATTGTTTACATCATGTGCTGCAAAATATCTGCAATTTAGATCATTAAAGTGATTATTGTCATAGATAGTGGATAAGAGGTTAAGTTCTGGGTCTATACTTGACTGCATAAAAAAAGCTGATTGCAGGAAAAAGAAGAAAAAAACAAAAAAAAAATGTACACAATTCTGTACAAAACAAACACAAAAGGGGCTTACAGTGGTACAATGGAGTAAAGAAGTATGGCTAGGCTAGGAAACCTAGGTAATAAATGAGATTAAAGAAAAAACATATAAACATGGACTATACAAAACAGAAGATATAGATATACAAAAAAAAAATATAAACAAGACTAAGCAATACAAAAACAAATTGAGCAAAAATGAAAAATGAGGTAGATTGCTTACAGGTACTCTCAGGTACACTGTAAGTAACAATAGACAGATAATATATCTCAATATAGATAAGAATGTCACGATACAATAAGATAAGCAATTACAGGAACAAATGAAAAACAAATCTGCTGTAAAATAGAAAGTAATTATAGCAAAACACAACAATATAATAATATAACAATACAATAAGAGCTTACAAAGTATTGAGTCTGCTAAATTAGAGAATAATTATGGCAAGACACAACAATAAATGCAAGTAAACAAAAGAATTGAAACAATTAGAGGTAGAATTAAGGTCACTAGATAGCCATGGAGGATACACAAGTTTGGTGGAGAGAACAAAAAATCAGTAGAGACTGTCAAGATGAATATATAAAAAGTGTGACAAGTGATAATTGTAAAGTAAAATAATCTTAAAGATAATAAATTTTAATGAGCTTAGTTTTAACTTATAATTAGTATGAACTTAATTAAAAGAACAAAAATGAGATCAATAATTGATTTCAATAAATGACATAGATCAATACAAATAAATTTAAAATATAAATGGAATAGATTAAGATTAGATTTTAGAGTAAAATTTTACAATGAAACTGAGGTAGATGCTTGCATAAGTGCATGGAGACTTGATGGATTATTTAGGAAATTATATGAATAAGAGAACATTAGGTAAATGGTAAGGCAGAGACAGCACCTTAGACAAAGTTAGATTAAGTTAGGTTAGGCTCAGGCACTGAAAGAGTTATTTTAAGTACTGGCATTGGTCGGGTTCAGGTTTTCAGATATACCACAATCACTTAAGAAGGCCAGGGGCCACCTATACCCCCTATTAGACTATTTTACAGGAACTTCTTTTCCACAGCTCATAAAACGGAGGAAAGGGTCCTGAAAGATATTGTTAATAGAAACGTTATCCCTACAGACAAAAATCAGAGGATACAACTGACGATTTACTATAAAACCAGAAAAACGGCCAGCCTACTCATGAGAAACTCTCCAGACACAAAGCAAAACGCTTTAAAAGAGACCAACGTCGTCTATGCCTTCAAATGCCCTCTTGGGGACTGTAAGCTCCAAAAAACCCAGTATACAGTATAGGCAAGACAACAACATCCCTTTCTAGGCGTTTAACGATGCATAAGCAACAAGGCTCCATTAAGGAACATATAATCTCTTCCCACAACCAAACCATCACCAGAGAAATCCTAGTAAACAACACAGAAATCATCGATAGATACAGCGATAGCAGACAGCTTGACGTTTGCGAGGCACTACACAATAAGAAGTCAACACCAGCAATCAACAGCCAATTAATGCACAACTATATTCTACCCACCTCAAGACTCCGCCCCAATATAGAAGCATCAAGAAATATGGACCAATAGGCTTTCTACAATCACTTCCATTCAATACCCGTTGTTTCGTGTTCTGTCTTGTGTTGATGAATTTAATACCCTATTAAATACCACCTCACCCCATCCACCTCACTCAAATGTAGATATAAAAAAATCGGAGATGTGTAAGTTCTATTCAGTTGTGTATGTGTAAACTAAAGTCTTTGAAAATGTAATAAGTTTTACGAAACGCGCTCAAGTGTCGCGTCAGACTAGAAATAAAAATTAATTTTGGAGAATTGATTTTTGAATTACCACCAACAGTGAAAAGAAATATACGAAAGATCGAGAAAATTCGTGTTAGAATTATTAATCTTACTTTTTCGGTCATATTTAATAATATATGTCTACAGGAAAGACTGCTACCAAAATATACTAATATATATATATATATATATATATATATATATATATATATATATATATATATATATATATATATATATATATATATATATATTGTGACGGAGTTCCCCCCCTTATAATTCTCCCACGCCTGCAGTAAGAGTCATGTCTACTTTTCCCAAACGTTCTCTACGTTGCAGGCTACAATTTGATATATGGGAGAGAGTTTTTTTAGTTTAGTTCATTTATTATGCACCCCATACCCATCTTGTGGGCGGTAGTGGAAAGGGTTACAGAGGCACATAATGGGCTCAGGGACTGAACCCCACAATTCATTTAGCTAAGCAAGTTACAATCTTGATGAGCTAGTTACAAAATTCAATATAAGTCATCACATCAACAATGGGTTCGAGATCGACCTCAAGTACAGGTTCCAAATTAAGCAACTGACATATGTGGAGAGCTAGTGTCAAAATTTATATGTTTGTCCTGCACACCGCCCCCCATCCAGTGGGCAGCGGTGGATAGGTTACAATCACTTAGTTACTACCTACAGTTAGCAAACTGGGGATATTTGGCTAAAATTTCTGGTAGCAGATCATTTTGAATGAAATATTGACACATCGCTGGAACATTGGTTATAGAATTGTCTCTAAATTCACGTATCTTTTCGCACTCCATCACATAGTGACGGAGGGTGTGCGAATAATTTTGTTGACACAGTTTACATTTGGTCAGGTCTACATCAGCAGATAATGAGAATTCCCAGAGATACTTGTAACCGAGTCTAAGCCGAGCAGTAGTAACATCTAGAAGTCTGCTGATTTTATTGGATGATCCATAGATGTGTGGCTCCTCTTGCATGATAGTATGATGATAGATGGAATTACTGGTGTCAATTTCACTTTGCCTCAGATCTACAAGATCTTGTTGAAGTTCTCGGTGTACAGCTGCTCTCAGATTGCTCATTGACAATCCAAGGTTACACTCAACGGCTCCTTTAAAGGCAGATTCTTTGGCTAACTTATCAGCTCTATCATGCATTCGGAGGCCAACATGAGATGGAGACCACATGAAATGGACTCTGTTACCATCCTTAATAATTTGGTTGTATTTGTGTCTAGCTTCGGACACGAGCATGTTACAGTTATGTCTTAAAGAGTTGAGAGCATTTAAGGATGATAAGGAGTCACTTACAATTAATGTATCAAGTTTTGAGACTTGTACACATTTCAGTGCAAGGATCAAGGCAAATAGTTCAGTCTGAAGGGTAGAGGCCCAGTTGTTTATACGGACTCCCCACTCAAAGTATAGGCCATCGCCCATTGTCAGGACAACTGCACTTCCAGCTGCACCCGTGGTGCGGTGTAGGGAACCATCAGTGTATATAATTTGAGAGAGAGAATGCTCTGTGGACAGAGCATCAATATGGCTTAAGGCGTTGAGCTTTGCCTCAAGACGAAGCTTGGGCTGATCTCTAATTTGCTTCTTGGGTGGAAAGGGAGGGATTAAAACTGGAAAGGGTGTAACCTCCCACGGTGCAGGAAAGTGCCGTTGTTGTTTCTCTTGGTACAAATCATGAACCTGATACATTCTGAGTTGAGTTCCAGTTTTTGTTATCCATTTGGAACAATGCTGATCTTCAATAAAGAAATTCTGGAGGGCTTCTGTGCAAGGATTAGGATGAGTTAGCCTAAGCATTTTTATACCAATTTGACAGTTAATTTCAGTAACACGATCAACAACGCTCAGAATATTAAGTTCCTTTCTCATATTAAGTATCTTTGTGGTACGAGGGCACCCAAGGATTATCCTCAAGGCTTCGTTTTGCAATTTTTCAAGCCCTCCAAGCTTTCTTTCAGGCATCAAAACAAGCAGAGGTGCAGCATAATCTACTAAAGATCTGATGTATGCAAAGTACATCATTTTGACAATTCTGACATTGGCACCATAGCTTGAGTGATAACCTGCAACAGCCTTGAGAGCTCGGAGCCTCTCTTTAAACTGACGACAGAGTCTGAATACAACAGGACCGTACAGTGGCACCTCAAGGCCAAGGTATTTGAATCTGTTTACATAGTCAAGCTGGGAGCCATCGGACAGTTGCATCTTGTGAACAGCTCCTCCCTGCCTGGGTGGGCGCCGATTTAGTATCTTTGTTTTCTCTGCTGAGATAATTAAACCTAGGTCCTGACATGAGTCTAATACAGAGTTAAGAATGTTCTGCGTGTTAGCATACCCAGCGGTGTGTATCATTATATCATCAGCATAGCTAATGATGTGGACGTTGGGTTTGCTCGGTACAGAGTTTAACAGCGTGTTTATTAAGATATTGAATAAGGTAGGACTGAGGACACCACCCTGCGGGGTGCCTAGTTCAAAGTCTCTTGTTACACTTCTATGCCCCTGGAAAAATACAGATGACTTCCTGTTGGATAAGTAACCCCTGATCCAACAAAGAAGCCGACCACCAATATTCATTCTTGCAAGCTCACTCAAGATAACATGTCTATTTGCAATATCAAAGGCAGACTTAAGATCTAGGAAGGTGGTATATGACTTTTCAGTGTGCAGGGTAAGAAAGGTGGTGATGCAATGATGCACACTCCTTCCATGCATGAAGCCATATATCTGGGGGGATAGCATGGTTCTTATTCTATGGAGGAGACGGTTTAGGACCATTCTCTCGAATGTTTTGCAAATGCAGCTAGTAAGGGAAATTGGGCGGAAAGCATTCTCTTGATTTGGCTTGGGAATTGGAATGATTATACTGTTGGTCCAAGAGTTAGGAAGCTCCCCAGTAACATAGCTCATATTATACAGCTCAAGTAGGGGATTCCCTGGTACTAAAGGGAGCAGACGCAATATGTCATAAGTGATACCATCTTCACCGGGGGATGTGGCTTTGCCTTTGTTTAGGGCCGCGAGTAATTCAAACTCAGTAAATGGCACGTTGCATTCATCTTCCTTGTGGAGCATGAAGTCAACGAGCCTTTCTCGATCTTCGTAACCAGCATTTAATCTGAACTGTATGTCTGGGGGAAGATTATTGAAGCTAGAGGTGGTTGCCCAAGCATCGACTAACTCGTTTGCTCTGTGTAGAGGGTGAGGGTGTGCTACTTGGCCGAGCTTATCGCCTTTAATTCTTTTAATATCCTTCCATGCCTGGCTGAGGGGGGTGTGAGAGTTGAGACTGTTAACAAAAGTTTCCCAGTTATCTTGCCTGAGCTCTGTCATGCGCTCCCTCGCCTTGGCTAGGGCTTTCTGAAAGAGCTTGAGCATTGCTGGCGTACGTGTTTCCCTATATGCAAGCCCAACTCGTCTGGCAGTGCGTTTCAAAGTACGCAGTTTGGGGTCATTGTAATAGGCATGGCGTTTATTACCTTTCATATCGTTGCGACTATTGGATGGTGCAGGGGGCCGACCTAAAGGGTCAGCAAACATCTGAATGCTCTGTACTAGACCGTCGTTAAATGTCTGGACTGTGGAGGGATCATAAGTGCTGTACCACTCTGACACATGAGCAACAAAGTCTTCACGTCGAGCAGGAGGAACACTGAGCCGTTTGCGTTTGAAAGTCCCACCGGGCAGGATAGTATTTCCTATACATAGAGTAGTCAATCTAGGGTGATGATCTGACAACAAATCTGTTACAATAGATGATGTGCACCAGACGTGAGAGACGTTGAAACCAACACAGAGGTCTAGAATGCCTCCACAAATATGCGTGGGTTCAAGGTCACCCACAATCTGCACATCTTGGTGACTATTTAGTAGCGACAGCAGTTGATTCCCGTTACCGTTACTGAAGCGAGAGCCACCAATGTCCTTGTGTCTAGCATTGTAGTCACCAAGAATGATGGTGGGCTCTGCTTGAGCGCAGGCCGGAAGATCAATATAATTTAACTTTCCTGCTGGAGCATATAGATTAAATACATTGAGAACAGAGTTGCCCACATAGATCCTCACTCCATGATACTGTTGACCGGCAGTTTGTTTTTCTGGCAGAAGTTGATGGGGTAGGGATTGTTTGATGTATAGAATGCAAGAGTTACTGGATCTGAGGTTGTAAGAAACAAATGAGGGCAATTTCGGGGGTGAGGATCTTGCGGGAACTCTGCACTCCTGGAAACATACAATATCGATGTGTTCAGTTGTTACTTTGTGATGTAAATCTGAGAACCTTTTTTTGAGGGACGCAATGTTCCAGCTAAGGACGGATAACTTAGTTAATTGTGCATTTAAAGTCAGCATTATATATTGATATTATTAGTTCACTTAATATTTATTATCTATATACATATTATCTATTGCACTACTGTATAAGTCCAGGAACATTTCTTAGTTTATTACCAATGTCACACATTTGCATCCAATGATCTAGTACAATTTGTCTGTCATTTCCAGCTATAGAGTCGTTTTGAACATAGTTTAGCACAACTTTGGCAGTTAACTTGCGTGGAAGGGTTCCACTACACAAGGTTTCAAGATCACTAGAAGTTTCCCCTGATAGGCAAGCGAACACATGTTTGGAGGGTTCAGGGGTGGAAGGGGAAGTTTGGCAGTCATTGCTTACAAGTCCCCTCATACGCGTGAGCATCATCGAAATATCGCTGGTGGATTTTTTCTCATGTTGGAGTTGCTCTTGCAGCCGCTCCGTTTGCTGCTGTGAATGCTGCTGGTGTTCCTGCAACCGGTCACGAAGGGCAACCACTGCTTGAACAGTGGAGCGACCCAAGGGCGAGGTGGTAGGGAGGCTGAGGTTGCGATGTGTCTCATTTTGATCCAGTTCCTTATCCCCCACTTCCAGTTGACTGTGGGGTCCAGCTGTGGATGGTGGTCTCACAGTAGGTGACATTATCCCAGAACCAGGAAGTGGCCGCTCTACATCAGGGGAAGGCCCACCACTGGCAGAAGATGCAACACCTGGTTCTTGTGGGGGAGCTGGGATGATGGCACGAGTCTTCGGTCTGGTACCGGTCCCCTTGTGCACTTCGTAATTTAAAGGTGGTGAGTTTGGCAGCCAGCTGGAGCGAACATCACCTCCAGATGGCTCTGAACAGCGAATGGGACTGATTGCAGCACTTGGCAACTGCTCTTCATGGTGGTGTGAAGGGTATGGCGAGTGTTGTGTATTATACATATATAAAACGCTAAACTATAATGCCAATCCTGATCTTAAAAGCTTCATAGAAGGTTGTAACAGAACCCATGAGCACCACACCTGAAATAAATACAGTTTTGATATTCCTAGAGTACGTCTTAATCAAACTAGAAATGCTCTGCAAATCAAGGGGCCCAGAATGTGGAATGACCTTCCCAACCATGTTAAAGACTGTACCTCTCTCAACCAGTTTAAGATAAAAACTAAACACTACCTAATAAATTCCCTGTAATCTACCTCACTCCTCTATTGTCAACCCATGTCTGTTATTTTCTTTTTTTTTTTTTTAATCAACACTGTTTGTCAACCTATTGTATTTGTGCTGCTTTTTCAGTCATGTTCCCCCTTTTTTTTTATCTTTATTTGTATTTGTTCTCAACATCTTTTATTCTTTATGCTCAATTAGTATTAAGTTCTAGATATTAATGTTTTCTTGCCCGAAACGCATTGCGTAATAGTGGCTTTAGGCATTGTATGTACTAGCTCTATCTATATATCAATCCATTAATGTAACATCACTTGTATGTATATACCTTACCTGAATAAACATCTGAATCTGAATCTGAATCTGTTGTGTCAACACCTCCGGGAGGCAGGTTCCTGGCACCTGACGGGCAGGAGAGAGTGGAGTGTTCTCGGAGAGCCGAGAAATTTGTGAAATAGTAATATTTTGGCCTGTGGTTTAGGGCCTTTAGGGAGCCAAGATGGCGCTTACCTCCCTGATCTCCCGCCAAAACCGTGTGACGTCAGTGGCACCGGATTGGTCACCGACAGCAATGTGGCACCGGGAGCCAATGAAAACCTCCCGTAGCGAAAGAGACGTCACGAAGGAAGGGGGTCCGGCCCGCGAGCCGGGCTGGCGCCAGCAGTCAGACGCGACACGTCATAGAGGTCGGACGTGCGACGAGTGGTCCTGTCAGTTGGACAGTTGTTTCCCGCTCCCGTGGATTTACGCGTCACCTGAAGTCCGCCAGTACTCTGAGAAGTCTTCCCTAGTTCATGTGTTGAACCAGAAGAGGGAATTAAATTGATGGTTATTTGAGCAACAAGTGCTCCAGTCAGGTACTGTGCAAGAAGCAGTGAAGCCGTGCAGTGACGTATGTGGCGTCTGTGGCTTTTCACCAGTTCGTGACAGCGTAGTGGCTGACAGAGCCACTGGGTAGCTGAGGAAGAGAGGACTATTTGGGGAAACCGGACGACTGTAGCTGAGACGTAGGCGACAGCCGTTGCTGGGAGAAGACGACGGCCAGGAGACCGACTCCAACCTTCAAGAAGTTAAGAAGGACGGACCTGCAGTGAGGAGGCACGGAGACGACGCGCTAAACGGTGGGACGACGAGAGGCTCTGGTAGGACACGACGACGTGTAGTGTGGGGGCGTTCCCGACACGAGGACCAGGAGCTACATCTCGACTCTCATCGGAGGATAGGGTGAAGTAGGTGTTTCTAGTTCCCTCCCCATTCCCCTTTTAGTTAGCTATGTTATTCGGCTACATTATCTAGCCTGAGGATTTTATATGTCGTGAGCAAGTCTCACCCATGTCACGGTAAAGCACCAGTGTGCTAGACAGTACTATCAAGAGTACTTGTAATATTCATGTTGATTATTGGTGTGTACAGGCACCAGGAACAAGTGATAAATTTACTGTGTTGTGTATATCTTTCTATAGATTTTGATATGAACATATAGTGGTAAATTATATATAATATTATGCCAGTATTTGAAAGTTAGGCTGTGTGCCCAGAAATCATTTATTTTCCATGTATTGATATTTGATGTGTCTACATTATATATGCTATGTTCATGCAGTGATAAGTCGTTTGTGAGTACAGTGAATTATTGAGTTATCGCCCACGAGAGAAAGTACTGAAAACTCCAGTGTTAATATTCCATAATATATTGTTGGGTGAATAACAGTGTAAGACCATTACAGTGAGTCATTGTAGCATTGATTGTAGAAAAGACTGTTTGAGCCTGAGTACAGTGTAACCAAGTGATACGTGATACTGTAGCCAATATCGTGTGTGCGAGTTCATAGTAATATTGGAGAACTTAAGGAAACAGCGCGCGTGAATCTGAAAACAAGCAAAGAGCTTCTGCGCGGGGGCCAGGCGATCAGCTGTTCTTGACACTTGATGAGGAGGGGGAGGTGTTGCCACCATAGTGATCGCATACTATCCGTGGGAACTTCCGGCCGCGTCGGGATCAGTTGACTTATTTGTTGTTGTTTGGCCTTTGTGTCATCTTTCATACATTTTAAGTAAAATACAAAACTATCTTTGTGTTTATATCATTCCCTCCATTGATCTTGTGGCTATATTACACTGGTAAGCATAGAGTGATAACAATAAGTACCTGCCTGATTCCTGATCTTTTGAGTGTGACCTTGCCAAGGCTACCACTAATTCCACCAGTCCACTGATGGTGTTACTGGCCACCTAAAACACCAGTTGGCGACCTTGTGGTTAACCATAGAGCCCGATTGTTGGGGAGGGCACACGACAGTCAAGTGAACGAGTCGTGTTCTCACTCTTTCTTAATAAGAGGCCGTTAAGATCGACTGGGAGACTCTCCTGGTGTGCAGTGGCGCCGTGAGGATCGAGTGAAGACCCGCAGGGCTACAGTGAGTTACCTTGAGCATAACTATTGCTCACCCCAGACTAGAGTGAAGAGAGGTGAACCCCAACAATATATATATATATATATATATATATATATATATATATATATATATATATATATATATATATATATATATATATATATAATAAAATAAATAAATATGTTTATTCAGGTAAGGTACATACATACATACAAGTGATGTTACATTAATGGATGGATATATAGATAGAGCTAGTACATACAATGCCTAAAGCCACTATTACGCAATGCGTTTCGGGCAAGAAAAACATTAATATCTAGAACTTAATACTAATTGAGCATAAAGAATAAAAAGTGTTGAGAACAAATACAAATAAAGATAAAAAAAAGGGGAACATGACTGAAAAAGCAGCACAAATACAATAGGTTGACAAAGTCTTGATCAAACAAAAAAAATAACAGACATGGGTTGACAATAGAGGAGTGAGGTAGGTTACAGGGAATTTATTAGGTAGTGTTTAGTTTTTATCTTAAACTGGTTGAGAGAGGTACAGTCTTTAACATGGTTGGGAAGGTCATTCCACATTCTGGGTCCCTTGATTTGTAGAGCATTTCTAGTTTGTTTAAGTCGTACTCTAGGAATATCAAAACTGTATTTATTTCTGGTGTGGTGCTCATGGGTTCTGTTACAACCTTCAATGAAGCTTTTGAGGTCAGGATTGGCATTACAGTTCAGCGTTTTATATATGTATAATACACAAGAGAGAATGTGCAGTGACTTAATGTCTAACATATTCAGAGATTTGAGTAAGGGTACCGAGTGATGTCTGGGGCCAGAGTTGGATATTGTCCTAATAGCAGCTTTGTGTCGGGTAATAAGAGGACGTAAATGATTTTGGGTAGTAGAACCCCAAGCACAAATACCATAGTTGAGGTATGGATAGATGAGGGAGTAATAGAGAGTAACCAGGGCAGGGCGGGGTACATAATATCTGATCTTAGAAAGAATGCCAACAGTTTTTGAAACTTTTTTTGATATATTTAGAATCTGACCCTGGAAATTCAGCTTGTGGTCGATGAGAACGCCAAGGAATTTGCCATCTAATTTGTTACAAATTTGGGTATTGTTTATTTTGAGATTTATCTGATTAGAGGATTTATTGCCAAACAGAATATAAAACGTTTTGTCAATGTTAAGGGTGAGTTTGTTGGCGGTTAGCCAAAGATGGACTTTCTCTAGCTCAGTATTTACTGTGGCATTTAGAGCAAGGGGGTCAGGACTGGAGTAAATGAAGGTTGTGTCGTCAGCAAATAGAATTGGTTTGAGGTGTTGGGAGGCATTTGGAAGGTCATTAATGTAGATGAGAAAGAGGAGAGGGCCAAGTATGCTGCCCTGAGGAACACCAATGTTGATGGGTAGGGTGGGAGAAATTGCATTATTCACAGAAACATACTGGAGCCTGTCAGTAAGATAAGATTTGAGGTATTGCAGGGAGTGTCCTCTGACTCCATAATGATGTAATTTAAGAAGAAGGTTTTGATGGTTGACAGTGTCAAAAGCCTTACGCAGGTCCACAAATAACCCAACAGGAAACTCCTTTTTATCAAGAGCTGCGTGAATTAAGTTAATCATACTAATAAGTGCATCGTTAGTGCTTTTTTTGGGTCTGAAGCCATATTGACAAGAGCTAAGTATATTGTGTTTGGCTAGAAAATAGTAAAGCTGCTTGTAGATTAGTTTTTCGAATATTTTTGACATGTTAGGCAGGACTGATATAGGTCTGTAGTTGTTAACATCTGTGAGATCACCACATTTGTGGACAGGGGTTACTCTTGCTTTTTTTAGAATGTCAGGAAAGGTTTGGAGTTCAAGTGACTTGTTGAAGAGCAATGCAATAACAAGGGCTAGAGATCTGGAGGCTTTTTTGTAAATTAAAGTTGGTATCTCCTCGAGGGCACTAGACTTCGTTTTAAGGGAAAGGATTATTTCATTGACATCAGTGGAACTAGTAGGCTTTAGGTACAGAGACTGTGGATAGTTACCTGTAAGATAGTCCTTAACATCAGTACAGGAAGACGGAATATCATTTGCAAGGGATGACCCAATGGAAGAGAAGAACCTATTGAACTCAATAGCAGAATCAGAGGCTGAAAGCTGACCAGCGTTATTGGAAAGGAGTGATGGTTTGTTATTTAAAATCTTCTTTGACCCCAATATTTGTGAAATTGTGCTCCAAGTTTTTTTAATGTTGCTCTTTATTTGGGTAAATTTATCTTCATAGTATTTAGTTTTGGCTCGTCTAATTATTTTAGATAGCAATAACGAGTAATTCTTTGAGAATTCTTTGGAGACTGATCCTAGCCTATACTTCTTCTCAAGGTCGTGTTTTTTGTTAATGGATTTAAGTATTCCCTTTGTAAGCCAAGGATTGTTAAGTCTTTTGCTTGTGACTTGTTTTGTAAGCAGAGGACAGTGGGTGTTATAAAGGCTAAGAGTTGTTTGAAGAAAAGATTGCACTGCTAGGTTGATGTCCCCAATGTTACCTAACTCGGACTCCCAGTTGACATTATCAGCAGCAGTTATAAAATTGTTTATAGCAGTTTCATTGTGCAGCCTTAAGCTTAACTCCCTTGTCTCTAGAGGTGGTTTGCTAATGTTAGTTAAGAGAAATGTGGGGTAATGGTCTGTAGTGCTATCGGTGATTATACCTGAAGTAAGCGGAGAGGTTATGTTGGTCCAGATGTGATCTAGAGTCGTAGCAGTACTATCAGTGATTCTAGTTGGTCTGGTGATTAAGGGTATGAGGAAGCAGGAATTCATACAGTTGAGGAAGCTAACAGCAGTAGGGTGTTCAGGCTCGCAGAGGTCAATATTAAAGTCCCCTGCGATAATTAGATGGTTTTTGCTCAATCTGTTATCTAGTATTAGACTTCTAAGGTTTGAATTGAATTCAGACACATCAGTGTTAGGAATTCTATAGACTGCACCCACAGACAGGACAGACTCGGCACCCTTGACTCTGAAACTGGCGAAGATATACTCCCCACAGCAGTCTCTAGTTCTAATTATTTTTAAGCATGTTAGGTCTTGGTGGTAGTAAAGAGCAGTACCACCACCTCTCTGCATTTGACGACAGTTGTGAATTGCCGAGTAGTTAGGCATGTTAAAGAGTTGAGTATTATCCTCTTTCAACCACGTTTCAGTAAGTATAATAAAAGAGAATTTGTTGTCAATAGTTTCAATCAAGGCACTAACATCATCGAAGTGTTTACCTAGGGATCTAACGTTCAAGTTGATTACAGAGATATTGTGATTATCTGTTAATACATTGTTTACATCATGTGCTGTAAAATATCTGCAATTTTGATCATTGAAGTGATGATTGTCATAGATAGTGGATAAGAGGTTAAGTTCTGGGTCTATACTTGTCTGCATAAAAAGGCTGTTTGCAGGAAAACAAGGCAAGAATGGCAAATTACAAAATAGAAAACAAAGAAAAAAGTAGATTAAAAATTCTAAAGTAAAATAAACTTAATGGTAATTTAAAGTAAAAAGGAAAAAAAAAACTTAATGGGAACTAGGAATGTAAAAAACCAGCGTTGAATGTAATGAAACGCCATTTTCTGGGTGAGTCCCGGAGGCTCCCCGGAGCTATCCCAGGCTGATATGCTAATGTCAGACTTTGGCATCAGTCATGTGTATGGAGTTCTTAGGCCTACCGGGGACCACAGCCAGAACCGGGCCCCCTCAGAGAGGCAAGGGGAGCAATGGCCTATAGAAGCCCCCGTGTAGTTGGAAGCATTCTATGTCTGCCATCGACCGGAACAGGCACCCAGAAAGGTAAGCGCCCCAAAACAAACCCCTATTCTGGTTAAAATTGCTACCTAATACCGAACTAGTGGATAGAACTCCCCAACCGAAAACAAGCAAATTAGTGTGACGTCACACACTGCCGCGCCGCTGTCTGCGCAGCTCCCCCCTCCCCGGGAGGGGGAAGGGGGAGCCCCAGACCCCCCGCGCCGGCTACCCACACCTCAGTTCTTGAGGCTGGATGTCAAAAACGCGAAAAACCGCCGACCGGAGGGAGGGAGGGATGCCGGGGAGCCTCCGGGACTCACCCAGAAAATGGCGTTTCATTACATTCAACGCTGGTTTTCTGGGGGGAGCCCCGTCGGCTCCCCGGAGCTAACTACCCACAGACAGAAAAAGAGGGACTTACCCGGGAGGCGGTCGTCGCTCACCCTCAACTCGAAGCCGAGACAACTGGCTGCAACCGCCGACCCAAAGCAACACAGGCCCGACGAGGGCCAGGGACATTCACAAGGTAACGAGCAGCCAGGACCCTGTTCGACCGCCAAAATCCCCGCGCCCGAATATCAGACCAAGACATATTCCCAAAGACGGCAGCAAGAGCCGCGAACTTACGAACGTCATGGGCACGGGGATAGACCGCAGGCTGGCTAGACCTAATAACCCTGCGGACGACCTGAGAGACCCGAACCCGCGAACAGGGAAGAAGGGAAACCGGATCAACCCACAGCGCGTCTCCGGACACAGAAGCTGTGGCGCGCAAATAACGGCGAAGCGCCGCAACCGGACACAAAACATGATGCACCCTCGGCCTGACCAACCAAGCATCAACCACCCATGGACCCCTCCGGAACGCAGCAGTCTCATTCTTCGCCAGAAAAGAAGGAGACGGCTGCAAACGAACAAAACTATCACCACGACCAAAAGAGCAGAAACCCCTGCGCCGGAGGAGAGCATGAAGCTCCCCTACCCGACCCCCAGAGGCCAAAGCCAACAAGAAAAGTGCCTTGGAAAAACAATCCTGGACCGAAGGGGCCACAACGAAACGAGGAGATGAAAGGAAAGCGAGCACTCTGTCCAAAGACCAGGACGGCTCAGGCGACGCATGAGCAGGCCGGAGGTGAAACAATGCACGAGACAGCTTGCGAAACGGCGCAGACGTAACATCGATACCGAAAGCAAGCTGAAGCGGCTCCGCCAGCGCTGCACGATACGAAGCGACAGTGTTAGGCATAAGATGACGGTCCTGAAACACCCACGAGAGGAAGGACAAGACCACCCGAACAGACAAGGAGCTAACACGACGAAGACGCAAAAAGAAACGGAAGGACCGCCAGGAAACTTCATACTGCCGCCGAGAAGAAGCCCTCAGGTGGGACACCAACAAGGAGGCCACCTGATCACCATAGAGATGATGATAGACTCGAGTCAAAAAAACCATACGCGAAGACTCGAGGAGAAGATCGAACCAGCTACGTGCCGTACCGGCCCGATCTGCTGAAAGAGGCGGAGCCGCGGGAAAACCCTCGGGTTCGGACACCGAGCAACCAGCGCCTGAAACCAAGGCTGTGCCGGCCACCAAGGGGCCAGAAGGACAACTCTCCCCCGGTAAGTCTCTAAGCGAGTCAGGACCTGGAGCAACAGCCGAACCGGGGAAAAGAGGTACAGGAACCCCCACCTCGACCAGTCTAGCCGAAAGGCATCGACCCCGACGGCCTCGCAATCGGGGAAGGGCGCCGCATAAACGGGAAGACGCCGCGACCACGCCGACGCGAAGAGGTCCACTTCGGGGCGCCCGAACGTCTGGCAAAGCCAACGGAAGGACTCGTCGTCGACCGTCCACTCCGTGGAGAGGGGAACGAAGCGAGACAGGGCGTCGGCCAAGACGTTGGACACGCCCCGTACGTGAACCGCCAGGAGAGCCAAACCCCGAGAACTCAGCAGACGAGTCACCCGAAGCGACCAACCCCAAAGAGACAAGGACCACATCGAACCCCCGCGGTTCAGGCAATGAACCACCGGAGAGCAGTCCGAATGGAGCCGAATCGTCGATCCGCGGGCCACCCGAATCCTCCCCAGAGCAAACCACACCGCCGCGAACTCCCGCACCGTACTGTGAGCTCGACGGAAGGACGGATCCCAACGCCCCTGGCCGGCCTGGTGAGCACTGGTCACAAAACCCCAGCCGAGAGACGACGCATCCGTGTACACATCGAGCGAGGGCTCGGGTAGGCGCCAAGGCACTGAACCCCGAAAAACCCGAAGAGGAAGCCGGTGACGCAGCAACCGACGCAAGTCCCCCGGGGGTCGAACTCTGCGATCGCGAGAGAAGCGGAAGGGGGAACCCCGAAGGAACCAGAACAGCCGTCGAAGCCAAACCCGACCCGGCGGGTAGACCACCATCGCGAAGTTCAGGCTCCCGCACAGCCCCTCGAGCAACCGCCGGGTGACCCGAGGGCCCTCCAGAAACAGACGAAGGCGGGACCGCAGCCGCAGGAGAGACTCCGGAGGGAGAGACAAAGAGGCGGTTCGAGAGTCCCACACGAGACCCAGCCAAGTCCGAACCTGAGAGGGAACCAGATGGGACTTCCTCCAGTTCACCAAGAACCCGAACCCGGCGAGCTGGGAAAGAACCAAATCCCTGGCTAGCAAGCAAGCTGACTGGCTGGGAGCCCAAACCAGCCAGTCGTCGAGGTAGGCCAACACCCGAACACCTAGGAGACGCAAACGAGCCACCACAACCCGTGTAAGGCGTGTGAACACGCAAGGTGCCAGGTTCAACCCGAACGGGAGACAACGAAAGCGGTAACTCAGACGCCCCACTACAAAACCGAGCCAGTCCCTGAACCGCGGATGAATCGGGACATGCCAATAAGCGTCCCGGAGGTCCAGGGACACCATCCAAGCTCCCGGCTCCAAGAGGAGCCGAACCTGAGACAGCGTAGTCATCCGAAAGGAGGGGCAATGAACCCAGGGGTTCAGACGGGACAAGTCCAGAATGAACCGCAGGTCCGCGCAGTCCCGTTTCGGAACCGGAAACAGACGGGAAACCCATCTGAGGGACGATGTCGTTTCGACGACGCCCAAGCGTACCCACTCCAAGACGACTCGACAGAGCGCAGGGGAAGAAGCCTGCCTTGCCAGCCCCGACCCCCCAAAGGGGGGAGGGGCCACCCAACGCCACCGCAGGCCGCGAGACACGACCCGAAAGGCCCACAAATCGTGGGACCAGGCGCGGGCGAACAGCGCAAGCCACCCCCCCATCGCCCCGTCAAGGGGGCAAACCGCGAAAGGGCCGGCGACCCTTACGAGACCCAGAACCCCGCACAGCGCGAACACCGCGCCGACCAGACGAGGGAGGGTCCGCAGGAGGAGCCAACCCCAAACCTGACACCAGAGGCCTACTACGACGAGAGGAACCCCGAGCCCTGGCACGACCTTTCCGGGAAGACCCACCCCGGGACCCCCAGAAAACCAACAAGTCCGACATCGGACGACAAGCCGCCGACGCAGCCTGAATAAACTGCGCCACGGCCGACTCCCCAAACAGGAGAGGACAAAAAGGTGAAGAACGCCTAAGAGCCAGAGCCCAAGCAGATTCCACGGAGGAACCCAGCACCGCCTGCCGACACGCGAGACGGGAAGCATAGAACAGGGAAACCGCATCCCGCAAAATCAGCGTGAACAGCTTCAACAAAGCAGCCGACGAACGCCCAGCCGAGGACAAGGTGCCGGACCCCGGGACGGACCCAAGCGTCCCCACATCCTCCACGAGCCAATCCGAAGACAGCTCCAGGAGGGAAAAGAACCGCAAGGCCGAACACAAAAGGCCCCGGGCGCGCAAGTCCTCCGCCACGAGCGCCGCCGAAAGGGAGGGAACCTGCACATGGAGCTGAATAACGCCCACATCGCGGGGAAGGGCAGAGGCAAACAAGCACTCATTCAGGTACTCAAGTTCACCCCCCAGGAAAACCTGAAGCACCGTGGAAGCTTCCCGCCACTCCAGCGTGCGGGAACGACAGAAGGAATGCCAGGAATCCAGACCAAACAAGGGGCAGTCTGCTAGCCAGGACGACTCCGGAACCTCGTAACGGAGCCAGATAGGGAACGAAGTCCCAAACCTGAACGTGGACGGATCCATTTCCGAGGCATAATCCGGGTCACGCAGGAGGTAAGCTGCAAAGGCCGCTCGCACCACACCAGGTTGGATGCGATAAGCCGAAAACCTCCGGAAGGACGGAACCGACGTACCTGGGGGAACACGGAACCGTACCCGGGGAGGGGTCGACACCAAATCCAACTCGTACACAGAGGGGGGGAAAGAAAACCCCACTCCTTGTAACAATAAGCCCCGCTCAGTGGGAAGAAAAACCCAGGCGGGGTCCAGCGGGGCCCAAGGCCCCCAAGTCAGCCCCTCCCCAGCCTCGAGGTCCGTCACCACAGGACCCGTGGCCGAGTCCTCTCCCCAAGCCCCGACCCCACAAGACAAGGACGGAGCAGCCGGAAAAGCTGGAGGAAGGGGGGCCCACTGGTCAGACCCTGAAGCTTCGGCCGGGAGACAAGACTCGAATGCCTCTGCCGCCCCCCCGGAAGGGGCAACCCCCGAAGCTGCCCGAGTCTCGAGATCAAGTAACCCCTGCTCCGACCCCGAAACCCTCAGACGCTTCGGGGCCGGAAGCAGGGGCGGGGGACCAGAACGAACAGAAGGGGAAGGACGAGGAGGTGTGGACTGAACCAGGATCGAAGCGACCCCCACCCCCAAGTCCGGGTCTCGAAAAGCAAAGCGGGGCAGCCCCGGGGCATCCGGGGAAGCAACCAACCGAGCGCGTTGCAACAGACGAAACCTAGACTGCAACGCACGTGCCGCCTGTACCCGAATAGAATCATCAGAGGATTGGGGAAATTGAGTCACAAGCAAGCAGCAACACTCACAGGACTCAGGGTCGAAAGTATCACCGACCCAACAGGCAGCGTGGCAGAGGCAAAAACAATGAGGGTCACCCTGAGACAAGGGGACCGAGCAACCCTCAAACTCGCACACAGCGAGTGGGGACTCCGGGGTCACATCCATCGGACCCACGCGCCCCCTAGGGGATTCCCAGGGTCCTGAGCGTTTACTTTAAGAGGACTCGCGCTCAGGTAGTCCCAGGCAGGGTGCTGCAAACCGGCGCCCAAAACTACCAAGCAAACTTCTAAAGCTGAACCCCAGGGACGTGTACACTCACGGGGACCTAGCAGGGGGCGCCACCGAGGAGAACAGTGGAAGGGCAAAAACAAAGTGAATAAAATGACAGAACCCCCCACCAGGCAAAAACAAAAAGAAAAACAAAACCCCGCAAGAGGACAGCGAACCCCAAGGAACAGAGCCGGCCGCGATGTCGGGAAATACAAGCTGAGCAGCACCCTGCGCCCCTACCAGTGCAAACTGCCTCTTACCTGCCGGTAACAAGGGAGAACAGAACACCCAAGAGCCCAACAGGCGGCCGAAAAACCGAAAGGTAAAACGGACCAGCAGAGGCAGACCCCGAGGAGCCTGTGGAAGGCGGCCCCAAGCCCCAAGGGCAGTACTTACAGGGCACCTAGGGAAGGCAGCCCTAGGCGCATGCAGCCCGAGTACTGAAGATAACTCCTGGCTCTCGCACCCACAAAACTAACACCACACTCAAAGCACAGTGCAGTAGCGACACCGGAGCCAGAGCACACGACCATCGCCTATAGCATCAGCCTCAAGAACTGAGGTGTGGGTAGCCGGCGCGGGGGGTCTGGGGCTCCCCCTTCCCCCTCCCGGGGAGGGGGAGCTGCGCAGACAGCGGCGCGGCAGTGTGTGACGTCACACTAATTTGCTTGTTTTCGGTTGGGGAGTTCTATCCACTAGTTCGGTATTAGGTAGCAATTTTAACCAGAATAGGGGTTTGTTTTGGGGCGCTTACCTTTCTGGGTGCCTGTTCCGGTCGATGGCAGACATAGAATGCTTCCAACTACACGGGGGCTTCTATAGGCCATTGCTCCCCTTGCCTCTCTGAGGGGGCCCGGTTCTGGCCGTGGTCCCCGGTAGGCCTAAGAACTCCATACACATGACTGATGCCAAAGTCTGACATTAGCATATCAGCCTGGGATAGCTCCGGGGAGCCGACGGGGCTCCCCCCAGAAAATTAACTAAAATAATTAATAACAATAGATGACCAAAAAAGTAAAAAAAAAAAAACAATTATGAAATCTATACGATGAAAAGCTTGCTTACTATACTATTATAAGTACACTAAAGTTGAATACAAAAGTTACACTAAAACAAACTGAGGTAGTTTAAATAGAGATACACTCAGGACACTAGATAATAAAGTTAATACTAGAGAACACAGGCAAAGCCAGTGTACTATGGAACATGGGAGTAAAAAGAAAAAAAGACAATAATAAAGATGACAATATTATTATTATTTTTTTTTTTTTTTTTTAACTAAAGTTAAAAGCTTTTGAAGGGAAAGGCAGAGCTAGAGTACACAAAGGTAGTTAAATGAGATTATAATTTGAATTCAGGCTATACAGCAGATATCCCACAGTCACTGAGGAAAGAATTAAGGTGAGCATCTGTGGTTATTGAATAGGTTTTTCCAGTGTCAGTCCTCCTAGCTATAATTTTACCATCTCGCACAAAACAGTGTTTAATTGTAGGGGAATTTTTGCTGAAGCCACGCAGTTTAAAAAAGAGATTTTGCCTGCACCTGGTCAGACATTCATTCACATAAACAGTGGATTTACTAGCAACTGCAGATGAGATAAGATCAGTCTTGCGGGAGCAGCTATCTAATTTTAATCGAATTCGTCTATTATTAATACCAGATGATTTGGTACCCACTCTATAAGCTGCTTTGATGTCATTTTTTTGGATCGAATAACTTAACTTATCCTGCAATACTTTGATCACAATGGCAGCACAGTCTTCACCATCAGTTTCTTGGGGAAAATCACGTGAAGAGATAATTACAGACTCAAGTAGTTTATGTTGGTCTGTCTCGTCTTGGGTAACAGTGTGTTGTTGTTGTAGGTTGTTCAGATGGTTCTCAAACTGTTGCAATATTTCTTCCTGTTTTTTAGTGGTTGCATCTGGATTAAAGTTTGTAACTGTGTTCTTGAGAATGCTTAATTCTTGTTCAAGGTTGACGACTTTGGTAGCTAGATCTTGATTGTTCTTGTGTAAGTCTACAACTTCCTTCTGCAAAGATAATAATGAGCCTTTCAGGTTCATTATTAAGGCCGACTGCTCTTTGATTACTGTCATTTGATCTTCATGTACTTGAGTTAATAACTTGAGCCATGGGTTATCAGCAAAGCGCCTGAAGTCAGAACAAGGGGCAGCAGCTCGTTTAAGTTGGTATGTCCAACTTAATATGGCTACCATAATTGTTGCATGGCCCGTGTCGGAGACGGCGCTGCGCCCAGCTGAGATTGTTTGTTATTGTTGACGGGGGGAGAGTCGGTACCCCCCACGGCGGCCACCGAGGGGGAGATAGCTGAACTAATCATGTTGTTAGCCTGGCTAGTAGGGTTATTCCTGTTTGGTGTGCTTTCTTTCTTAAGGGCCTTACCGGTCTTGTTATGCATGGTAGCAGGATAAATGTGATGATATATATATATATATATATATATATATATATATATATATATATATATATATATATATATACCCCCCACGGCGGCCACCGAGGGGGAGATAGCTGAACTAATCATGTTGTTAGCCTGGCTAGTAGGGTTATTCCTGTTTGGTGTGCTTTCTTTCTTAAGGGCCTTACCGGTCTTGTTATGCATGGTAGCAGGATAAATGTGATGATATATATATATATATATATATATATATATATATATATATATATATATATATATATATATATATATATATATATATATATATATATATATATATATATATATATATATATATATATATGTGCAAGAATAATAACTAAAAAAACGTGATTCAGTGTTTTATGCATAAGTATTTAGTAGCAAAACTAAACGAAAATTCAAACGTTTTCGTGTTCCTCTACATTATATATAATGGTCACTACTATCACTACTGAAGCCGGCCTCTTCTGTCAGGAGCAACAAGACCGACGCTGACCAGCCTACATCCATTCTGTACCCCAGACCACTTATCCTGCAAAGTCGGGTGAAGGTAGTATCGGGCCCCCCCAGCCTGGAACGCACAGACAATGATTGATTGATTGATTGATAAAGATTAAGCCACCCAAGGCATGAATAGCCCGTAAGTGGTACAATTTTTTTCTCTCAGTATTCTGAGGTTGCATTTAATCATCAAGCTGTTATCGAGGGGGAGGATACTGCTTTACAGTCTTTATGAGGGTGTCCAGCTGCTGGACACCTTTGTTGACCAGGAGAGTGGCTGTGTTGATGGCTTCAGGGTGGCCACTGCATGATTCAGGAACTCTTAAAGCTCTTCTAAGGTCATTGGTTGCTTCACATTCCAGAAGATAGTGAAGTAATGGTTTTTCTGTGATAGTTTGGCAGAAGATGCACTCTCTCTGTCGGGGTTCACCAATCTCCCAGTTGCATCTGTAACCTAGACGTAGTCTATATAGCCTAACTGCTATTTCCCTGTGGATTCCTTTTTGGATATTTAACCTTTCTAATTTGGTTGCCTGAAGATACCATGTTGCAGATGGCGAACCTTCAGCTATTCTCTGGTGCAGGTAGGCTTTGTTGAGATGTGAGAGTTTTTTGGTGATGATGTTTTTTATGTTCTCTAGGCTGGGTTGAATTGTTTTATGTATCACTGGATGACGAGTTGCCAATTTAGCAATTTCATCAGCTTTTTCATTTAATGGGATTCCAATATGGGATGGGATCCAGTTTAAAGTTATGTTGAGTCCTTTGCCTTTAGCGACTGCTCCAAGATACAAAATGGTGGTAATTATTTCCACATTATCTTTCCACTGTTTTTGTCCTAGTATTTGAAGTGCAGCTTTTGAGTCTGTGTGTATGATTGCATTT
Organism: Procambarus clarkii; assembly: GCF_040958095.1. Classification (NCBI taxonomy): domain Eukaryota; kingdom Metazoa; phylum Arthropoda; class Malacostraca; order Decapoda; family Cambaridae; genus Procambarus; species Procambarus clarkii. The sequence continues at coordinate 26,319,767 of NC_091225.1, forward strand.
TGAGTGTTTTGTGCAATCACATATGCGAATGCCTGTTGTATGGCAAACAACTCAGTTTGGGTTGATGATACTAGTCCTCCCAGTCTCCAATATGCCTGTACGCTGGTCGTGCAAAGAGCAGCGCCAGCCCTCTCATTTTCTGTGTCCACCGATCCGTCTGTGAAGATGTGGGTGGCTCCTGCTACTGCTATGCTATACATTTGCTCTTCTATTATGCGCCTTAGGATTGTCGGATCATAGGCAGCCTTTTTCATTGGGAGACTTTCTATTACTATTTTGAAAGTAGGCTCTTCCCACGGCGCGGAAGGAGTGTAATTTGGGTGTGGATGATCACCCTCTCTATCAAGAATCATGTTTTTTAAATGTAGTCTGTTTAGGACTTTTCCTGCTCTTGCAACCCAAGAGTTTCCATTGTTTTGGCCTAGTCCAACCACCAAGGCCTGCCGTACTGGGATTGGATCAGAAGAAATAATTATCTTACTGATAATTGTAGCTGTCCTTTGTGATATTCTTTCTTGTAGAGAGGGCAAACCTGTCTCCAGTCTAAGAGTTTCAAGCCTGGTCCACATGCGGGTTCCCAGTGCAGCTCTCATAGCATTGTTTTGGGCAACTTCAAGCTTTTTCCACTGTTGGTGTGATAGATTTGTGAGTGCAGGTGCGGCATAATCGATCACTGATCTGACTGCCTGTACATAGTATGTGCGAAGGACTTGCAGATTGGCTCCTCCAGAAAGGGAGGTTAGCGACCTGAGGATTGCCGTCCGGGCCGCAGTTCGCTCTCTCAAGTAAGTGACCTCAGCATTAAAATTCATGTGTGTGTCCAGGATGATTCCTAGATACTGATAGGTGTCGACCCATTCTATTGGTTGACCCTGTACTGTGAGTTGGATGTTGGGCTTCGCTATTTTTATGGGCATGGCCTTTGACTTTGAGGGGTTGAGTTTGATCCCAATCGGTTTTGCCTCTTTACTGATGCAGTCTAAGCATTTGGGTGCAAGGCGCGTCGCATCCCTTCCTTTTATGATGATGACAAAGTCGTCCGCGTAGTTTAGCAGCTTGCAGTGATGTGGGAGTTTCAACCAGGGACACATTCTAAATATATCAAAAAAAGTTTCAAAAACTGTGGGCATTCTTTCTAAGATCAGATATTATGTACCACGCCCTGCCCTGGTGACTCTCTATTACTCCCTTATCTATCCATATCTCAACTATGGTATTTGTGCTTGGGGTTCTACTACCCAAAATCACTTACGTCCTCTAATTACCGAACACAAAGCTGCTATTAGAACAATATCCAACTCTGGCCCCAGACATCACTCGGTACCCCTACTCAAATCTCTGAATATGTTAGATATTAAGTCACTGCACATTCTCTCATGTGTATTATACATATATAAAACGCTAAACTATAATGCCAATCCTGATCTCAAAAGCTTCATAGAAGGTTGTAACAGAACCCATGAGCACCACACCAGAAATAAATACAGTTTTGATATTCCTAGAGTACGACTTAATCAAACTAGAAATGCTCTGCAAATCAAGGGGCCCAGAATGTGGAATGACCTTCCCAACCATGTTAAAGACTGTTCCTCTCTCAACCAGTTTAAGATAAAAACTAAACACTACCTAATAAATTCCCTGTAATCTACCTCACTCCTCTATTGTCAACCCATGTCTGTTATTTTCTTTTTTTTAACCAACACTGTTTGTCAACCTATTGTATTTGTGCTGCTTTTTCAGTCATGTTCCCCTTTTTTTTATCTTTATTTGTATTTGTTCTCAACACTTTTTATTCTTTATGCTCAATTAGTATTAAGTTCTAGATATTAATATTTTTCTTGCCCGAAACGCATTGCGTAATAGTGGCTTTAGGCATTGTATGTACTAGCTCTATCTATATATCAATCCATTAATGTAACATCACTTGTCCTCTCTGAACCTCTGAATCTGAACCTCATTATTCTTTCCATTAAACAGTTGAAGAGAAGAGGGCTGAGAATACCTCCTTGCGGTGTACCATTTTCATGTCTTTTGTACTCAGAGACTGTGCCATGAAGTTTTACTCTTGCTTCTCTGTTTATGAGACAGTTTTTTGGTCCAGGAGAGCAGATTGCCTCTGACCTCTTTGTCAATGAGGCAGCAGAGAATAGCTGGGGCGCTAGCCAGTTCAAAGGCTTTTTCGAGGTCCAGGAATATCAGCATTCCTGGTCTGTCATTCAAGTGGGCTAACAGAGTTGTAATACATTCCACTGTGCCAACCCCTCTTATATAGGCATACATATCATGGTGCAGTTTAGGCAATTTCCACTCCAGTCTGTTGAGTGCCATTCTGTCAGCCGTCTTGGCTGCACAGCTTTGGAGAGAGATGGGCCTGGGATTAGCTGGATCTTTGGGATTTGGGATCGGCACTATGTCTGCTCTATTCCAAGCAGAAGGTCTAGTTTGAGAAGTCCAGGCTAAATTAATTAACCTTAGGTATGCAGCGTCTCCCTCTGGGCCGAGGTTTCTAATAATTTTATAGGTTATTTTGTCGGCTCCAGGGGATGTATCCTTGGAGTTTTTCTTAGCCCGATTGAGCTCATCCAGTGTGAAGGGGGCATTAGTGTCAGAGACTTCTTCACATGCTGTAAGGATTCTGTGCCACATTTCTTCCTCTAGTCCGGTCTGTACTGCTAATACATCTGGTGGAAGTTGATTGCTGGCTGCTCTCTCTGCAAACCTGGTTGCCAGTACTTCGGCTTCCTGTTGAGGATCCTTGGGGTGTGGAGCTTTAGGTGTTTTATTCCCTTTGGCCCGGTGAATTTGCTGCCACATCTCTCCGAGAGAGGTGTGTTCATTCAGGTGTGAACACCATTCCAGCCACTTTTGTTCTTTTATTTGTCTGGTCTCTCGATGTACATGTTCCTTGCCATCACAAAGTAAGATCCTGTTGCGGTCACTTGGCTGCTTTTTGTATAGCTTTCTTGTTCTATTGGGTCTATGGTTGAGTTCTTTGACACGTTCGCAATAGTACCAATGATCTTTATGGTGTCCGGTGGACTGTTTTTTTCAGTGGGATTGAGTGGTTGGCTGCACTTTCAATCGCTTTGACAAATTCTTGTTCTGCCTGATTAATGTCTTTGGGAAGATCATAGTTTCTTTGCCACTCTGAAATGAGGTTTTGAAATCGGTCCCAGTTTGCTAAAGCAAAGTTCCAGGCTTCAGATGGAGGCGGAGGTGGGGTGGGTAGGTCGTAACTGAAGATCAATTTGGACCCCATAGTGGTCGCTTGTCAGTGTGGGCTCAACTGACCATGTTGCTGCATCTCTTAGGGAGGCTGAAACGAAGGTTAGGTCTAATCTGCCTCCTTGGATGTGGGTAGGTTCATTCTTGTTTAGGATTTGTATTTCTGGAAGCTGGTCCAGTAGATGTGTAATGTGTATGCCAGCTTCATTTGTTTTGTTCGAGCCCAGTGCCAATCGATGATGGGCATTAAAATCTCCACAAATGATTGTGTTTGTTGTTGTCGCGTGTCCAAATAACACAGAGAGATCCATTTCGGCTTGTGGAGACCTGTACACATTGAACACTTCAAGTTTGTCGTGTCTTAGCTCAATGGTGACTCCCATTACCTCTGTCCCTGCTCCACAATTGGGTGGGCTGGTTATGGATTTGGAGATCAGGTCACATTTTACATAGATTGCACATCCCCTGGATTGCCCATTGATCCATGGAAGGAAGAAGCCTCGATAGCTTGAGATTTTAGGTTCTAATCCGGCTCGAAGCAAGCTCTCCTGTAGTATCAGGATGTCTATGCCCTTGGTTGCTGCTATGCATTGCAAGTGTTGCAATTTAGTGCGCAGTCCTTGCGCATTCCATTGCAGGATCTTTAGAATTCTAGGTTCTTGGAATTTGCTGATAATTCCGTGGTATCCATGGAGTCTGATGAACACGCCATGGAAGTTGCAATTGGTGTATAGATTCTTAGTGGACCTGAAATTGACTCATCAATGTCGCTTTCCGACGAGCTGGACTCTATCTGCTTTTTATGGGGGTGTCTCCTGCCCTGCTGTCTTGACGGTGTGAATATTACATCTTCGAATTTTTTGAGCTTGTGCTCAATTGTCTTCCGAGTCTCTGTGGTTTGCTTGATTCCATGTGAAGACAGCAGACTTTCGATCAACTCAGTGACCAAAGTTTTGAGCATTGGCCAGAGAGCGTTCAGTTCAGTAGGAGCACTATTTAATGTTGTGCAGGTTAGGGGCCTAGTGGCTTTTAGACCTTTCTCGGTGGTAACTTTGGCACTGGAATTGCTACTCCTATTGGCCCCAGTGTGCTTGCTGGATGAAATGGGAGGCCGACTGATTTGAACATGATTCTTGTGTCCTCCATCTTTCTTTTTGTCCTGTACTGTACTGTACTGTACAGTACATTCCTGTACTGTCTTCTCACCCTTCACCATGGCCGATGGTGAAGGGCCGTGTGCCCCCTCTTCCTGAATGGGTAGACCCCACGCGGTTTTAGTGGGCATGGGAGCTGGTATTCGTTTTGGTGGGGGTTTCGGCTCCGCTGTGGGCGTGGTGGGGTTCGTTTGAAGCCTTTTGAGCCTTTCAGGGCATTTCAAGTACCAGGCATGATGTGCCTTGGAACAATTTTGGCATTTTGCCTGAACAGGGTGGTTTGCCTTGAATTTATCAATACATGTTTTTGTATCATGGGGCTGGCTGCAAACTCCGCACCTCACTGGGCGTTGGCAGCCATCTTTGTGATGCCCAAATCTCTGACATCTAAAGCATCTTAGGGGTTCTGGAGTGTAAGGTCTGTGTTGGAACACACCCCAGATTCCAAGGTCAAGTTTCTCCGGGATCCGTCCTCTTACTGTGAGAAGGACTTGTCGAGCTTCCTGTTTTGTGGTTCGTACTTGGCATCTTTCTGCTGATACCATATAGTTCAGCTTTTCGAGATGGCCAAGGGCCATATGCAAGGGATAGTGGAGGACAATGATTTTACTTATTTTATCCTCTGGTTTCAGTTCCTCACATTTTGTGTAATTTTTTAGAATCGTAGCGGCCGACTCGTCTTTAGGCCTCAGAATGTATTCTCCTTTAGGATTAGGTTTTGCTATGACCTGGAGCTGGGGGTACTCTTTTTCCAGGTCCACTACAGTAGCGTAGGAAGACTTACCTTCCGTGTGCTGCACTTTGAAGACTGGAAGCGTAGATCTAGTCTGAGGCGCTGGGAGAGCTGGAGAAGCTGGAGAGATTAATGGGCGATGGGTCGTCATGGAGTGGCTTGTCCTGTTAGCCTTATTCACGTGATGCCACTCGCCGTCACTTTCGGAACTAGTATCCATTATCGATGGTCTTTTCCTACACTGAGCAGCATTGCTGGATCGATTATAAGTCAATTGGAATTCCATGATGAAATTCAAATGATCACTTGTGGAGTGGTCTGGTGAGTGAAGGTGATGCTCTGTGCTACTGGAGACAAAGTCAGCGTGCAGTTGGCTCACTGAGTGTCCTGTCATTCACACGCAGACAATGAGACGGACATTGCCTTTTATATAGATATAGATGTATAACTTTGTCTATGTAATAATGTACAATGTCTGTGCACTAAGCAGGTCCTCACCTCCCTTCCAAGTGCCATACAGTTACACCGCCTCAGTACTCACCCCGGGTAATTAATCTGCCTCTCTATTAAACATTAGGAAGTCATATAATGTTGTAATTGAAAGGAATTTAATCAAACTTTTCATGGCTTCCTCATTTGACGTGAGGAAAGTCATAGACTAATGACGTTCCACCTTCTGGGGTCCGCCTTCAGTCACAACATGACCCCGACTCCGCTATTGACACCAGGAGGGTCAAGCCTGGTTTCATTGTTTTTAGTTGGTGTTTGTAGCGAGTGTGTGTGTCTGTATATACAGCCCATCCTACTGGTTGACTAGTACTTATAGGAAGGATGAGGACCATAGTACATATACCGACGTACAACGCAATTACAAAGTAGAAATCGGTACTATTGATTTTGGACAAACAGGAAAACGATTTTCTACTTATAAGAGACATTCTAAACTAACCTAACCTTCCTAAGCCTAATATTCGCTGAGGCCTCATATAGTAAATATGTGTGCTATAGTTGGCCTAGCAATATTTAAGTTTGTTTTTTAGCTTCAATTTTTCGGACTCTATAAAGTGAATAGTACAAAGATCTACTATCTAATTGCTTAGTACGTCAATATTTGTACTATGGTGCACACAGATACAACAAGGACTATCTAAAGAGGAGGAGGGTGTGAGACCTCACTGTTAGCGAGGTCTGTGTGTCTGGTAGGTTGGTAATAGTAGTGAACATGTTACAGTGATGGTACAGTGATGTGTACAGTGACGGGCACAGTGATGTGTACAGTGATGGTACAGTGATGTGTACAGTGACGGGTACAGTGATGTGTACAGTGATGGTACAGTGATGGTACAGTGACGGGTACAGTGATGTGTACAGTGATGGTACAGTGATGGTACAGTAATGGGTACAGTGATGTGTACAGTGATGGGGTACATTGATGGTACAGTGATAGTACAGTGATGGTACAGTAATGGGTACAGTGATGGGTACAGTGATGTGTACAGTGATGGTACAGTGATGGTACAGTAATGGGTACAGTGATGTGTACAGTGATGGGTACAGTGATGGTACAGTGATGTGTACAGTGATGGTACAGTGATGGGTACAGTGATGTGTACAGTGATGGTACAGTGATGGGTACAGTGATGGTACAGTGATGGTACAGTGATGTGTACAGTGATGGTACAGTGATGGTACAGTGATGGTACAGTGATGGTACAGTAATGGGTACAGTGATGGGTACAGTGATGGTACAGTAATGGGTACATTGATGGTACAGTGATGGTACAGTGATGTGTACAGTGATGGTACAGTGATGTGTACAGTGATGTGTACAGTGATGGTACAGTGATGGTACAGTGATGGGTACAGTGATGGTACAGTGAAGGTACAGTGATGGGTACAGTGATGGTACAGTGATGGTACAGTGAAGGTACAGTGATGGTACAGTGATGGGTACAGTGATGGTACAGTGATGGTACAGTGAAGGTACAGTGATGGTACAGTGATGGGTACTGTGATGGTACAGTGATGGGTACTGTGATGGTACAGTGATGGTACAGTGAAGGTACAGTGATGGTACAGTGATGTGTACAGTGATGGTATAGTGATGGGTACAGTGATGGTACAGTGATGGTACAGTGAAGGTACAGTGATGGTACAGTGATGTGTACAGTGATGGGTACAGTGATGGTACAGTGATGGGTACAGTGATGTGTACAGTGATGGTACAGTGATGGTACAGTGAAGGTACAGTGATGGTACAGTGATGTGTACAGTGATGGGTACTGTGATGGTACAGTGATGGTACAGTGATGGGTACAGTGATGTGTACAGTGATGGGTACTGTGATGGTACAGTGATGGGTACAGTGAAGGTACAGTGATGGTACAGTGATGTGTACAGCGAAGGGTACAGTGATGGTACAGTGATGTGTACAGTGATGGGTACAGTGATGGTACAGTGATGGTACAGTGATGGTACAGTGATGTGTAGTGATGGTACAGTGATGGTACAGTGATGTGTAGTGATGGTACAGTGGTGGGTACAGTGATGGTACAGTGATAGTACAGTGAAGGTACAGTGATGGTACAGTGATGGGTACAGTGATGTGTACAGTGATGGTACAGTGATGGTACAGTGATGGTACAGTGATGGGTACAGTGATGGGTACTGTGATGGTACAGTGATGTGTACAGTGATGGGTACAGTGATGGTACAGTGATGGGTACAGTGATGGTACAGTGATGGGTACAGTGATGGGTACAGTGATGGGTACTGTGATGGTACAGTGATGGTACAGTGATGTGTACAGTGATGGGTACAGTGATGGGTACTGTGATGGGTACTGTGATGGTACAGTGATGGGTACTGTGATGGTACAGTGATGGTTACTGTGATGGTACAGTTATGTGTACAGTGATGGTTAAAGTGATGGTACAGTGATGGGTACTGTGATGGTACAGTGATGTGTACAGTGATGGGTACTGTGATGGTACAGTGATGGGTACAGTGATGGGTACTGTGATGGTACAGTGATGTGTACAGTGATGGGTACAGTGATGGGTACAGTGATGGTTAAAGTGATGGTACAGTGATGGGTACAGTGATTGGTACAGTCATAGTTACAGTGATGATACAGTGATGGTACAGTGATGGGTACAGTGATGGTACAGTGATGGGTACAGTGATGGTACAATGATGATATAGTGATGGGTACAGTCATGGTACAATGATGATATAGTGATGGGTACAGTCATGGTACAGAGATGGGTACAGTGATGGTACAGTGATGGTACAGTGATGGGTACAGTGATGGTACAGTGATGGGTACAGTGATGGTACAGTGATGGGTACAGTGACAGTTATCTTCTTGAGGTTATCTTGAGATGATTTCGGGGCTTTAGTGTCCCCGCGGCCCGGTCCTCGACCAGGCCTCCACCCCCAGGAAGCAGCCCGTGACAGCTGACTAACACCCAGGTACCTATTTTACTGCTAGGTAACAGGGGCATAGGGTGAAAGCAACTCTGCCCATTGTTTCTCGCCGGCGCCTGGGATCGAACCCAGGACCACAGAATCACAAGTCCCGCGGTCTTGTGATTCGCGGGACTTGTGATTCTGTCCGCTCGGCCGACCGGCTCCCTGGTACCGCTTGGCCGACCGGTGATGGTACAATGATGAACACAGTGATGGTACAGTGATGGGTACAGTGATGGTACAGTGATGGTACAGTGGTGGTACAGTGATGGTGTAACACGGGACGCTACCATTGTAGCGCTGGACCATATTGGCTCTACTTTGTCCTTTACGTGCCCGTAGTTATATTTACTTAAACTTAATTCCAAGAGATCCCAGAGTAAACTCTAGCCGAGTCCCACACCACGTGGTCTTAGCCGCTCGATCGGCTAAGATTCTACAGCCCCCGTGACGTCGTACTAGACCTCTAGCAAACTCAAGGATCTCCTTCTGCTGCCACCACCAGACCATTAACCCAAAAACGTCAATTAATCAGGGTCTGGAGCAATTAACATTTGTTAATTGCTCCAGACGTAATTGTTAATTTTAATTGCCATTAAAACCTTGGGGCTTAATCCTCAAATTACTTGGAAAAAGAGGGATGAATTTACGTTAAGTGTGGGAATACCGGAAACAATTGCATTGATGATTTCTTAAACTTTGCTAGGCTTGCGGCCCAAATAAACCCGTAACTCGTGGAGACCACGTGACAAGGACATGTAAAAACATTCATGGAAATAATAAAATACAGAGAACAAGCTAATCATATATTTTTGCAATTCTAAGCAACTACTAATAAATATCACTCCCTATCGAGGCAAAAGTGAATTATTTCCCTATACGTAGCAACTATACCTTGTCTCTGAAACCAGCTGATGGAATGCTGATTTCTTTGGAGAGGTGAGAGTAGAACTACCTCCCTAGTTGCTGACCGAGCCCACACTTGTGGTAACCGACCTGTGAGATTTATATTTATTTAATTTATATGAATTTATATAGAATTTATATTTACGTTAATTTATATACTTCGATAGCAATTTGTATAATGATAAGTGGACTGTATTTCTGCAATAATCTCAAAATCTCACAAATCGATCCTCTACACATTAGGGGGGTTTATATTACTGTAATTTAATTTATATATATGCAGCCAATCAAACTACAGTATTAGACTACATACATTGAAAAGGTTCCTTATCTTATAGTGCAGCAGGTCTTAGTCCACCAGGTATAACTAGGGTGTAGACACCACATTTTTCCTCTTTGAGGTAGCTTCCATCACCCTGGTAACTGATGCACAAAGCATGCTTCCTCGTCTTGACCTGTCAAAAGGGCGCTAGCTATAAAGCCAGAATCCTATATATGACAGGTATATCAGAGAAAACACTGTACATGGAGCAATGAAGACCTGGCTTAATTACCTTTAGTATGAGGCTATCTCGTGCTCTAACCGGTTCACCCTACCCAATGACATTAATGGCCACTAATGATAGATAAATGGGTTTCGGTAGAACACTTAACTTGAATTTGTTGACAGCGTGTGATAATGGTACACCTTTGGTTTCCATAACACTTCGTCCAAGTAAAATTAACAGGAGCCGAATTTGCTCCCGTGAGCCTCTGTGATCTCAGTATAAACAATGGCTGCCCCTCCCTCACCCTGACGCCTGGCTTACATTGTCCAGATGACAGAAAGTGATGGAAGGGTCACATTTACTCTACTTTAATATTGATAATTAAGATAATTTATATGAGATGTTTTATGACGGTAAAGTCCAAAGACTAATGTATTTAAGAATAATTCCCACCATAATAGGTGGTGAATATATAATAGTGTGTGGTAATGATATTCCGTTTTCTATAGACGGTAATTCCACTACAAGTTACGTTTTCTATGGGTAACTTGTTTATACAATACAGCAGTTATTATCTGTCTTTATGATATATTAAATGGTGTCGGATTTTCCGACATAATTCCCCAGGCGCTGCTCACGGGTCGAAGTCCTAATTAGAACAGACGAACACCGATACTCCTCCTTCATATTATTAGATTAATTTGATGTTAGTAGTTAGTAATCACACATTTGTGCGTCTGTTCGTACAGGACGGATGTCCCGTACTAGAGTTGCAGGGGTTAGAAGTCTAATGCGAATTCATTTCCCTGCTAACTCTTGAAAGGCTAATATTCAAGCCTAATACATATTATTTAACCCAGAAGACTGGATGTGATCAAGTACTACAGTCAAGTATGATTCAAGGACTGCAGTGAGATCAGTGACATTAGATATAACTTGAAGTTTGTTCAGGTAACTGGTCACTGATATATAAACACTGAGGCCCATGGAATACATCTTGATTAAATAATAAATGTATCAAATCAGTCATCAGATTTATTGGGGTTTAATTTAGTTAATTGATTCAGAAGATTGAATAGCTCATCATTAAAGTAAAGTATGGTTCTGAGACTGCAGTGGGTTCAGTGACATTGGTCGCAGTGACTTGTAGCTGTTTTAGGCTACTGTTCACTGATTTGCCACTGAGGCCTCATGAACTCATCTTCAGCTTTAAATGATGATACTAACATCAACCTCTGTTGGTATAGTCAGCTGTAATCTCCTTAGTATAATGCTACTGGAGAAATATAATCAGCTGACAAATTTAGATTTCTATTGGTATTGTTTATCTGCAGGCATAGGTCTCCTCAGGCTTGATACTGGGCCTGAGAGTAATTTACCTCCTGCAGAGTTTAACATGGTTATACCCTGATATTTAGTAGGGCTACCGATGAATCGATGGCAATAGTCTGTCCCTACAAGGAGACCGAAGTCGGTGAGGTGATCAGACTTAATATTATCTGCCAATTTTTTCCCTCTATTTCTCAGGAATTTGGCTGTTGCTCTCAGACCTTGAACTTGTAGGTCTACTGGTATTTTGTCCACCACAATGGCTTGTACTCTACAGACGTACCTGCCTAAACGTACTGATGGTTGTACCACCTGGTAGACTTGAGGTCCTGCATCTGTTACAAACCCTGAGATATTGAATGACATCTGGGCTACAGGCCTTAATTGTAGTTCATCTGCCAACTTTTTAGTGACATATGTTCTCTGGGATCCTTGGTCAAACAACCCACGGGTATGGACCTTGGCCCTCTTATTCAGGATGGTAATTTGGGCAGTAGGCAAAGTCGTATTACCTTTAGACTTTGCCGATTGGACACTCTTTGTTTGTTGCACCTTGCAGTACTGTACTGTGGTGGGAATGCTATCTTCCACCTTGGGGTTTGGAGACGTTGTTTTGGTGTCTTTGCACAATGCTGCATGGTGCTGACCTTTGTTACACCTATTACAGGTGTGTAACTGGGTATCACAGTCGTTGATGTTATGTTTCCTGAGGCACCTCGTGCAATGTTGCAAATCTTTGAGTCGCTCAACACGGGCGTCACTATCAGGAAAATTAGAGCAGTGGTACATTGAATGTTTCTCATTGCAGAACAAACATGTTCCATAGTTTCCTGTACCCTTTGGTGTCACGTTCTTGGGTGACACAGTAACTATAGGCTTGGAGGGTCCCACTGCATATACGCCCACACTGCCACTGTTCCACTTTGGTGTTGAATTATATTGTCTAGATTGATTTGGAGTACCTTTGGTACTCTGTGGTTTACTATTATTGGTTTCTGAGGGTTTACTTGGTGGTTTTAATTTGTCATGTGTTCGTAATTGATGAACTACTGACTTTAAACCTTCAGATATTTCATTCATGGATAAGATACTTTTATTGTAATGAGCACTCATTTGTCTCAATATATCCCTAGGTATTTTCTCCTGGACAATTATTTTCAAGACCCACTCAGCCCCGTTTGTATCTGCTGTCAGGCTGAGGGCATTGATCAATGATTCTACCTCCAGCTTGAAGACTTGGAGTGAATCAGCTGAAGCCTCCGGTGGGGGTAAATGCAACAGCTCATGAACTAAATGTGATGTTCTTACTTCTGGATCAGCATAATTATCCTTGAGGAGTTTTACTGCCAGATCATAGCCGTCATTAGTTAATCTCAGATGGGATACTACTGTTTTAGCCTCACCTGATAATTGACCTTGCAAATAAGAGAATTTACTACTCTTTGGTAAAGATTGTTTTGAGTCTACAAGGTCAACGAATTTGTTCCAAAATTCATCCCAATCTTCCTCATCTTTTCCTGAGAAAGTGGGTAAAATTAATTGGAGGGAGTCGAGCTTCTGCTTGACTCGTATTAGATGCAACTGTTGTTGTTGCTGCTGTTGCCTTGTTCTGGGCAATTAATTTGACATAAGGCTGTAACGTGGCCTGAGTGTGATCTTCATAATTCGCAAGATCAACCATAATGTCGTCTATTTCTGTTTCTGATAAATTGGTGTTGGCAAGTTCAGCCACATATGTGGCACATTTGGCATTTGATTTGCCACATTTGGTATTTGATTTGCTCAAATTTACCTGCAGCTGCTTGATAATAGCTTTCCAGGTCAGCATAATCAACTTGAGATTGTTGTGACAAATCTTCACATTTCTTGATCTGTCTTGTTAAGTGGCCTTTAAGACCTGCAAGGGTTCTTTTCATTCTCCCTGCATTATCCATACTGGCTAGTTGGTGAAGCCTTGTGGGGCTTGTACTTGGGCTGCTCATAATACTGAACAAGCACTGATGGTAGCCTAGGGTAAAATTTCTGCACTCGCTAGGCTGTAATCCTACTTCTACTAGAGGTTAGCACTTAAAATCAATTTACATTATATATATACAATCATACACACTAATGATTTGAGTGATAAACCAGTGTCACTGGAAGTACCTTTAGGTTAGCTCTTCTATATCACCCTAGGATGGTAGAGACACTAATTAATCACTCAAAGGTGTAATGATCATAAGTAAATTATTATATATACACAACTCAACTCGAGTTGATAAAAATTACACCCAAAATAGGGTCTGGACCATTCATTAATGGTGTTAGGTTGTTGAATATAGTACAACTGACTATGGTAATAATGGGACTAGGATGAACAATAATAGTTCAACTAGTCAATGGTAAATATCCTACCCTGTTGTGGGTTGGCAATTAGTAAATATTATACTGTGATCACTAGTGCAATATATATTAAATAATTCTCTATTTTGGAGAAATAATATACACAATTATTGATAATAGCCTCTTAATTAGCCTCTATGAAACTTCTAATATTATCAAGAAGTATTATAATAATAATAATAATAATTTTTATTTAGGTAAAGGTACATACATAAAGAGATTTTACAAAGTTTGTTGGCTTTATAGATAGAGCTAGTACATACAATGCCTAAAGCCACTATTACGCAAAGCGTTTCTGGTAGGAAAAAACACTAATGACTAAAGCTTAAAACTAATGGGTAAAAAGAATAAAATGTGTTGAGTACAAATAAAAATAGAGGTAAAAGAGGGGGGAACATTGTTGAAAAAGCAGCACAAATACAATTACAAATTATTACAGAAAATTACATTCAAACAGCGTTGATTTGAAAAAAAAAAAAAAAAAAAACATACATGGGTTGACAACAAAGGGGTAAGGTAGGTTACAGGGAATTTATTAGGTATAGCTTCGTTTTTAACTTAAACTGGTTGAGAGAGGTACAGTCTTTAACATGGTTGGGAAGGTCATTCCACATTCTGGGCCCCTTGATTTGTAGAGCATTTCTGATTTGATTAAGTCGTACTCTAGGAATATCAAAACTGTATTTATTTCTGGTGTGGTGCTCATGGGTTCTGTTACAACCTTCTATGAAGCTTTTGAGATCAGGATTGGCATTATAGTTTAGCGTTTTATATATGTATAATACACATGAGAGAATGTGCAGTGACTTAATGTCTAACATTAAATTCTATTAATTTCATTCTATTAAATATTATTAGTGACCTCGCCAAATAAACTCCACAAAATTCGTGGATAATCTCTCGCGAAATTTAACACCACGAAATCCGTGAACAATCTCGCGAAACCACAGCCACTACTTTGGCTGGCTTCAATATTAACGCTGTCATTTCACAGAATAACACGCCACCAAATCTGTGCGTGTGCATGAAAACGCTGACTAAGGCTGATCTGAACTGAGCGGGGCTCGTGAACTGGCACGAGGCAACGCCGCCGTCTTTGACTGGCCTTTGTTTAAATCACACTGCACTAGTTTATTTAATGAATCCACAGATTAACTGGTTCATCCGGTACTAAGATGACCAAATGTGGGTTCAAAGGATCAAATAATCCGTCATCCGGTTCGAAGATGACCAAATAATGTGGTAACCGACCTGTGAGATTTATATTTATTTAATTTATATGAATTTATATAGAATTTATATTTATGTTAATTTATATACTTCGATAGCAATTTGTATAATGATAAGTGGACTGTATTTCTGCAATAATCTCATAATCTCACAAATCGATCCTCTACACATTAGGGGGGTTTATATTAATTTAATTTATATATATGCAGCCAATCAAACTACAGTATTCAGATTCAGATTCAGATTCAGATGTTTATTCAGGTAAGGTATATACATACAAGTGATGTTACATTAATGGATTGATATATAGATAGAGCTAGTACATACAATGCCTAAAGCCACTATTACGCAATGCGTTTCGGGCAAGAAAAACATTAATATCTTGAACTTAATACTAATTGAGCATAAAGAATAAAAAGTGTTGAGAACAAATACAAATAAAGATAAAAAAAGGGGGAACATGACTGAAAAAGCAGCACAAATACAATAGGTTGACAAACAGTGTTGATTAAAAAAAAAAAAAAAAAAAAATAACAGACATGGGTTGACAATAGAGGAGTGAGGTAGATTACAGGGAATTTATTAGGTAGTGTTTAGTTTTTATCTTAAACTGGTTGAGAGAGGTACAGTCTTTAACATGGTTGGGAAGGTCATTCCACATTCTGGGCCCCTTGATTTGCAGAGCATTTCTAGTTTGATTAAGACGTACTCTAGGAATATCAAAACTGTATTTATTTCTGGTGTGGTGCTCATGGGTTCTGTTACAACCTTCTATGAAGCTTTTAAGATCAGGATTGGCATTATAGTTTAGCGTTTTATAAATGTATAATACACATGAGAGAATGTGCAGTGACTTAATATCTAACATATTCAGAGATTTGAGTAGGGGTACCGAGTGATGTCTGGGGCCAGAGTTGGATATTGTTTTAATAGCAGCTTTGTGTTGGGTAATTAGGGGACGTAAGTGATTTTGGGTAGTAGAACCCCAAGCACAAATACCATAGTTGAGATAAGGATAGATAAGGGAGTAATAGAGAGTCACCAGGGCAGGGCGTGGTACATAATATCTGATCTTAGAAAGAATGCCCACAGTTTTTGAAACTTTTTTTGATATATTTAGAATGTGTCCCTGGAAATTCAGCTTGTGGTCAATGAGAATGCCAAGGAATTTGCCATCTAATTTGTTACAAATTTGGGTATTGTTTATTTTGAGATTTATATGACTAGAGGATTTATTGCCAAACAGAATATAGAAAGTTTTGTCAATGTTAAGGGTGAGTTTGTTGGCAGTTAGCCAAAGATGGACTTTATTTAGCTCAGTATTTACTGTGGCATTTAGAGCAAGAGGGTCAGGACTGGAGTAAATGAAGGTTGTGTTGTCAGCAAATAGAATTGGTTTGAGGTGTTGGGAGGCATTTGGAAGGTCATTAATGTAGATGAGAAAGAGGAGAGGGCCAAGTATGCTGCCCTGAGGAACACCAATGTTGATGGGTAGGGTGGGAGAAATTGTATTATTCACAGAAACATATTGGAGCCTGTCAGTAAGGTAGGACTCGAGGTATTGTAGGGAGTGTCCTCTGACTCCATAATGATGTAATTTAAGAAGAAGGTTATGGTGGTTGACAGTATCAAAAGCTTTACGCAGGTCCACAAATAACCCAACAGGGAACTCCTTTTTATCAAGAGCTGTATGAATCGAGTTAAGCATACTAATAAGTGCATTGTTAGTGCTTTTTTTGGGTCTGAAGCCATATTGGCAAGGGCTAAGTATATTGAGTTTGGCTAGATATGAGTAAAGCTGCTTATATATAAGTTTTTCAAAATTTTTTGACAAGTTTGGCAGGATTGATATAGGTCTGTAGTTGTTAACATCTGTGGGGTCACCACATTTGTGGACAGGCGCTACTCTCGCTTTTTTTTAGAATATCTGGAAAGGTTTGGAGTTCAAGTGACTTGTTGAAGAGCAAAGCAATAGCAGGGGCTAAAGATCTGGAGGCTTTTTTGTAAATTAAAGTTGGTATCTCCTCAAGGGCACCAGACTTGGTTTTAAGGGAAAGGATTATCTCATTGACGTCAGTGGAGTTAATAGGCTTAAGGTACAGAGACTGTGGATAGTTACCTGTAAGATAGTCCTTAATGTCAGTACTGGAAGATGGAATATCATTTGCAAGGGATGAACCAATGGAAGAGAAGAACCTATTGAACTCAATAGCAGAATCAGAGGCTGAAAGCTGACCATCGTTATTAGACAGGAGAGTCGGTTTGTTATTTAAAGATTTCTTTGATCCCAATATTTGTGAAATTGTGCTCCAAGTTTGTTTAATGTTGCTCTTTATATGAGTAAATTTATTATTATTGTAGATGTAAATGTAGTATTAGACTACATACATTGAAAAGGTTCCTTATCTTATAGTACAGCAGGTCTTAGTCCACCAGGTATAACTAGGGTGTAGACACCACATTTTCCCTCTTTGAGGTAGCTTCCATCACCCTGGTAACTGATGCACAAAGCATGCTTCCTCGTCTTGACCTGTCAAAAGGGCACTAGCTATAAAGCCAGAATCCTATATATGACAGGTATATCAGAGAAAACACTGTACATGGAGCAATGAAAACCTGGCTTAATTACCTTTAGTATGAGGCTCTAACTGGGTCACCCTACCCAATGACATTAATGGCCACTAATGATAGATAAATGGGTTTCGGTAGAACACTTAACTTGAATTTGTTGACAGCGTGTGATAATGGTACACCTTTGGTTTCCATAACTCTTCGTCCAAGTAAAATTAACAGGAGCCGAATTTGCTCCCGTGAGCCTCTGTGGTCTCAGTATAAACAATGGCTGCCCCTCCCTCATCCTGACGCCTGGCTTACATTGTCCAGATGACAGAAAGTGATAGAAGGGTCACATTTACTCTACTTTAATATTGATAGTTAAGTTAATTTATATGAGATGTTTTATGATGGTAAAGTCCAAAGACTAATGTATTTAAGAATAATTCCCTCCATAATAGGTGGTGAATATATAATAGTGTGTGGTAATGATATTCCGTTTTCTATAGACGGTAATTCCACTACAAGTTACGTTTTCTATGGGTAACTTGTTTATACAATACAGCAGTTATTATCTGTCTGTATGATATATTAAATGGTGTCGGATTTTCCGACAACACTCTGACCCGCCTAGCCTTCCTCACAGCTAGTGAGAGCTAGAGGGTATTCCTCCGCCAGGTTTACTAAGATTACTAAGCAGGGTTAAAATTGAACAACTAATCTCTGCTGTACTGAACAACCCAGATGGTTGAACTCTTTTAAACTGAAGGTAATTGTACAGGCTTCTTAGGGAGAGGCTATTTCTAATTATAGTATTAGCTAGTGATCTGAATTTGAACGTTGTGAATTACTAAATATTGAGAGTTTTGGTGACCCCCTTGACCCAGGGTGGTCAAGATTCTTATGCCAAGCAAATTAGTCCCCTCCTACTCTACATGACGTCAAAATGTTTGATGATATACGAACCCTGATCTCAACATTCATTCTACATACATGTACGTAAACCTAACATACCTACATAGCCACATTAGTTATTACTGTATTTACTGTGATTGTAAAATAATTCATTAAATGTTGCTTTAAAACAAAGGTGACGGCATCTTGTATTCTAACGTGTTAATCCCAGGAGAGATGACCCATGTTCCCAAGTCAGGTCAACTACCTTCTGACTCCATATTTTGTACAAGGGCGTTTGCCACTTGTGAGAGTAATACACTTGTGAATCAGCTAGTTTTCCTAGTTTTCTAGATTAGGCTAGTTGCTCTAGGGACTCTAGTCAAGAAGTTTTCAAACTAACATACACTTGTGGGGTGTTGGATGAAAGCTCATGCTATGGACTATCATGTAAGACTAGCCAGAAGTCTGTGATTATTCTGAAGAGGGAGTTACAGAATTTTTCCTGTTTCTGTGAAAATAGGATGGGAGTTGAGAATGAAGTGGTGTGAGAGGGTACTTGACTCAAACCGTTAGGAGGGGGGGAAGGACAGTGGGGTGAACGTCCCCCCCCCACCATGTGAGACATCACGCCAGTCCTAGGCCTCCCCCTCCTTGTGACGTCACAGGACGCCTCAGGGTGAGGGCGTCTGTGATTGGTAGCGGCACCTCTGCTCCTAGCTGAGTTTTGGCGCGAACAGCTGTTATTGGTAACGGCACGAGAGAACAGTGCCGGCTTAGTGCTGATTGGTCAACATAGGTAGGGGGGAGAGATGGGCATTTCGAGTTTTCTCTAGCCGCCAAAGAGGCAGTCTGAGCTGGGCGGCAAGAGTGGGAAGGTGACTTTGGGTGGGGGTGGCAGCCTGCCACCTCCACCCCCATTAATCACTGTGTGATCCTGATTACTCATCGTGCATGGCACTCCTGCCATCCTGGGTTGTGTCAAGGCCCAATTTGCGTGAAATTGGGGCCGAGGAGTACGGTAGGAACAGTATAAAAAACTAAGAGACAATTACAGTGTTCACCCATGAGGCAGCTGGCAGGCCTCATGGTGTATCAGATTGATCCCTCACATCGGGTCTGAGTATCCTGTCTAGTGTTAATGGACAATTGGTGGAATATGGGCAGTGTAATTGTGGTGATATTACAGGCCCCTGTTGGACTTTGAATTCCACCTTGTTGGGTCCGCCATGTGGTGCCGCCGCCGGCCATTGTCACTCCAGTGTACGAGCGAGGCATGCTCTGTTTTAATGGGGGTGTTTGATGGTTCTCTCATCCCCATTCTGTATGCCTGTGGGTGCTGGCCAGGCCAGCCTGAGGCATCCCATGTGCGCACCACCCATGTACACCTGGGGGGCTGGCCACCTTAGCCAGCCCCCCAGGCCACCCCCGCGCCGCTCGCCCTGGGCCGCGCCACCCCGCGCGCCTGCTCAGCTCAGGTGGGGCCCTCTGACGTGGCCACCCCACCTTAGGGCCACGCTGTGGCCACATGCCTTGGCCATCCCACTTGGCCACCTTCCCTGGACATTCTAGGGCCACCCCTAGTCGATGCACGAGGAGCGAGCTAGGTGTTCTACAGCCAGAGGGGTAGTGACCAGGGAAATGATTGTTGAGGATATGAGTAAATGTGAGTACAATAATCATAGTGTAACAGTGTCTCAGGACTAGTGGAAATTCCGGTAAAAGCTGTGTTGTCCCATAGCCCTGCCAGGCTAGGGAAGCAGCTGAGAGACAGCTGTCTGTAGCACGTCCAGGTGACTGGTTGGGCGGTACCTGGAGATGGATGTTGTACACGGTACCACACTGTATATATATAGTTATATATAAGTGTGTAGACTGACTCAAGTATGTAACCGGTCAGTGTAGAGATTTACCATATAAGTGATCCAGTCTGTCGATTCTATATAATCGTTCAGACTGGATTAATGCCATAGTACAGCATGTTAATTATATCATTGCAGAGGTAGGCAGGCCAGTGTGGCAGGGATGTCAGTGGATATCCTGAGGTCTGTGTAGTTAGGGATACATTTATCTGGTGATATAATTTTCATTGATTATGTGAATGCCATTTCTGTGTTCATTTGCATGTTTCTATGTACTGTGTTGTGTGGTGAGTCAGTAGATGAGATTGCTGACTGATTGCCTAATGATGTCATTAGCATGTGGGGTATGCTAACGGCATCATTATGCTGTAGGTTTTTGCAGTGTTGTTATCAGGTATACAATATTACTGCCCTAGGAACTGTGTTGAGGCTTTAAGGGGCCTCTTTGATTATTCAGGGGAATTCACAGTACTTAATGAGAGCAAGCAATTGATTTGGTAATTGCCTAATTAAGAGAATTAGTACCAGCTGTCCGCGTAGCAACGGTGCTTTATATTAACGTAAATTGTCTTGCTGAAGTAGTCCCTTGCAACGGTTGAAGATAAGGGGGCAGTAATATTGGTATACTCTTGTTGTTGCATAACCGTGTGTCATTACTGTGTGGGCACAGTAATTAACGAGTTGCAGTAGCCGCAACCGTATGTGGGCAGGGCATTTATGTTGTTATGCATGCCATTGTAAGTGTGACCTATGTAACACTGGGGTTACTTTGTTTCTTTAAGTTGTGTTGAGGACTTAAGGATTCAGTGAGTTAATTAAAAGGGTAATTAACTGGATAAGGGTTGCACATTTATTGTTGAGTGAGTGAGAGCTGTTATAGGAGAACAGTGTTGAGCTTGAGTGAGATACGTTTCGGGTGCAATTAATTGTCTGTGTAACAACTAATTGACCACTCTAGCTAATTATGTAATTAGCATTCTCATCATGAATTCACGTAGTGGTAGAGGATCTGTCAGAGTCTGTCAGTATTTGTGTTAACGTAATTTGCTCGGGACTAATTACCTTTCTGGGGTATAGCAATTAGTGGCTCATGATAATTAGTGGAGTAATTAACGTCTGGAGTCTTGAGGACTCAGATGACTCGGTAAAGCGAGGTCATGGAGCTAGCATAAATCGTTATATTAATCATATCCTGTCTGAGGACAGTGGATTAAGATGCACTTATGTTAATTAGGGGTAATTAACTCCTCTCCCGCGAATTCACAGTGTTTGATGAGACCTGCTTAGGCAGTGCGGAGTGAGACGTATTTATGTATGATTAATTATCGGTCCTGGTGACAGTTAATTAATTGCTCAGAGTTAATTAGGGTAATTAACACTCATTAAAGTAAATTTTGACACAGACTGTTGAGAAGCTACCAAGTTAGGGTAGGCTTAGTTAACGTAACTCAATTGGGATGTAATTAGTGGTCCGTTTGACCTTAACTAAGAATTACTCACTAAATACTTGCAAGGAGTCAAGTGTGATGTAATATAAGAGAGTTTTGAGTTATTGTTAACAAGATGACTTGTGTTAAGAGAGACAAGTGTTAATGAATAACGTAGAGTACCATCCTGTTGTTGTCTAAGAGAGACAATTGTTTGTGATTAACGTAGTACTTTGTTGCTGACTGCTGTGATCAGTCAATTAATGTAATTAATCACATAATCAATTTTGTTCTTGGGAATTCGAATTCCAATTCATAGCGCCACATCAAATATAAATATTTGATTGTGAGAACCCGTTGGTTACCCTTTATTAGTTTTAACGTCCTATTTAACTAGGAGGAGCCAGCGGCCTATTGTGGACAGGTTTTCACCCCTAGTGGTGGAGACCTGGCGGTTTGCTCCAGCTTTTCCTTTTTCTATTGGACTCATGCTTAACTGCCGTGAGCAGCCTTTAAACTTGTAGTCCACCTCCTAAGGGAGGTAGGCGTAGAGAAAAATCTCACACCACTGCCTCCCATACAATTACTTATTTTAAAACAGCTTCAGTTGTTACAACGGGTACAGTGATGGGTACAGTGATGGGTACAATGATGGATACAGTGATGGGTACAGTAATGGGTGCAGTGATGGTACAGTGATGGGTACAGTGATGGGAACAGTAGTGGTACAGTGATGGGTACTGTGATGGGTACAGTAATGGTACGGTGATGGGTACAGTGATCTATCTTGAGATGAGGTTATCTTGAGATGATTTCGGGGCTTAGTGTCCCCGAGGCCCGGTCTTCGACCAGGCCTCCACCCAAAGCAAGCTGCCTGTGACAGCTGACTAACTCCCATGTATCTATTTACTGCTTGGTAACAGGGCCATCAGGGTGAAAGAAACTCTGCCCATTGTTTCTCGCCGGCGCCCGGGATCGAACCCGAAACCACAGGATCACGCGTACAGTGTTCTGCCCGCTCAGCCACCGGTGATGGGTACAGTGATGATACAGTAATTGGTACAGTGATGAGAACAGCTTTAACCGCTGTTTCTCTGTGCACTGAAATAATTCCTAAATTGTAGATATCATAACTGGTCCTCTCACTACTAGGCCACAACTCAACATGAATTTACGGAAAAACTTGCGAAACCTGTACATTTTTTCCTAATTACAGCAGCTTTTATAAATGTAATAAACGGTTTACAAGCTCAGAAACATCACAACCCCCAAGGTTATTATTTTCACAAAGCACCTCGTGGTGCCTCGCAGCTCGTGAACTGTTCAATTAAAGTAAACGAAGCTGCTATAATTAAAGAGAGATATATAGGTTTCGGAAGTGGTTGGGTAAATTCTTGAATCCTGACCTATTAAGCGATAACTTTTAAAAGATAGCAACATAACAAATAACTGAATGCTGCAAAAATAGGTTAATACATCTTTAAAGACAACCAACATAAACAAATTACACCATAAACTGAGGTAATTATTTACACCCTGCAGGCAAACACGTCAAAGAGACTCAGGAGCTATAGTCTGGATCACAGCTCCTTTGACCACTCAACCAATGTAACATTGGATCTGATCATTATACGATTAAAATATTTCAGCGAGGGAGAGAGAAAGAGAAGGAGAGAGTGAGTGAGAGAGTGAGTGAGAGGGAGAGAGAAACATAGTGGAGTTCTAGTGAATTAACTAACTTGACTACGACTGTCCTACATAGAAGCTGAGGTCTGGCACGATATGAACATTACAACATTGAGGTTTTGTTTCAAACATTCATCCCATGAACTAAGGGTACAGAGTCAGGCACAGGACGAAGTAAATATAGAGACAACTAGTAGAGGAAGATATATAACTAGGGAAGGTTGGGAGAAAACTACTGAAGGTTGGTAGACAACTAGGGAAGGTTGGTAGACAACTAGGGAAGGTTGGTAGACAACTAGAGTAGGTTGGTAGACAACTAGGGAAGGTTGGTAGAAAACTATTGAAGGTTGGTAGACAACTAGGGAAGGTTGGTAGACAACTAGAGTAGGTTGGTAGACAACTAGGGAAGGTTGGTAGACAACTAGAGTAGGTTAGTACAAACAACTTGATGAGGTAAAGAAAGAGAGAGAAAGTAGAGGTACTAAAAACATTGAAGACCTTACCGTCTGACAACTTTCTTCTGCGAATACTGCAAGAAGCTGTAGAAAGCCCTTCATCGATCAGTAGCACTAAACTTAAAATAATCACCGTCGAGAGGTGAGCTGCCTAACAGCTGGACGACGGTTGATGGGGTATTGACACACTAGGGGACACACAGAAGGCGATGAATACAACCTAATGTAATATTCACATGCTGCACAGTATATAAAGGAATACAATAAGGTAAACTAGTGGAGCCGCTTAAAAAATAAGGCTTGTAAACAAACACCAACATTGCTTTAATATAAGGAAATTATGCATCATGAAACTGATGTTCTCCATCAGGATGACAACAATAATTCTAGTCAAAGAAATATATGTAAATTGCATATATCTTGACTGCCTGAACACTGTACGACATAAGAGGCAATATTTGAGAAATTAAAAACGTTATCTTCAATAAAAGGTTATCTTTGATAAAAGGCTATCTTTGATAAATAATTATCTTCAATATAAGGTTATCTTCACTAAAAGGTTATCTTCAGTAAGAGGTTATCTTCAATAAAAGGTTTTCTTCAATAAAAGGTTATCTTCAATAAAAGGTTTTCTTCAATAAAAGCTTATCTTCAATAAAAGCTTATCTTCAATAAAAGGTTATCTTCAATAAAAACTTATCTTCCATCAAAGTTATCTAGACATTGAATAAACGTCCGTTATCGACGTTGATTCAATGTCGATAACAATGTCGCTAGGCAGGCAAATTGGCTGCCTAGACTCCAGTCATGGGTGTGTTTCCCAGTATGGAAGGGTGCGCCAGAGAGCAGTTACACGACACAACAGTCCCCCTTGATCACTTGCTCTGAGTTTAATACCAAATACCTGAACATTTCCATGTCTTACATTTTGACGCCTTTGCCTGTGTTGAAATTACATGTAAATGCCCCACATATATATGCTTGTCTAAAACATTTACCTTCAAAATAATTGTTCATTGACATATTCATTACATCCTCTAAGGCTATTTCCATAATTGTGAGTAATGTAATACTCTCCTTGAACATTATAATTAATGATATTTGATTCTATTCAATGATTCTATTTCATTAATTTCTTCTCCTTGTGCAGACGTGTTTTGTGCGTTTTCATCCCCTTTATAACGTTATTTTCTCGCCACATTATACAACTAAATTCACCCACTCCATTAATACAATATCTCTTTTATCCTGACTCTAGGGATACAGTATAATACATTACGATGCTTATTCAAAATAATGTATGTGTAAACAAACATAAGAATGGTGTACACGTGAAGGGGCAGGTGTTACAGGAGCCATGTTACACTGTTACACTTAGTGTTCCGGGTCACCTCACTACATGACTGACAGCTCCAGCACCGCTAACTACATGACTGACAGCTCCAGCACCACTAACTACATGACTGACAGCTCCAGCACCGCTAACTACATGACTGACAGCTGCAGCACCACTAACTACATGACTGACAGCTGCAGCACCACTAACTACATGACTGACAGCTCCAGCACCGCTAACTACATGACTGACAGCTGCAGCACCGCTAACTACATGACTGACAGCTGCAGCACCGCTAACTACATGACTGACAGCTGCAGCACCGCTAACTACATGACTGACAGCTCCAGCACCGCTAACTACATGACTGACAGCTCCAGCACCGCTAACTACATGACTGACAGCTCCAGCACCGCTAACTACATGACTGACAGCTGCAGCACCACTAACTACATGACTGACAGCTGCAGCACCGCTAACTACATGACTGACAGCTGCAGCACCGCTAACTACATGACTGACAGCTGCAGCACCGCTAACTACATGACTGACAGCTGCAGCACTGCTAACTACATGACTGACAGCTCCAGCACCGCTAACTACATGACTGACAGCTGCAGCACCGCTAACTACATGACTGACAGCTGCAGCACCGCTAACTACATGACTGACAGCTGCAGCACCACTAACTACATGAATGACAGCTGCAGCACCACTAACTACATGACTGACAGCTGCAGCACCACTAACTACATGACTGACAGCTCCAGCACCACTAACTACAAGACTGACAGCTCCAGCACTGCTAACTACATGACTGACAGCTCCAGCAGTGCTAACTAAATGACTGACAGCTGCAGCACTGCTAACTACATGACTGACAGCTGCAGCACCGCTAACTACATGACTGACAGCTGCAGCACCGCTAACTACATGACTGACAGCTGCAGCACCACTAACTACATGACTGACAGCTCCAGCACTGCTAACTACATGACTGACAGCTCCAGCACCACTAACTACATGACTGACAGCTCCAGCACCACTAACTACATGACTGACAGCTCCAGCAGTGCTAACTAAATGACTGACAGCTGCAGCACTGCTAACTACATGACTGACAGCTGCAGCACCGCTAACTACATGACTGACAGCTGCAGCACCGCTAACTACATGACTGACAGCTCCAGCACCGCTAACTACATGACTGACAGCTCCAGCACCACTAACTACATGACTGACAGCTGCAGCACCGCTAACTACATGATTGACAGCTCCAGCACCGCTAACTACATGATTGACAGCTCCAGCACCACTAACTACATGACTGACAGCTCCAGCACCGCTAACTACATGACTGACAGCTGCAGCACCGCTAACTACATGACTGACAGCTCCAGCACCGCTAACTACATGACTGACAGCTCCAGCACCGCTAACTACATGACTGACAGCTCCAGCACCACTAACTACATGACTGACAGCTCCAGCACCGCTAACTACATGACTGACAGCTCCAGCACCGCTAACTACATGACTGACAGCTGCAGCACCGCTAACTACATGACTGACAGCTCCAGCACCGCTAACTACATGACTGACAGCTCCAGCACCGCTAACTACATGACTGACAGCTCCAGCACCACTAACTACATGACTGACAGCTCCAGCACCGCTAACTACATGACTGACAGCTCCAGCACCGCTAACTACATGATTGACAGCTCCAGCACCGCTAACTACATGACTGACAGCTGCAGCACCACTAACTACATGACTGACAGCTGCAGCACCGCTAACTACATGACTGACAGCTGCAGCACCACTAACTACATGACTGACAGCTCCAGCACCACTAACTACATGACTGACAGCTGCAGCACCACTAACTACATGACTGACAGCTGCAGCACCACTAACTACATGACTGACAGCTCCAGCACCGCTAACTACATGACTGACAGCTCCAGCACCGCTACACAACTCTCTCAATACACACATTATATAATTATCTTAGTATAAACAAATAACAAAAATTAATAATAACAAAAACACAACAAAGTAATAAATACATAAACCTATAACACAATAATCATGGAAGGTTAGGTTAGGTTGGGTTATGAGGTTACGCTTAAATATAAGCTTCGTAGCTTTGAGCGCTCTTCAACCTATTAACATATACTCACACACACGAGCACGCTCCCTACTAAGATTTCCCAACGTCAAGAAACTAATGTACTAAAGTCCCCTTATCTTAACCTATCAGAGGACCCAAAACAGAAAACGGAACAGAATGTCAATTTCGCGAGCCGTTACCACTTTCTAGTACGACGATTTTTAGCCTTAGGAAGAGGGAGGGGAGGGAATTATCAGGAGAAAGTGCCAAGTCATTACGACTATATAGCCCTGGGAAGGGGTCAGGATAAGGAATTGTGATGGGACGGGGGGTAGGAATGGTGCCCAACCACTTGGTCGGTCGGAGATTGAACGTCGACCAGCATGAAGCGAGACCGTCGCTCTACCGTCCAGCCCAAGTGGTTGGGGGGCCTTAGAGGCCTTAGGGAGAGTATACGTCAAAATGCGACGTTCTATTAGGAAGACAAGTTGCACTCTCGCACGCACGCACGCACGCACGCACGAACGCACGCACGCACGCACGCACGCACGCACGCACGCACGCACACACACACACACACACACACACACACACACACACACACACACACACACAGCCAGTCGCGCAGGGAGGGTCGCTGGGGTCAAGCGCTACAATAATCGCCAATGTTTTTGGGTTAATTAAGGCTACAGTGACAGATCACAGATCTAGGAGTATCACGAAGTGTATAACCGCCGCGACTAGGAAAGAAAAATACAGTGCTATCACTAGAACTTTGTGTTAAACAGTGAATTCACCAGACAGGCCACGTGGGAGGGCCCACGAGGCTTTGTTAACATATTGGGTGAAGTGATCAGTGGTACAGTGAATTGGTGATCTGTAACACAACAGACACACTGATACAGTGACTGACTCCAGAGATTTGTGTTAGATAGAGAAGAACCGCCATCATCAATCTACTGGATTAGTGAATCACCACGTGGGAGACGACGACGGAACACTTCGTCATCCAGCATCGTAATTATTCACCTGGTTGTGTGAGCGGGAGGCTGACAGGTAGGTACCCCTCTCTGCTCAATTCTTCAGGTGTACTGAGGTAAAATATTAACAAATTCTTGTTCAGTATATCAGATACATTTAAAATATCAAAGTGGCTCATTTTGGGTAGCGGTTGACATTTTACGGGACCCCCATAACACACGCACAGACACACACACACATGCACGCACACGTACGTTTGCAAGCACACACGCACGCACACGCAAAAACAAAAACATGCACACACACACGCACACACACATACGTCCAGTCTGGCTAGAAGAGATTAACACCTTTCGTGGAAAGGGGATAAAACCTCATTCATAATCCACCCCCTCTCTTACCCTTTCTCTTACCCCCTCTCTTACCTGCCGTAATCTGCAGACAACACCACACCTCCTCTTAACCCCCATCCCACGCGCACACACGCACACACACGTTCTCTCTCTCTCTCTCTCTCTCTCTCTCTTGCTCTCTCTTGCTCTCTCTCTTGCTCTCTCTTGCTCTCTCTCTTGCTCTCTCTCTTGCTCTCTCTCTTGCTCTCTCTCTTGCTCTCTCTCTCTCTTGCTCTCTCTCTTGACAAGAGGAAAAATGGCAGGAGGATGCAACAGGGACACAGGAAACAGCCAGAGTGACCAAACGAAGGAAATGTTAACCCAAGTTCTGGAGGAATTCAGGAGGGAGATGCATGAAATGAGGATTACAATTAACAATCTGCAAAGTGACCTGACATCAGCAAGGGAGGAGATCAAATCCCTCACAGAGAAAAATAAAGAGACCGAGCATCAGACTATCTTCCAAAGGGAAGGTGGGAATGTTACATTGGAAGGAAATGCCTCTGTACCTGAAACATTTGTGGACATACTGAAAAAGAGCTCAGAAGCAATGGCCACATTGAGGGAGATAGCCATGCACGCTGCTACCTCACAGGAAGCAGCAAGGTGCACTACTCAGCTGCTGGAGAGAAAAAGATCAGTGGTAGTTGTAGGCATCAAAGAACAGGAAGGATCCAACAGGCAAGAATGGAATAGCAAGGATAGAGAGGCAGTACATGGGCTACTGAAGGGGTTACAGATGGAAGGGGCTGAACAAAACATTGAAAAGGTTTTCAGGTTGGGCTGGTACAAGGACAAAAACCGACTTGTAAAGGTGGTGTTTACAAACGAAACCACGAAGGAGGATATTCTCGAAAGGAAGAGTCGTCTGCAGCATGTGGAGGGATACAAAAAAGTATTCCTGCAGAGGGACAGGATGAAGAAGGAGAGAGCCAGGGCAGCAGAGGCAAGGAGGAAGCGCAGGGAGAGAGGAGCAAAAATGGAGGAGTAACTGGTAGGGCGCTCCAGTGGATAAGGGAGTATCTAAGCAATAGGAAGCAGAGAGTTACAGTGAGGGTTGAGACCTCAGAATGGCGTGAAGTCACCAGTGGAGTCCCACAGGGCTCTGTGCTTGGACCTATCCTGTTTCTGATATACGTAAATGATCTCCCAGAGGGTATAAACTCATTCGTCTCAATGTTTTCTGACGACGCCAAAATTATGAGAAGGATTAAGACATAGGAGGACAGCTTGAGGCTTCAAGAAGACCTGGACAAGCTGCAGGAATGGTCGAACAAATGGCTGTTAGAGTTTAACCCAAGCAAATGTAATGTAATGAAGATAGGGATAGGAAGCAGGAGGCCAGATACAAGGTATCATTTGGGAGATGAGATACTTCAAGAGTCAGAGAGAGAGAAAGACCTGGGGGTTGATATCACGCCAGACCTGTCCCCTGAAGCTCATATCAAGAGGATAACATCAGCAGCATATGCCAGGTTGGCTAACATAAGAACGGCCTTAGAAACTTGTGTAAGGAATCTTTCAGAACATTATATACCACATATGTCAGACCAATCCTGGAGTATGCGGCTCCAGCATGGAGTCCATATCTAGTCAAGCATAAGACTAAACTGGAAAAGGTTCAAAGGTTTGCCACCAGACTAGTACCCGAGCTGAGAGGTATGAGCTACGAGGAGAGACTACGGGACTACGAGACTATTAAACCTCACTTCGTTGGAAGACAGAAGAGTTAGGGGGGACATGATCACCACATTCAAGATTCTCAAGGGTATCGACATGGTTGATAAAGACAGGTTATTTAACACAAGGGGCACACGCACTAGGAGACACAGGTGGAAACTGAGTGCCCAAATGAGCCACAGAGATATTAGAAAGAACTTTTTTAGTGTCAGAGTGGTTGACAAATGGAATGCATTAGGAAGTAATGTGGTGGAGGCTGACTCCATACACAGTTTAAGTGTAGATATGATAGAGCCCAATAGGCTCAGGAACCTGTACACCTGTTGATTGACGGTTGAGAGGCGGGACCAAAGAGCCAGAACTCAACCCCCGCAAGCACAACTAGGTGAGTACAACTAGGTGAGTACACACACACACACACACACATACACACACACACACACACACACACACACACACACACACACACACACACACACACACACACACACACACACACACACACACACACACAGATACTCATACACAGGGCATGGAGAAACTATAGAAATTACAGGTCACTTGAGAGCAGAGAAAGATACCAGAGCACCAGGAATGAATATGTCAGGGTGAGAAGTGATGCAGATAGACAATATGAAAATGACATAGCAAGCAAGTCAAAGACTCAACCTAAATTGCTGCACAGCCACATCAGGAGAAAACCAACAGTGAAGGAGCAGATAATGAAACTGATGATAGGGGCAGACAGATTCACTACACACGACAAGGAAGTGTGTGAGGAATTCAATAAGAAATTCCAGGAGGTCTTCACATTAGAGCAAGGAGAAGTTCTTAAGATTAGAGAGGGAATAGTTAACCAGGCACCACTGGTTTAGTCTCCGTGGCGTAGTAGTAAGACGCTCGCCTGGCGTTCCGCGATCGCTTTGTCCTGGGTTCGTATCTTGGCCGGGGAGGATTTACTGGGTGCAAATCCTTAGCTGTAGCCTCTGTTGAACTCAACAGTAAAATGGTTACCTGGTTGTTAAACGCTTCTTCGCGGGGGTCGTATTCCGGAGAACTTAGGATTAGGGACTTGCCCGAAATGCTACGCGTACTAGTGGCTGAACAAAAATGTGACAACTCTTCTATATATAAATAAAAAAAAGAAAAACTAGAAGAGTTTGGGATTATCAGTAAGGATGTAAGGAAGCTCTTGGTAGAGTTGGATGTGACAAAGGCTATAGGCCCGGATGGAATCTCCCCTTGGATACTAAAGGAAGGAGCAGAAGCACTGTGCTTGACACTCTCCATAGTGTATAAAAAATCACTGGTAACAGGGGAACTGCCAGATATTTGGAAGAAGGCTAATATAGGCCCGATATACAAGAAGGGGGATAGACAGGAGGCACTGAACTACAGGCCAGTGTCCCTAATTTGCATACCATGCAAGTTAAAGAAGAAGATTGTGCAAAAAAACTAATGGAATATCTGAAGCGGAAGAACTTTGTAACACAGCATCAGCATGGGTTCAAGGATGGTAAGTCCTGCCTCACAGGATTAATTGACCACAACGTCTAAGCAAGAGAGAGAGGGGTGGGCAAACTGCATAATTTTTGGATTGCCAGAAAGCCTTTGACAGAGTACCACACAAGAAACTAGTGCAAAAGCTGGAGATGCAGGCAAGAGTGAAAGGGAAGGTACTCCACTGGATAAGGGAATACCTAAGCAACAGAAGATAGCAAGTCACTGTGAGGGGTGAGGTCTCAGATTGGCGATACGTCACCAGTGGGGTCCCCCAGGGTTCAGTCCTTGGACCTATACTGTTTCTGATATATGTAAATAATCTGCCAGAGGGTATAGAATCATTCTTCTCATTGTTTGTTGATGATGCAAAAATTATGAGGAGGATTAAGACAGAGGAAGATGTATGAGTATGAGAAGATAGTATGAACCATTCATCCAATACAAATTGAATGAATGGTCCAACAAATGGCTAATAAAGTTCAACCCGAGTAAATGTAAGGTAATTAAACTAGGCGATGGAAACAGGCCAGACACAGGATACCAAAAGGGAGATGAAGATTTTCATGAAACAGACAAAGAGAAAGATCTAGGAGTTAATATCACACCAAACCTGTCTCCTGAAACCCACATCAAAAGAATAACATCTGCGGCGTATGCGAGGCTGGCTAACATCAGAACTGCCTTCAGGAACCTGTGTAAGGAATCATTCAGAACCTTGTATACCACATATGTAACACCAATCCTGGAGTATGCGGCCCCAGCATGGAGCCCGTACCTTGTCAAGCACAAGACGAAGCTGGAAAAAGTTCAGAGGTATGCCACTAGACTAGTCCCAGAACTCAGAAGCGCTACCGAAGGGCCAAAGAGCCAGAGGTCAACCCCCACAAGCACAACTATGTGAGTATAACTAGGTGAGTACACAGCCTCGCCTCGCGGCTGAGTGGACAGTGCTCGGGGGGGTCGTAGTCATAAGGACCTGGGTTCGATTCCCGGAGCAGGCGGAAACAAATGGACAGAATTTCTTTCACCCTGATGTTCTGTTCACCTAACAGTAAATAAGTACCTGGGAGTTAGATGTGTTGTTAGATGTGTCTTCCTGTTGATGTGTGTGTCTAAGAAATATATATGTTGTAGACTGTGGGGGTTTTCTCTTTTGCTTTCCCGACTGCAATGCATACGTCGCCAATGTACATGTGGCAGACGCTTCACGAAGCTGTCGGAATCAGCAGAAAAAATACGAGAGCAACCGTACAGGGCCTGGGAGCAAGGTCGAGTTAGAGTCCTTGAGGGTCTCTTCTCAGACTAGCCTCACCTGGTCCTGGTCCACGTTGATCGTTGGAATCTCCTCAATGATTTAACACTTTAAGGGACTCCTTGGGTCCTCATCACATTTATAGTTTAGTGAATATAGGCAACTCGGTGTTGGAGACACCTGGAGCTGAAGGCTTGAGTAATTGATTAGCAGTATTCAGAAGTGGTTCAACGGAAACACCGCATAAATCTTAACAGTAGTTTATTTACTAACTTAACCACTAATACAAAGGGTGCTTGATTTACTTTAGATTGGTGTCAGAAAGGCTATGGTTGTATTAGCAAGACTCTTGACGTCTGGCTAATGGACTCGGATCCACTCGTGGCGAAACACCTAACTTAACACAGTTGACAGCCAATCATTAACACAGCAACCTAACTGCCGGTATGCAAAGGGGTCACAAGAGTTCCAACCGGATACTCGGGTAATGATGATATGCAATGAACACAATGGCACTGTCAATGGGACAGGCAATAACATGCACAATAATAATATCACACAATACTAAATGTGTGGTGTATGTGAAGCTCACATTCACAGACGAGTGTAATGCCGTGATACCACACAGATAAACACGCATACACCGTCGGGTGTCTTCACCTATAACCTGTGACAGGTATGAGTAGGTGATAACTGTGGTTGATCCCTCAGATGAACACAGACAGACACAATAAAACAATGACAAGATCTTGTACTTACAGGTAGGGTACCTCTCTTATTCACTCACTCACTCAGGCACATTTATGCAAGAACTCGTAGGTGGCCTGATAGCTGGTTTCCTCGTTCTGACGTGAGACCATTGACGACAGGCTTTCCCACAAACCGTACTTGACACAGCGTACTCGCAGGAGGGCGCATTGTATGTCAACAGACACACGCACACACACTTGCTGGCACTGGCGATGAGTAAGGTGGTGACGTCACGTAGTACTGTGAGGGCAGTGGCAGGTGGCTCGAGGCTACCGAGGTATTGAGGTACAAGCTACACGCTCTGGACCGAGTGGTGGCTGCAGGTTATGTGTTACCATGCAGGTACACTTGTGGTAAAGTCACACACAGGTTACTTAGGTGGCGGCACAGCCTTAGTTCACTCTACGTTCACACAGACGATCTTTGTCACCAGGGGTTACCTGATACCAGTCTGTTTCGCTCTGGTGATTTATCACTACTAGACTTGAGAGAGAGATATATACAAGAGTTGTTACATTCTTGTACAGCCACTAGTACGCGTAGCGTTTCGGTTAAGTCCTTAATTCTATGGTCCCTGGAATACGATCCCCTGCCGCGAAGAATCGTTTTTTCATCCAAGTACACATTTTACTGTTGCGTTAAACAGAGGCTACAGTTAAGGAATTGCGCCCAGTAAATCCTCCCCGGCCAGGATACGAACCCATGACATAGCGCTCGCGGAACGCCAGGCGAGTGTCTTACCACTACACCACGGAGACTGTATCTAAACAATATATTCACAGTCGCGATTCCGGGCGAGTGTTGCTATATCGAAAAGACGCTGAGTTTAACTTGACAGTGAGGAATGGACGGTGTTCAGTCTATTGGCCGATAGACAGAACAGAACATGTCCTCTGTGCAAGGGCTCCCTCACGTGAATGCTCTTGCCTGGGGCTCCAGGCATCTCGTGGGACACACAAAGGGTTACAATTTAACCAATGACATTGCAGCAAAAGAGAGGGGACCAATCATATTGATCGTTCCCTGATCAGTAGCAGAGGTGACGTCATGAACACATCACGACCACGTCACAGTTGTTATTCTCCATCATGCCAGTTGAGGTTGACCACAGGGTCAGCCTGTCCTGTTACGTTGCTGGCGTCTCTGTACTCTCTCATGCTGGCACCAGCCAATGTACTCACTGACCCTTTGTGGCAAGTATGCTTAACTTCCCTGTATCTACTTCCTGCCTGGACATACGGCGACCTCCGTATTATAAACGTGTTCCTGGTTAAGTGGGCATTCTGGAGATACCCAACATGCCAGGTCACTATCCAGGGTTAACAGAGATAGGGCTTGTGCATGAAGATCGGTGCACTGTGCTCTGCAATGAGCCATTCAAGTCAGCTGTGGGAAAATCTTGAGAGACCTACTCTCACATAGACATAATAGAAAAAAAATTGATTATAAAGGCGGAGTCCAAGAGCTAAGAGCTCGATTCTGCAGATATAAATAGTAAACACAAATAGTAAATACACACGCACACACACACACACACATAAGTGTAGATATGCTTCTGCTTCAATTGTAGATATGATAGAGCCCAGTAGTCTTAGGAACCTGTACATTCGTTGATTGACAGTTGAGAGGTAAGTAAACACACACAGAGTCTATACCCAGAGGGTATATACTCATTCCTCTCAATGTTTGCTGCCGACGCCAAAGTTATGAGAAGGATTAAGACAGAGGAGGACTGCTTGAGGCTTCAAGAAGACCTGGACAAACTGAAGGAATGCTCGAACAAATGGTTGTTAGAGTTTAACCCAAGAAAATCTAATGTGATGAAAATAGGTGTAGGGAGCAGGAGACCAGATACAAGGTATCATCTGGGAGATGAAATACTTCAAGAGTCAGTGAGAAAGACCTTGGGGGTTGATATCACGCCAGACCTGTCTCCTGAAACCCATATCAAGAGGTTTACATCAGCGGCATTTGCCAGGTTGGTTAAAATAAGAACGGCTTTAGAAACTTGTGTAAGGCATCTTTCAGAACTTTGTATACCACATGTGTCAAACCAATCCTTGAGTATGCGGCTCCAGCATGGAGTTACTCTCTAGTCAAGCATAAGACTAAAATGAAAAAGGTTCAAAGGTTTGCACAAGACTAGTACCCGAACTGAGGGGTATGAGCTACGAGGAGAGACTACGGGAATTAAACCTCACGTCACTGGGAGACATAAGAGTTAGGGGGGACATGATCACCACATACAAGATTCTCAGAGGAATTGATAGAGTAGATAAAGACAGACTATTTACCACAAGGGGCACACACACTAGTGGACACAGGTAGAAATTGAGTGCCCAAATAAGCCATAGAGACATTAGATAGAATTTTTACAGTGTCAGAGTAGTAGACAAATGGAATGCATTAGGCAGTGATGTGGTGGAGGCTGACTCCATACACAGTTTCAAGTGTAGATATGATAGAGCTCAGTAGGCTCAGGAATCTGTACACCAGTTGATTGACAGTTGAGAGGCGGGACCAAAGAGCCAGAGCTCAATCCCCGCAAGCACAACTAGGTAAGTACAACAAGGCAACTAGATTAGCACACACACACACACACACACACACACACACACACACACACACACACACACACACACACACACACACACACACACACACTGTGTCACTTGTCACTTGTGCGATGGTCACTTGTCTTGTGACCATCGTGTTGGGTGGACATGGGGTTGGGAGCTCCTGGTTCACTAGTGGAGTGGGAGGGGTAATCAGGCAACTTCGAAGTGAAAAAGTGTGTACAAGTGAATGAAAAAACCTTGGGTTTTGACCAAAGCCATAAGGTAGTGAAGAAAAACAGTTTAAATAGTGTAATTCAAAATAGTTGAGGAAGTACTGTGGCAGTGTGCAGTGTGGAAGCAGACCTCACCGGACTCTGACCGCATGACTTCACCCCCGGCAGCAACCCTTCTACCACCACGTGGGACGACGATTGGAGATTCACTCACCTATTGTGTTAGCAGGACGGTAAGATACTTGGAACCCCTGTGGGTAAGGTTGCATTATAGCAATGACTAGGTCAGGAAGGGTGTCTAGGTCCAACAGTATTATGATTGAGGAAGAAGATAGGTTTGTGGAGAAGATGATTGGGAAATTTGTAGAGAAGAGGGATGTTTGGATAGATGATCTAATCCAGGGGATTAAAAGTGAAGTCTTTAATAAGATACAGGACGAGGTTCAAAGACTCAAACAAGAGTTTATGGATTATATTCAAGAGGAAATCATGAAGAGCAGGGTAGAATGGCAAGGAGAAATATCTAGGCTTACTAATGAATTTGGCAGGAATAAGGGAAGCTTGGCAGGGGAAGGGGGAGTAGTAGTAGGTGGAGTAGCGGGTGTGGGAGGGGTGGGGGTCAGCCAGGGAGAGGGCCACCGGCATGACCCTGAACTGAGAAAGAGGACAATCATAATCCATGGATTGCTTGAAGCCAGGGCACCATCGAGGCAGGAAAGGATGGAGATTGAGGATTTGGAGCTACAGGGGATCTTGAGAGACATGAGAGCCCAGATGGCAGGGAATGAGGTGCAAGTTCAACGACGCATTGGACCATACAACTGTAACAGGAAACGACCTGTCCTGGTACAGTTCACTAACGAAGAGGCAGTGGATTACATACTGCATCACAAACACTTACTCAGAGGTAGCGAAAATTACTACAACGTATATATTGACAAATTCATGACGAAGGAGGAACAGATTGCCCACAGAGCAAGCAAACAACAATACAACTCTTCCCATTTGAGAGTAGCTACACACCCCAGTGTTAATCCACCCCATGCTAACCAGCTCACACTTGCTTCCCAGGTCACTCCTTCCCCAAATCAGCCGCCCCTGCTTATCTCCCCAACACATCCCTTGACCCCTCTGACCCCACTGCAGTCAAATTCATCCCACATTCCAAGGACCCCCTCATCACCTCAACCCCCAAAACCCGTCCAGCCCTCATCCCCTCAACCCCCAAAACCCACCCAGCCCTCATCCCCTCAACACCCAAAGCCTACCCAGCCCTCACCCCTCCTCATCCCCTCTCCTTCCATGTGACCCCCCACCCTTGCGAGGGGGGTGGGAAGTTCCCCCCACCTATCCTTCCCCCTTCCAACCTCTCAACCTCTATCTGACTCCCAACCTTACGCTATCTCCCAACCCCTCTATGCCCTCCCTAATCTTCAGACCCAGTATGCCCTTCCTACTCCAGACCTACCTACCCAGGCCCTACCCCAGACCCTCCTACCTACCTTCCTAGAAGCCCAGCCCCTAGTAGCCCCCCAAGCACCCCTCCTGACCTCTTTCACCCCCCGGACCCCCCCCCAGACACCCCCTGGATCCCCTCGGACATCCCCCGGATCCTCCCTGCCCCCAGTCATCCCCCAGACACCCCCCAGATCCCCCCTGCCCCCAGTCACCCCCAGACACCCCCCAGATCCTCTCAGACCCCCAGAGAAAGGGAGAACTCTGGTACAAGAGTTTCCATGAAGAATCTCAAGGTTTGTTACACCAATGCTGATGGGGTATCTAATAAAGCAGAAGAGATAAAAGAACAAGTGAGTGAAGCAGATCCTGACATAGTTGCAATTGTGGAAACTAAAATTAATGACATGATCTCAGATGCAATCTTTCCTGAAGGGTACCAGGTGATACGAAAAGAGAGGACACAGAGACAGGGAGGGGGAGTAGCACTCCTAATAAAGCGGAAATGGAAGTTTGAAGACCTGGGAAATCGAGTTACCAATGAGTGCACAAGCTTCGTACATGGAACTCTGACAGTAGATGGGAGGAAGATTGTGATCTTGGTAATCTACAATCCCCCACCAAACAGTAGAAGACCCAGGCAGGAGTATGATGACAACAACAAAGCATGTATAGATGAACTGCAGAAGGCAGCAACACTAGCCCACAGAATGAGAGCGAAGCTGCTGATCATGGGGGACCTAAATCATGGAGAGATAAATTGGGAATCAAGGAATCCCCATGGAGGGGACGAAACGTGGGGAGCAAAATTAGTAGATGTTATAGACAGGAATTTCCTGACACAACATGTGAAGGAAGACACAAGGGAAAGAGGAGGAGATGCACCGAACCTATTAGACCTGATTTTCACCCAGAACGTAGAAGATATCGAGAATTTAGAGCATGAAATACCTCTAGGGGCCAGTGACCATTGTGTCCTAGTCTTTGACTACATGATGGAATTCAAACTTATGACCATGGGACAAGAGATCTGGGAAAGGACAGCTGACTACAGGAAAGGGGACTATAAGAGGATAAGGGACTATCTGGGTGAAGTGCAGTGGGAGGAAGAAATTAGAGGAAAAACAGTCCAAGATATGATGGACCTAGTCATACAGAAATGCCAGGAGGCCGAAGAGAGATTTATACCAACGGTAAAGGGAAAAAATAAGAAGGAATATAATAACCCATGGTTTAATAGACAGTGTCAGGAAGCAAAAATGGCCAGCAGGCGGGAGTGGAGGAAGTACAGAAGACAAAGAACAGAGGACAACAGGATCAGATACAACAGAGCTAGGAACGATTACATTAACATAAGACGAACATCGGAAAGGGACTATGAGAACGATATTGCAATTAAAGCGAAAAAACAACCTAAGTTACTACACAGTCATATAAGAAGAAAAATGTCGGTGAACGACCAAGTGACAAGACTAAGGAAGACAGAGGGGGCATATACTGAAAGTGACAAGGAAATCTGCGAGGCACTGAATGCCAGTTTCCATGGAGTGTTCACTACCGAGCCTGAGCAGCTCCCATTGTTGGAAGGGGTTACCCTAGATGAAAGACTATCAGATATAGAGGTGACAGCAGAGGAGGTAATGAAACAGTTGACAACTCTAGATGCAACTAAAGCAGTTGGACCAGACAAAGTATCACCGTGGATACTAAAAGAAGCAGCACAGGCCCTCAGCGTGCCTCTGGCAATGATCTTTAATGAGTCACTTATGTCAGGAGAATTGCCCAGTTGCTGGAAGAAGGCAAATGTCGTGCCGATCTTCAAGAAAGGTGATAGGGAGGAGGCACTTAACTATAGACCTGTATCACTGACAAGCATCCCCTGTAAAATACTGGAAAGAATAATTAGGCTATGACTGGTTGCACACCTGGAGAACATTAGGTTTGTGAACAAACATCAACATGGGTTCTGGACAGGGAAATCGTGCCTAACAAACCTTCTGGAATTCTATGATAAAATAACGAGGATAAGACAGGACAGACTGCATATTTCTGGACTGCCAAAAAGCCTTTGATACAGTACCGCACATGAGACTGCTGTTCAAGCTCGAGAGGCAGGCTGGGGTGGGGGGGAAGGTCCTAGCATGGATAAGGAACTACCTAACAGGAAGGAGCTAAAGAGTTACGGTAAGGGGCGAGAAGTCGGACTGGCGAACAGTAGCAAGTGGAGTACCACAAGGATCGGTGCTGGGACCAATTCTATTTCTTGTATATGTTAACGACATGTTTACAGGCGTGGAGTCCTACATGTCGATGTTTGCGGATGACGCAAAGTTGATGAGAAGAGTTGTGACAGATGAGGATTGCAGGATCCTCCAAGAGGACCTGAACAGGTTGCAGAGATGGTCAGAGAAATGGCTACTGGAATTCAACACGAGCAAATGTAAAGTAATGGAAATGGGACTAGGAGATAGGAGACCAAAGGGACAGTACACAATGAAGGGGAACAGCCTACCTGTAACAACGCGTGAAAGAGACCTGGGGGTGGACGTAACACCTAATCTATCTCCTGAGGCACATATAAATAGGATAACGACAGCAGCGTACTCTACACTGGCAAAAGTTAGAACATAATTCAGAAACCTAAGTAAGGAGGCATTTAGGGCGCTTTACACTACCTACGTAAGGCCAGTCTTAGAGTATGCCGCCTCATCATGGAGTCCCCATCTGAAGAAGCATATAATGAAACTGGAAAAGGTTCAGAGGTTTGCAACGAGACTCGTCCCAGAGCTACGAGGGATGGGGTATGAGGAGCGCCTGATGGAACTGTGCCTTACGACACTAGAAAGAAGAAGGGAGAGGGGGGACATGATAGGAACGTATAAGATACTCAGAGGGATTGACAGAGTGGACATAGACGAAATGTTCACACGGAATAGTAACAGAACGAGGGGACATGGATGGAAGCTTGAAACTCAGATGAGTCACAGAGATGTTAGGAAGTTTTCTTTTAGCGTGTGAGTAGTGGGAAAATGGAATGCACTTCAGGAACAGGTTGTGGAAGCAAATACTATTCATAATTTTAAAACCAGGTATGATAGGGAAATGGGACAGGAGTCATTGCTGTAAACAACCGATGCTCGAAAGGTGGGATCCAAGAGTCAATGCTCGATCCTGCAGACAACTAGGTGAGTACACACACACACACACACACACACACACACACACACACACACACACACACACACACACAATCACAACCTACAAAATCCTCAGGGGAATCGACCGGGTAAACAAGGATAAACTATTCAACACTGGAGGGACGCGAACAAGAGGGACACAGGTGGAAACTGAGTACCCAAATGAGCCACAGAGACATTAGAAAGAACTTTTTCAGTGTCAGAGTAGTTAGTAAATGGAATGCACTTGGAAGTGTTGTGGTGGAGGCTGACTCCATACACAGTTTCAAATGTAGATATGATAGAGCCCAGTAGGCTCAGGAACCTGTACACCAGTTGATTGACGGTTGAGAGGCGGGACCAAAGAGCCAGAGCTCAACCCCCGCAAGCACAATTAGGTGAGTACACACACATGGGACCAAAGAGACAAAGCTCAACCTCCGCAAGCACAAATAGGTGATTACAAATAGGTGAGTACAGACTCCTAGGGGGGGGGGGTCTGGTAGCTGAGTGGACAGCGCGCGGGACTTGTAATCTTGTTGGCCTGGTTCGATCCCCGGACAAGGCACAGAGAAATGGACAGAGTTTCTTTCACCCTGATGCCCCTGTTACCTACTAGTAAATAGGTACCTGGGAGTTAAACAGCTGTTACGGGCTGCTTCCTGGATGTGTACTTACTTCCCTAGTTGTGCTTGCAGACGTTGAGCACTGGCTCTTTGGTCCCGCCTCTCAACTGTCAATCAACTAATGTACAGGTTCCTGAGCCTATTGGGCTCTATCATATCTACACTTGAAGCTATGTATGGAGTCAGCCACCACCACATCACTTCCTAATGCATTCCATTCCATTCCATTTGTGTGTGTGTGTGTGTGTGTGTGTGTGTGTGTGTGTGTGTGTGTGTGTGTGTGTGTGTGTGTGTGTGTGTGTGTGACACTCCTCCTATTCCTTCCTCGCCATCTTCCTCCTTCCTCCTCGCCCTCCTCCTCCTCCTTCCTCCTTGCTCTCCTCCTCGGCCTTCTTCTCCTTCCTCCTTGGCCTCCTCCTTCCTCCTTGCCTTCCTCCTCGTTCTCCTCCTTCTTCCTCGCCCTCCTCCTCCTTCCTCCTCGCCCTCCTCCTCCTTCCTCCTCACTCTCCTCCTCCTCACCCTCCTACTTCCTCCTCACTCTCCTCTTCCTTCCTCCCCGCCCTTCTCCTTCCTCTTCGCCCTCCTCCCTCCTCCTCCTCTTCCTTCCTCCTCGCCCTCCTCCTCCTTTCTCCTCGCC
Source organism: Procambarus clarkii (assembly GCF_040958095.1). Lineage (NCBI taxonomy): Eukaryota > Metazoa > Arthropoda > Malacostraca > Decapoda > Cambaridae > Procambarus > Procambarus clarkii. The sequence continues at coordinate 26,362,257 of NC_091225.1, forward strand.
CTCCTCCTCCTCGCCCTCCTAGCTCCTTCCTCCTCGCCCTCCTCCTCCTTTCTCCTCGCCCTCCTCCTCCTCGCCCTCCTAGCTCCTTCCTCCTCGCCCTCCTCCTTCCTTCCTCGCCTTCCTCTTCCTCGCCTTCCTCCTCCTTGCCCTCCTCCTCCTTCCCCGTTGCCCTCCTCCTCCTTCCTCCTCGCCCTCCTCTTCCTTCCTCCTCCTCGCCCTTGTCCTCCTTCTTCCTCTCTCCTCCATCCTCCCTCCTCTATCCTTCCTCGCCCTTCTCTTCCTTCCTCCTCGCTCTCCTCCTCCTTCTTCCTCGCTTTCATCCTCCTCCTTCTTCCTCGCTCTCCTCCTCCTCCTTCCTCCTCGCTCTCCTCCTCCTCCTTCCTTCTCGCTCTCCTCCTCCTCCTTCCTTCTCGTTCTCCTCTTCCTCCCTCCTCGCTCTCCTTCCTCCTCGCCCTCCTCCTTCCTCTTCGCCCTCCTCCTCCTTTCTTCGCCCTCCTCCTTCTTCCTTGCCCTCCTACTCCTGTTTCATCCTCGCCCACCTTCCACCTCGCCCTCTTCCTTCCTCTTCGCCGCCCTCTTCCTTCCTCCTCGCCCCACTCCTCCTTCCTCCTCGCCCTCTTCTCCCTCCTCCTCCTTCCTCCTCGCCCTTCTCTCCCTCCTCCTTCCTCCTCGCCCTCCTCTTCATTCCTCCTCGCCCTCCTCCTTCCTCCTCGCCCTCCTCTCCCTCCTCCTTCCTCCTCGCCCTCCTCTCCCTCCTCCTCCTCGCCCTCCTCCTCCTCGCCCTCCTCCTCCTTCCTCCTCCTCGCCCTCCTCCTCCTTCCTCCTCGCCCTCTTCTCCCTCCTCCTCCTTCCTCCTCGCCCATCTCTCCCTCCTCCTTCCTCCTCGCCCTCTTCTCCCTCCTCCTCCTTCCTCCTCGCCCTTCTCTCCCTCCTCCTTCCTCCTCGCCCTCCTCTCCCTCCTCTTCATTCCTCCTCCTTCCTCCTCGCCCTCCTCTCCCTCCTCCTTCCTCCTCGCCCTCCTCTCCCTCCTCCTCCTCGCTCTCCCCCTCCTCGCTCTCGTCCTCCTCCTCCTCCCTCCTCGCTCTCGTCCTCCTTCCTTCTCGCTTTCCTCCTTCCTCCTCGCTTTCCTCCTTCCTCCTCGCTTTCCTCCTCCTTCCTCCTCGCCCTCCTCCTTCCTCCTCTCCTCCTCCTCCTTCCTCCTCGCCCTCCTCTTTCCTCCCCCTTCCTCCTCGCCCTTCTCCTTCCTCCTCCTTCCTCCTTGCCCTCTTCCTTCCTCCTCGCCCTCCTCCTTTCTCCTCACCCTCCCACTTCCTCCTCACTCTCCTCCTCCTTCCTCCCCGCCCTTCTCCTCCTCGCCCTCCTCCTTGCCCTTTTCCTTCCTCCTCGCCCTTCTCCTCCTTCCTCTTCGAGCTTCTCCTCCTTCCTCCTCGCCCTTCTCCTCCTTCCTTCCTCGCCCTCCTCCTTCTTTCCTCTCCCTCCTTCTTTCCTCGCCCTCCTCCTTACTCCTCGCCCTCCTAGCTCCTCCTCCGTCCTTCCTCGCCCTCCTCGCCCTCTTCCTTCCTCCTCGCCCTCCTCCTCCTCCTTTCTCCTCGCCCTCCTCCTCCTCCTTTCTCCTCGCCCTCCTCCTCCTCCTTTCTCCTCGCCCTCCTCCTCCTCCTTTCTCCTCGCACTCCTCCTCCTTCTTTCTCCTCGCCCTCCTCCTCCTCCTTCCTCCTCGCCCTCCTAGCTCCTTCCTCCTCGTCCTCCTCCTTCCTTCCTCGCCCTCCTCCTTCCTTCCTCGCCCTCCTCCTTCCTCCTCGCCCTCCTCCTCCTTCCTCCTCGCCCTCCTCCTCCTTCCTCCTCGCCCTCCTCCTTCCTTCCTCCTCGCCCTCCTCTTCGTTCCTCCTCGCCCTCCTCCTCCTTCCTCCTCGCCCTCCTCCTCCTTCCTCCTCGCCCTCCTCCTCCTTCCTCCTCGCCCTTCTCCTCCTTCCTCCTCGCCCTTCTCCTCCTTCCTTCTCGCTCCCCTCCTCCTCCTTCCTTCTCGCTCCCCTCCTCCTCCTTCCTTCTCGCTCCCCTCCTCCTCCTTCCTTCTCGCTCCCCTCCTCCTCCTCGCTCTCGTCCTCCTCCTCCCTCCTCGCTCTCGTCCTCCTCCTCCTCCCTCCTCGCTCTCGTCCTTCTCCTCCCTCCTCGCTCTCGTCCTCCTCCTCCCTCCTCGCTCTCGTCCTCCTCCTCCCTCCTCGCTCTCGTCCTCCTCCTCCCTCCTCGCTCTCGTCCTCCTCCTCCTTCCTCGCTCTCGTCCTCCTCCTCCCTCCTCGCTCTCGTCCTCCTCCTCCCTCCTCGCTCTCGTCCTCCTCCTCCCTCCTCGCTCTCGTCCTCCTCCTCCCTCCTCGCTCTCCTCCTCCTCCTCACTCCTCGCTCTCCTTCTCCTCCTCTCTCCTCGCTCTCGTCCTCCTCCTCCCTCTTCGCTCTCGTCCTCCTCCTTCCTTCTCGCTTTCCTCCTTCCTCCTCGCCCTTCTCCTTCCTCCTCGCCCTCTTCCTTCCTCCTCGCCCTCCTCCTCCTTCCTCCTCGCCCTTCTCCTTTCTCCTCACTCTCCTCCTCACCCTTCTCCTTCCTCCTCGCCCTCTTCCTTCCTCCTCGCCCTTCTCCTCCTTCCTCCCCGCCCTTCTCCTCCTTCCTCCCCGCCCTTTTCCTTTCTCCTCGCCCTTCTCCTTCCTCCTCGCCCTTCTCCTTCCTCCCTCCTCCTTCCTTCCTCCCCCTCCTCCTTCTTTTCTCGCCCTCCTCCTCCTTCCTCCTCGGCCTCCTAGCTCCTCCTCCTTCCTTCCTCGCCCTCCTCGCTCTTCTCTTCCTTCCTCCTCGCCCTCCTCCTCCTTCCTCCTCCTCCTTCCTCCTCACTCCCCTCCTCCTTCCTCCTCACTCCCCTCCTCCTCCTCCTCCTCCTTCCTCCTCGCTCCCCTCCTCCTCCCTCCTCGCTTCCCTCCTCCTCCTCCTCCTTCCTCCTCGCTTCCCTCCTCCTCCTCCTTCCTTCTCGCTTCCCTCCTCCTCCTCCTTCCTCCTCGCTTCCCTCCTCCTCCTCCTTCCTCCTCGCTTCCCTCCTCCTCCTCCTTCTTCCTCGCTCTCCTCCTCCTCCTTCCTCCTCGCTCTGCTCCTCCTTCTTCCTCCTCGCTCTGCTCCTCCTTCTTCCTCCTCGCTCTCCTCCTCCTTCTTCCTCTTCGCTCTCCACCTCCTTCCTCCCCGCTCTCCTCCTTCCTCGATCTCCTCCTTCCTCCTCGCCCTCCTCCTTCCTCGTCACCCTCCTCCTTCCTCCTCTCCCTCCTCACTCTCCTCCTCACCCTCCTTCTTCCTATTCACTCTCCTCCATCCTCCTACTTCCTCCTCGCCCTTCTCCTCCTTCCTTCCTCGCCCTCCTCCTCCTTTCCTCGCCCTCCTCCTCCTTTCCTCGCCCTCCTCCTCCTTTCCTCCTCGCTCTCCTCTTCCTTCCTCCTCGCCCTCCTCTTCCTTTCTCCACGCCCTCCTCCTCCTTCCTCCTCGCACTCCTCCTCGCTCCCCTCCTCCTCCTCGCTCTCCTCCTCCTCCTCCTCCTTCCTCCTCCCTCTCCTCCTCCTCCTTCCTCCTCGCTCTCCTTCTCCTTCCTCCACGCTCTCCTCCTCCTCCTCGCTCTCCTCCTCCTCCTCCTTCCTCCTCGGTCTCCTCCTAATTCTCCTTCCTCCTCGCTCTCCTCCTCCTTCCTCCACGCTCTCCTCCTCCTCCTTCCTCCTCGCTCTCCTCCTCCTCCTCCTTCCTCCTCGCTCTCCTCCTCCTCCCTTCTCGCTCTCTTCCTCCCTTCTCGCTCTCCTCCTCCTCCTCCTTCCTCCTCCTCCTCCTTCCTCCTCGCTCTCCTCCTCCTTCCTCCTCGCTTTCCTCCTCCTCCTTCCTCCTCGCTCTCCTCCTCCTCCTTCCTCCTCGCTCTCCTCCTCCTTCCTCCTCGCTCTCCTCCTCCTCCTTCCTCCTCGCTCTTCTCCTCCTCCTTCCTCCTCGCTCTCCTCTGCCTCCTTCCTCCTCGCTCTCCTCTTCCTCCTTCCTCCTCGCCCTCCTCCTTCCTCTTCGCCCTCCTTCTCCTTCCTCATCGTCCTTCTATTCCTTTCTCCTCCTTCTTCGCCATCTTCCTCCTTCCTCCTCGCCCTCCTCCTCCTCGGCCTTCTCCTTCTTCCTCCTTGGCCTCCTCCTTCCTCCTTGCCTTCCTCCTCCTTCCTCGCCCTTCCTCCTCCTTCCTCCTTGCCTTCCTCCTCGTCCTCCTCCTTCTTCCTCGCCTTCCTCCTCCTTCCTCCTTGCCTTCCTCTTCGGCCCTCCTTCTTCCTTCCTCTTCGTCCTTCTATTCCTTCCTCTTCACTCTCCTCCTCACCCTCCTACTTCCTCCTCACTCTCCTCTTCCTTCCTCCCCGCCCTTCTCTCTCCCTCCTCGCCCTCCTCCTCCTTTCTCCTCGCCCTCCTCCTTCCTTCTTCGCCCTCCTTTTCCTTCCCCCTTGCCCTCCTCCTCCTTCCCCCTTGTCCTCCTCCTCCTTCCTCCTCGCCCTCCTTCCTCCTTCTCGCCCTTCTCCTTCTTCCTCCCTCTATCCTTCCTCGCCCTCCTCTTCCTTCCTCCTCCTCCTTCCTCCTCGCCCTCCTCTTCCTTCCTCCTCGCCCTACTTCCTCCTTCCTCCTCGCCCTCCTCCTCCTTCCTCTTCGCCCTCCTTCTCCTTCCTCTTCGTCCTCCTATTCCTTCCTCCTCCTCCTTCCTCGCCATCTTCCTCCTTGGCCTCCTCCTTCCTCCTCGCCCTCCTCCTTCCTCGCTCTCCTCCTTCCTTGTCGCCCTCCTCCTCCCTCCTCGCCCTCTGTGGGGAAATCTGGCTCCAGTATAAAACTAATAAAACCAGCATTGAATGTAATGAAACGCCATTTTCTGGGTGAGACCCGGAGGCTCCACGGAGCTTGACCAGGCTGACTATGCTAATGTCAGACTTTGGCATCAGTCATGTGTATGGAGTTCTAGGGCCTACCAGGGACCACAGCCAGAACCTGGCCCCCTCAGAGAGGCAAGGGGAGCAATGGCCTATAGAAACCCCCGTGTGGTTGGAAGCATTCTATATCTGCCATCGACCGGGTCAAGCATCCAGAAAGGTAACCATTCCAAAACAAACCCCTATTCTGGTTAAAATTGCTACCAAAAGCCGAACTAGTGGATAGAACTCCCCAACAGAAAACAAGCAAACTAGTATGACGTCACACGTCACCGCGCCACTGTCTGCGCAGCTTCCCCCTCCCCGGGAGGGGGAAGGGGGAGCCCCAGACCTCTCTCGCCGGCTATCCACCCATCAGTTCTAAGGCTGGATGTCAAAACACGCGAAAAACCGCCGACTGGAGGGAGGGAGGGTTGCCGGGGGAGCCTCTGGGTCTCGCCCAGAAAATGGCGTTTCTTTACATTCAACGCTGGTTTTCTGGGGGGATCCCCGTCGGCTTCTCGGAGCTAAATACCGACAGAGAAAGGTCAAAGGGAAGGAACCGGGAGGCGGACACCACGCACCCCTGAACGGAAGCGAGACAACCGACAGCCAACGCTAACCCAAGGCGACAGCCCGAAAAAGGGCCCAGAAACAACACGAGACAACGACCAGCAAGGCCCCTGCACGAACACCAAAGATCCTTGCCCGAATGACATCAAGGATACGCCGCATAGACGGGAGCTCGAGCAGCGAAGCCACGAACGCCACAGGCATAGGGAAAGAACACAGGCAGGCTAGTCGCAAGAACACGGCTGACCACCCGGGACACCGTCACCCGCGAACAGGGAAGAATGGAACCGGATCAACTCAAAGCATGCCCCGGACATAAAGGCCGTGGCACGCAAATAACAGCGGAGTGCTGCCACTGAACAAAACACAACACCCCCTGGCCCTACCAACTAAAGCACCAATAACACAAGGACCCCTCCGGAATGCAGCAGCCCCCCTCCCATGCCAGAAAAGATGGAGAATGCTGCCACCGAACAACCAAAACGCCAAAACCGAAGGAACAGAAAAACCCCTGCGGAGGAGCAAGGAGCCCAGCCACCCGACTCCCCAGAGGTAAACGCCAACAGGAAAAGGAGCTGACGAAAAAACAAACCGGAACCGAAGGGGCACCACCAACCGACGAGAAGACAGAGCACGCTTACCAGAGACCAGGACGGTTCAAGCGGTGCACTAACAGGCCGGAAGTGAAATAACGCACGAGACAGCGTACTAACGGTACAGAAGCAACACCAAGAACGAAAGAAAGCCGAAGTGGCTCCGTGAGCGCCGCACGAACGAGACGACAGTACGTGGCAAAACGACGGCCCCCAACCCCCACCAGAAAAAACCAAGCCGACGCTAACAACTGCAGCCACCTAAGAAAGGGCAGGAGGAAAAGGAAGGACCGCCAAAATACCCCATTCTACCGCCAAGAAGAAGTACGCAGGTGGGACACCGACCACTAAGCCTCCCGACCACCAACCGGAGGTGAGACACGCGAAGCAGAATGTAAGCAACCCCGACAAGGCACCTCCGAGTGCAGGAAAAGGCGGAGTCGCAGGAAGATCTTGGGTGCGACCACCAAAGTCCAGGTGGCACAAAGGAGATGAAACGTCTGCCGAACAGAAAGCTCCCAATGCAAGCAAGCCCGCCAGGAGATCAGAAATAACGGGTCCAATGCAAGACATGGCAAGACCCTGAAAAACCAACCGGCAGGGCAAGCCAGGAAAGCCGAAGAAAGCATAAGGGTTGCCACCAGAACAGTACCCGAACCAAAGGGTACGAGCAATGAAAACAGACCAAGACACATAAGTGCACTATAGTACACAGGCTGAAATAACGCCCAAGAAGCCAAGGAACGCACGAAGAACACCCCTGCGGCATAGGAGAAAAGAAAGGAAATGCACAAGGAAGAGAATCGGTAAAAACCGACAGCCCCCCCCCCCCCATAGCAGCAAGAGCAGGCAAAACCGACCAAAGGAGATGCCAGGGAAGCGACTGGGGAAAAGCAGGATGAAAAGAGCCAAAGCTCAAAGCCCAGGAAACAACCAGGGGTGGATAATCAGGCAGGGACAGGATTCCACGCACATGAAAGGTCCAAGCCAGGGACCCAAAGACCACGAAAATTAACAAGCAAATCCCCAGACGCAAACCCAAGGCACAAAACAGCAGCAAAGTGCCACACCACAACCGGACACAGGAAAAAGGACACCCCACCACAAAACACGTTACCAATGCACACGTGCAGCAGCAACGTGCACCACCGCAACATGTAAGTAGCAACCTGCTTCTGCAAAGGCAGAGAACGGTGTAGGCAGACCCCAGACAGGGCCAACGGAGATATGACAGAACCCAGCAGGCCCAAGAACCAGCACACCCGGTGACCGACGGCGGAGATACCAGCCCGATACCTGCTGGATGGGGTTCAGGGTGTTCACTTACTCCCCAAGCCCGGCCCGAGGCTAGGCTTGACTAGGGAGAGGTTGGCCCACCAGGCTGTTACTTGGAGCAGCCCGCAGGCCCACATACCCACCACAGCCAGGATGGGCCGGAACCTCTATCCGAAAACAGGCTAGTGTTCCTTGGAAGTCCACGGATGTACCGGCAATACAGCGGATGCTTGCAGGTAGGACGTGTAACAACCACAGACCTCTGATGGTTATACAGTGGTTCCCGATTGTGCCTATGGCACCACTGCATTCCACTGGAACTATCCCACAAGTTCTTCCATATAGGCGGGACCCAAGAGCCAGAGCTCAAACCGCGCAAGCACAACCAGGAGAGCCCTACCAGGTGAGTACATAACCAGCACCACAACCCACACACCCCATAACACGAAAGATGTGGGTCCCCCTGAATGACACTAGCATGGGTACGTTGGACATGCACATGAGTGGGACTGGAAGGGTTGAAAAGGGACAGTCACTGGTGTGCTAACGGTCTCATTCGTACATAAATATACCTAAATAAAGACAGGTATATAAACATCGCATCCATGCAGCGCCCAGCCAAAAGACGCCAGACCACAGAAACTCACCTGTCAAATGGAGGAACGAACGTGTCACGACCCAACAGTGCCCAAAAGATCCTTTGAGCACCGCTAGGTGAAAAAGCCAGAGCCGGACACGCATGAGAGCAGGGTAGAGGCGAAGGAGGCCCACACCCATGACACAGGGAAAACCGCGGCGTCCTCCCCACAGCGGGAATCTATGACACCCCCGGAGCGAAGGGGCACATACCGGAGAAAGGGAGAAGAGCGAGAGGCAAAAGCACCCGAGTAAAAAGGGCGCAAAACACCAGCACTGAAACACACTGCCCAGACCAAAACAAACTCCACGGCGAATACACATGACACGCTGGCCGAACCGCACAACCTGCTCTGCGGAAAGGTGCCAACCAGGACAACTGCACTAGAAAAGTAGCCATAAGAGGAAGCAGTAACAACAAAACCAGCCAACTAAGCACAGACAAAGATCCCAAAAAGGAACCCCAACTGGGCCACGAGTAGCCCAACTGGGCTACAAGTAGCCCAATACGGCGACCCGGACTAGGAGCCGACAGACGTTCCAATAATACGGGAAGTAGCGAAAACCTTCCCGAACCCTCGAGAACACAGAAGCAAACACCAGTCTCGAAGGCACACAAAGGCACAGTCACACCCGAGACCAGAAGTCATGTAGAACCCCAAGAACGGGAAAACATGACGAAGACACCGTCCCGAAAAGGGGGGAGCATCCACCCACAGGACGGAACTAACCGACTCAAAGGCCAAGGAACCGAACCCGGGGAGGGGTTGATGCCCAACAACAACACGTACGCCGAGTGGGGAGGAAAAACCCCACTCCGCGTAACCAGAAGCCCCGCCTAGAGGGGGAGAAAAACCCCCCACGGGGTCCTACGGGGCCAAAGCCCCCCAAGTCAGCCCCAGGAACCCACACGACAGGCCCCGGGGGCCAAGCCGTCCCCCCAAAGCCCCGGCCGTACCAGAAAACCGGGGCAGCTGCATTTTTACAAAAAATACTAAGGAAGGCAGCCCACTGGCAGACTCTTACAACACAGCTGGAGGAACAGGCTCAAATGCCCCCATCACTACCCAAGAAGGGGAATTCCCCGAGACTGCCCAAGTCTCAAAACCATCGAACCCCGCCCCGAACCCACAGTCGGTAAGGAACCGGATGTAGGCAGGACGAGGACATCCAGGGGAAAGACAAGGGGGCATAGAAGGAACCGAAGCAACAAACACCCTCAAGTTCCAACACGACACGAACCAAAACGGGAAAGCCCCGAGGCTCCCGGGGAGTAAACAAACGAGAACGTTGCCACCACCAAGGCTCAAAGTGCAACGCCCCTGCTGCCCGCACCCGCTTAGTCAGCACAACTGGGTAACCGAGCCACAACGAGCAACAAAACTCGCAGGACTCCGGGTCGAAGGGGTCACCGACCCCACAGGCAGCAGACGGAGGCAAACAGAGAGTCACCCTGAGACAAGGGGTGAGAGAAACCCTCAAACTCGCTAGAAGCGAGGGAGGGGGGGGGGGGGGACTCCGGGGTCACATTCATTGGACCTGCACGCCCCCAGTGAATTCCCAGGGTCCCGAGCGTTTACTATAATAGGACTCGTGCTCAGGTAATCCCAGGCAGGGTACTGCTAACCGGCGTCCAAAGCTACCAAACAACTTTCTAAGCACTGAACCCCCGGGACGTGTACACTCACGGGGACCTAGCAGGGGGAACCACCAGAATAATACTCGGAACACAAGGGACACAGGAGGCAAGAACGAAGGCAGACCCCCCACCAGGTAGATAAACAAAAAAGAAAAAGAAAACCCCGCAAGAGGACAGCATACCCAGGCACAACAGACCTGGCCGCCAAATAGGTGAAAACAAGCTGTGCAGCACCTTGCGCGCCCCACCAGTGCAAAACTGCCCCTTACCCGAAGGCGAACAAGGGAGACAGAACACCCGAGCACACAAAGGGCGGCCGAAAACCAAGCAGTAAACTGCCTAGCAGGAGCAAAAACCAAGGATCTTGTGGAAGGTGGCCCCAAGCCCCAAGGGTAGTACTTACAGGGCACCTAGGGAACGGAACCCTAGGCGCATGCAGCCAGAGTACTGGAGACTCCCGATTCACGCACCACCTAGAAGACAGACACCATACTAGGTACAGTGCTGAAACAACTAATGGAGCCGGAGCACACAACCGGTGCCTATAGCATCAGTCGAAGAACTGATGGGTGGATAGCCGGCGTGAGAGGTCTGGGGCTCCCCCTCCCCAGACAGCGGCGCGGTGACGTGTGACGTCATACTAGTTTGCTTGTTTTCTGTTGGGGAGTTCTATCCACTACTTCAGCTTTTGGTAGCAATTTTAACCAGAATAGGGGTTTGTTTTGGAATGTTTACCTTTCTGGATGCTTGACCCGGTCGATGGCAGACATAGAATGCTTCCAACCACACGGGGGTTTCTATAGGCTATTGCTCCCCTTGCCTCTCTGAGGGGGCCAGGTTCAGGCCGTGGTCCCCGGTAGGCCCTAGAAATCCATACACATGACTGATGCCAAAGTCTGACATCAGCATATCAGCCTGGTATAGCTCCGGGGAGCCGACGGAGCTCCCCTCAGAAAAGAGTGATACCTAAAGATGATAAGCATAGACTATTACATTATGGAGTCAGTAGTTCTAGCAATAGTATGGTAGTTTAATTGCATTAAGCAGAATGAAAACATTAAATTGAAATATAACAATTTATTTTTATATTTATTTATAAATAAATAAATAAATAATAAATAAATATGTTTATTCAGGTAAGGTACATACATACATACAAGTGATGTTACATTAATGGATTGATATATAGATAGAGCTAGTACATACAATGCCTAAAGCCACTATTACGCAATGCGTTTCGGGCAAGAAAAACATTAATATCTAGAACTTAATACTAATTGAGCATAAAGAATAAAAAGTGTTGAGAACAAATACAAATAAAGATAAAAAATTATTTAAAAACAGATTATTTACATTATGCAGTATGCAGATTGTTTAAAAACAGGAAGGTACAGTGGGGTCTGAGAGCACATAATAATAATAATGTTGTTATTCTTATATTTTTGGAAAGCCACAAACACGCATTCCATCTTGAGCAGTTACTTAATCTAACAGATATGGCCAAGACTATCAATAGGTACATTGTAGCAAAATTTGAGTTCATCATAATAACTACAATATAAATTGAAGGTATTGATAACACCGGTGAAGTTGCACGTCTTAAGTACTAAAATGCTTTAATACTCTTAGTTACAGTTAGTAGTGGACAGTGACCTTGAAAGTTCAGACAATTGTCAAACAAGTTGTATATAAAAATTATTAAGTCATAAGTATGAGCCAAGTATTACACCTTAAATCAATTAACAATTAAAATAAATATATTTATTTAAGCTCTGTCATTAGTTTATTTATATACAAGAAGGTATATTGCGTCGAGAAAGTGCATACATTGGAGTTTAAGTATAAAATTCTTGCAAAGCTACTATCATGCATAGCATATTGGGCAGGTGCTCGAGGTAACTTTAAAGGTAACAGAATTAATCATTATAACTTTATTACAAACTGATATAATTGATTATAAACAATATATTATCCAGGTAAACTCTGGTAAAAGTATTGTTGAAGTTGAATGTCTCATGCTACCTCACTCACCCAGTTTAGTACTTAAGTAAATATCAAAAGACGGAATATAGCCGGGGAGGTTATGTAGCACCGTCAAAAGTGCGGGATATTCAAAAAGTGCTAAATATCACTAAGGATGCCAATACAAAAACAAACGCACATAAGGTGAACAACGTCAAAGGCATCCGATTCATCAAAGATTGTATCAAGGGATAGGTGACGGCAAGAGACTGTCAGGAAGCAAGACGCACACACACATACTCGAAGTCAGGACATTCTACAATGATATGCATGACAGTAAAAGCCACAATGCATTTTGGACAATAAGGAACAGGGTGGTGCTCTATTAAGTGCCTGCACGTTAACCGTGCTGCACCGCGTTTACAGTACTGTATTGTGAAATTCCCACGGTGCGCATGAAATAAAGTGTTCCCAAAAAATTATTTTTTCTTCGTAAAATGATAAATTCCCTTCCCTCAACATATCTATGTAAAAACAAATACCAAATTCCACTTACTTTGGCTGTGGGGACGTGGACACGGTGCGCTGTGACATCATCAGGACCTGGTCGCCCGTGCGTGAATCGCCCAGACACAGTCGCGCGGGCCATTCAATCACCAGGTATTGCCTCAAATATATTTTCAATTATTTGTTTTATGTTAACCAATGCGGTTTTAATTGTTTTTTTATTGTATATGATGCATATTTGTGTCCTTTACAATATGTATACAGTAAAACGTTCATAATGTTCCATGTAACTGTGATACATGTGTCAGTAATGTGTCCACAGTAAATGTTTATTGTCGCAATATTACCTGTTAAAAATACACTAAAATTACAATATGTACAGTTTCACACACTATTTACACAGTAACATACTGTATTACACACTCAGTACTTCGGAAGTGAGTAATAATCAACGAAGTAGTCCATGGTACACAGCGTGACTTCGCTCTGAGTGCACCAGGTACAAATAAATTTTCGCTTTCTGTTTCTTATGTACATTTCTTATGAAATGTACTCACGTACACCCTTGGCTTTAGTACTTGTAGGTTGTATGTAGCCAAGCTTGTAAAGTAAGTAATTATCAAAAGAAGGCACCAAACCGGGAAGGCTATGTAGTACCAACAAATGTGCGGAATAATCAGAGGGCGCTAAATATCACCAAGGATGCCAATACGAGAACAAAAACGCATAAGGCGAACGATATCAAAAGTATCCGAGTCACCAAGAATTCTACTGAGGGACAGGTGACCGCGAGAGGCGGTCGGAAAGCAAGACACACGCTCGTCCTGGAAGTCAGGACATTCAAGAAGGATATGCCCGACCGTAAGAGGGACAATTAATGCAATTAGGACAATAAGGAGCAGGGCGGCGCTCCATCAAGTGACCATGGGTTAAGGGAGTATTACCAATATGCAACCTCGCCAGAGCCGTTTCCCATCGCCGGTTACGGTGGTAGGAGGATGGCCACGAGGAAACACAACATTTAAGAGTACGTAGTTTGTTACCTGTGTGACGGTAAAGCGTTGGTGTTCGGCTGTTTCAAAAGCTGGAGGCAGGGCCTCGTCACATCACAAAAAAAAGAGAAGTTTGTCCTTTCGTCTGTGGTAAGGTAATGGGAAGACACACAAAACACAAGTATATAAACAATGAAATTTTAATTACTCTAGAAAACAAGACATGAATAAAGGCAATCTCATAAAATGCAGGACAAGTCAACAAACAATTAAACAACATGAATAATCACTGGCAATGAAAAGATACTCTAAGACAAGTAAGTTATAGTGATAGCAATATAAATAAAATATGTGCGGTGCTGGAATACTGGCTTCAAGCTGCCACCTTCCTTAGTACACGAAAGCCAAGGCTTAGTCTACCAGCGAGAGAGGTCAACTCCATGGAGCACAAAGATATTCTGACGAGTACGGCGTTCTGCTGCCCAGACGTCGACTCTCGGTGGTGGTGGTGAGTGCAGGTGCGGCGAGACACCAGCCAATCAGCAACAGGCAGGCAGAGGATGAGCAGTTTGCTGGTTACGGCGGCTGTAGCAGGTGTCGGGGTGTGCATGGTACGATTTGCTTCCTGGGCAAAACGTTTGGCGATACTGGTAGACGTATCTTCTATATAGTATCTTTTACTTAAAAGACGTAATGATGTAGGGAAGAGCAGGCTCAATCTCTCTTGAAAGAGATTATCGTCACACCAGTAACAGACGACCAAGAAGCCTGCCAACGGGTAAGGATGGAAGAATGGATAACCGGTTAAAAGTCGGAATATGGAATACCTTTACGAGGGATGGGACAAGAGCGGACAGCTTCCTTGGCAGCAGCATCCACACGCTCATTTAAAGAGACACCAATATGGCTGGGAACCCAACAAAACTCAACTGAATTAAATTTACTGTGAACAAGAAACAGCCAATGTTGGATCTCGGCAACTACTGGATGAACTGGATTAAAGGACCTGAGAGCCATGAGGGCACTACGAGAGACAACAACAATTACAAAGGAAGACTGACAACGAGAAAGCAGGAGACAAAGAGCATAAAGAATAGCATAAAGCTCCGCTATGAAGATGCTAGTCTCCGGAGGTAAACGACACATATAAGTGCGATCAGGAAAAACAATAGAGTAGCCAACACTGTCCGCAGACTTAGACCCATCGGTGAAGACAAACGGAGTGGGAGTGAGAAGAAAAGTGCTCAAGGAAAAGGCATTTTAGAACCGTAGGAGGGATAAAAGCTTTAGTGATGCGGGTCAAGCATGTACAAAACTGCGGAAGGGGGACTCACCATGGGGCAAAGAAGGAACAACATGAGGAGAAACATTAGAAATATGAAGGGAAAGAGAAGCCTGTAAGCGAGATAACCAGACAGAAAGAGGGAGGTGGTAATGGGGAACAGGAACCACAGGAGGGGTAAAAGTTAAAGCAGGACAGAGGCAAGAGGAGGGATGTTGCAAGGACCGTACGTGCTAGATAGTGAAGACAGTAGCGATCACGGCGGTCCCGGAGAGACAGGAAGCAACCCTTGTATCGGTCGTGGAGTGGCCTACGCAGCGTAGCTGATTGGAACCTGCCAGCTACAGGCTGGATTTGTGGTTGAAGGCCTCCACGACGGTGCACCCAGTGGGACTGTGATTTGGCTGGCCTGTGGCCGGGGTAGGCTCGTCTAGAGAATCTAAGAATTCATCGTGAGGCCACGAGAAGAGGACCAGGGCTACAGCATCGTGAGCACCGTGGAGCATTCCGTGTCTTCGGAGGAAGACGGATTATTGTAAATAATAAGTGTAGTAATAGTAACCGCGTGTGATGGTTTATATATTTATTTATGGTGGTGGAATAATTATATATTTAATTTAGTGCTGTTTTATCCCTTCCCCTTTAATTTACTTGCGTTACGGAACACACCCCTTGAAAGCCACTACTAACTTGGGGCCGGATACCCAAACTCTACTAACATCAGAGAAAGAACCCAGTTGCGACCCAATAGGACCGTAACAACTACCCTGGGGCAAACGTTCGTATTGCTGAAAAGAGGCAGAGAGAGCAGTACCAAGCCGCACCCGAAAGGAACGATGAGAGAGGAAGCTGTGGAGAAAGAGAGGGAGATGACCACAAAGGCCAAAAGAATGAAACTGGAATAGAATATGATATCCCCAAGTGGTCATCGAGCCAGTCCTCAGGGACTGACGACGACTCCCAGATCCGATTATACAGACTCAGTAAATACCGAGACGTGCACGGAGGGAGATGGCGAAGCATCTCATAATGAATAGCATCGGAGCCTGCCGCCGTAGAACCGCAGAGGGCCAGGGCAGAACGAAGTTCAGAGAGAGAGAAGGGATTGTTATAGGGAAGCCGAAGATGAGTGCAGAAATCCAAAGGACGAGACTCAAGGACAGGTTTACGAAGAAGGAAAGATTGGGAAGATGAAGACCAGAGCTAACAGAAGAAAAGTGGGAACCCAGTTCGGTAGTGACCTGCAACGGGTCCGCCACAAGAGTACCATGGAGGTGAAGGACAGGTGAAACATCAGGAACGAACTTACCTGCTATCTTGCGGATATGCTTCCAGATCTGGGGCAGAAGAGTTTCGGACGTTGTTACGACCCTGGGTTCCTCAGTGGAAACCAGAGGTCAAAACTGAGCTAATAAACTGCCTTTTAGTATTGAAAATGCATCACGAGGTGCACTTGTTTGTATCTTCCCTGCCAGACGTAAGACTATTCTTGTTTTCCAAAGAGCATTTAAGACTGAGCTTGGGGTTGATTATTAAATAATAACATAGGCACCAACTATGTTTACTAATACTTTCTAATCATTTGTAAAGTTAAACCTGAGTAAACTGGGTATAGGGCTGCGGTACGATTAGTTGAGCAGTCTGGTCTGCGAGCCAGCTGGGGGAAAGGAGACTGAGTCTTTCTTTCTCTGAGCTGGCGTGGTGTGGACAGGATCCTCCTACCCTTCCTCCTCGTTTCCTTATTTCTGTGTCTTGTTCAAGCTAAGTATATACTGTGTACATTATTCAATTTCTGGCATACACGTGTTCTATGTGTAGAGTAGTATACTTTGTATGTAGTAGGTGTTTTTAGAGTTTATATTACTAGTTATTCTAAAGGGGATCCCAGTGGAACCACGTGGTCTCCTTTCCCTAAGCTGACTCTAGCTTCAAGTGTTTCCTTAGTAGAACTTTACCCTAGCTTGTTTTCAGTGTAAAACCTTGTGTCCTGCTTATGTGGACCAAGGCTTTTAACGTAAGATAGTGTGGTAAAGTAATTTTTTTTGAGATATATACAAGAGTTGTTACATTCTTGTACAGCCACTAGTACGCGTAGCGTTTCGGGCAAGTCCTTAATCCTATGGTCCCTGGAATACGATCCCCTGCCGCGAAGAATCGTTTTTTCATCCAAGTACACATTTTACTGTTGCGTTAAACAGAGGCTACAGTTAAGGAATTGCGCCCAGTAAATCCTCCCCGGCCAGGATACGAACCCATGACATAGCGCTCGCGGAACGCCAGGCGAGTGTCTTACCACTACACCACGGAGACTGAAATTATTATTTTTGTTATTGGTGTGAATGTATATGGGGGGTTGTTAAGGGGTTAATAAATAAGTAAGTGAAGTAAGAGAGTATCAGTTCTTCCTGTGTAGATCTTAACCCTTTAACTGCGCGGCCTATAAATATGACACCCCCCCCCAGTGCGCAGGAAATAAATTCTCTTTAAAAAATTCTTTTGTTTTTTTTTAGTGTCAAAAACCCTTCCCTCAGTATGGGTATGTCAAAAAAATTTCAAACTTGTACTAACTTTGGCTGCTATAGGGTCCATAAGTTGGCTCGTGACATCATCATTCCCCGTTCGCCCGTGACGTACGCTACCGGGGCCAGAAGGGCGCCCGGGGTGGGGCGCGCCAGTTG
Source organism: Procambarus clarkii (assembly GCF_040958095.1). Taxonomy (NCBI): domain Eukaryota; kingdom Metazoa; phylum Arthropoda; class Malacostraca; order Decapoda; family Cambaridae; genus Procambarus; species Procambarus clarkii. The sequence goes on from NC_091225.1 coordinate 26,379,326, forward strand.
CCGCAATTATATTTTTATTCATTTTTTGCGCACAGTTCCAAATACATTTTATTTGTTTTTACGTGCTAATCCTATGTATAGTGAACACGTACACTATATTATGGCAGTAAAACATCCGTACTGTCCGAGGACACTGTTACGTGCATGACACTTGTGTACACATATGTTGCACATATTTTCCATGTATCATGCTAATTTATGTATATATACAATTTATTTACAGACTATACACTGCATGCTTTTTTAAGGATATCAGGGAAGGTATGACACTCAAGGGATTTGTTGAACAGCAGAGCTATAGGTGGCGCAAGGGCATGGGAGGCGCTCTTGTATACAATGGATGGGATTTCACTGATGTTCCCAGCTTTGGTTTTTAGTGAGTGCATGATGGACACAACATCTGACGGGCTGGCAACAACGGAGGTCTTCGCAGCAAAAGCAGTACGAATATAGACCTCCAATTTCACCAGGACATCAGTCGTGCTGTGGCACTTGCGGAAACCAAATTGAGAAGGGGAGAGAAGGTGATGGTGTTCCAGGAACCACATCAGACGAACGTTAACCATACGTTCAAAGAGTTTGCAGGCACAACTTGTGAGGGCAATAGGGCAAAAGTTCTTAGGGGATGTTCCCAGAGACCCTAGTTTGCGAACAGGGAGGACAACGGCATCGAGCCAGTCCTCAGGGACTGACGACGACTCCCAGATCCGATTATACAGACTCAGTAAATACCGAGACGTGCACGGAGGGAGATGGCGAAGCATCTCATAATGAATAGCATCGGAGCCTGCCGCCGTAGAACCGCAGAGGGCAGAACGAAGCAGAACGAAGTTCAGAGAGAGAGAAGGGATTGTTATAGGGAAGCCGAAGATGAGTGCAGAAATCCAAAGGACGAGACTCAAGGACAGGTTTACGAAGAAGGAAAGATTGGGGAAGATGAAGACCAGAGCCAACAGAAGAAAAGTGGGAACCCAGTTCGGTAGCGACCTGCAACGGGTCCGCCACAAGAGTACCATGGAGGTGAAGGACAGGTGAAACATCAGGAACGAACTTACCTGCTATCTTGCGGATATGCTTCCAGATCTGTGGCAGAAGAGTTTCGGACGTTGTTACGACCCTGGGTTCCTCAGTGGAAACCAGAGGTCAAAACTGAGCTAATAAACTGCCTTTTAGTATTGAAAACTATTATAGTCTGTGGGTTGGTTGGTGTTGTCGTCGTTGTTCCTCCTTTGCAGACAACCCAACCCACAACTCGGTAGAGTGCTTATACCTCGCTAGGAGATCACACTAGGCGCTTCTGGCCCTTGGAGAGGGGCTCAACGTCACACATTTAGGGGATGCGGCTCCAACACTTAGCCTCGTTGTCACGTGCACACACCCACTCGAGCCGCTGTGACTCCCCACTCTCTCCTTAGGTGATATGATCTCCTCAATCCCCCTTTGACTTATTAGTATTACCTTCTACCCTGTCCACAGCAGTGGTTCTTGGTTCTTTCTCTCTCTCCTTCTTTACTACCTCCTGGGAAGCCTCACTAGGACAAGGGCAAACACCAGCAAATTGGGATACATTTACTGGACAAAGCACATACACGATACATACACACATATAATAATAATGAATCCTATACTCTATAATATTACAATCAGGTTGCACTCCAACACCATCAGAACTCTATCATCAGCTTATCAAGTGGTATCCTATCTCCTGGTTCACCACCTGATACTATCAACCTCCTCAAGTTGATCAAGTCTACATACACTGTTGCACCATCAGCAAGAGAATATATATATGTATCTATAAATGTGTACAAAGAAAATCAGCATTTGAATGCAATAACATATATCAGTATAAATGTTCATTGATACACAACAATGATCAGTCGATCACTCTATCAGTCCTAGAACGCATACATCTGTAGGTAATCCAGCCTACGACTGTAACTCTAAACTTCAGTGTAAAACACTCCTTGACATAAGAATGCCAACAGTCACTCACCTCTCACTGCGTCTTGCACGCTAATGACAACCAAACACTATCAACTCCCTACAAGTAATCCACCAGAACTTCCCTTCCACCTCTGGAAGTTCACTACCCTAATATCCTTAGGTTCTTCCGGGCTTCACTACCAGGATCCTCTGCAGCTCCTCCAGGCTGCTATCATGAAGTTTCCTTGAGCAACTACGGTGCTTCACCCTTCTGCTAGGTTCCTCCACAGCTCTCTTGGCTGCTACACCATGAAGTTCCCTCGAGCAACTATGGTGCTTCACCACCTCTACAGAAGCACGTGACACTCCTCTTCACTGCTGCTTCTCCTCACAGCTCGAGGTCCTCTCCTCCACTACCTTGGAGTCTCATCAACTACTTCATCTGTGCTGGCTTCGAAGTTCTCAGCAACTTCTTCCCCAAAGACAAACCTGCAACCCATCGACACTCCAATAAAAATGTTTCCCCTTTAACACATAAACAAAAACAATCACACAATATGTTTGCCTCAAACCTCTATCTGTCCTCTACATACAGTGAGAGTGGACTCCCCCGTTTTGGGCGGGTCCATACTCCACCTCGCCTGGCGGCGGTCCTCACTCGCTGGAAGGGTCTTCCTCCGTCAGGAGCCAGGCTCCCTCAGTCGCCTGCCAGCGCTCAGAGGGGACGGACGTCGCTCCGTGTTCCTCCCTCTCCACTCTCTTATTTCAGGCCTTCTGCCTTATTAAAACATGTCTAACTTATAAATAAACATCGCTACTGTCGCTGGGCACACGACCAACTACAAGCAATCACTATGAACTGGCGTATATCGTGCTTACCACAGATCGTCTGGTCGAGGGCGCTCCTTCCTCTGACGAGGCTTGGTCAGGGCGCTTCCACGGCCCACAATAAAGCCTCCGGGCGGCTTAATATTCACTAATTATCGCCCACGACTTAAGACCACACGTCCCCAGCTCGATTCCACAGCTGGTACGTCTACAAACTTCTCTTCTCTTAGAGATATATCACTAGGGGTTCCCTTCTGACGAGAGCTCAACGGAGCGCGGCTTTTCCCTGCGATGTCTGGCACTCAAGTGAGGTCAAAGCCCCTCCAGAAGCGAGCCTCACGCCTCCAGCAAAATGTCCACATCTCCTAGCCAGTCATTTATCTGTTTCCTTCTTCACTGCCCATAATCTTAAATTGTTTTACATATCCAACCAGCCATTTTACATATGGGTTATCACCTCAATATTTGCTAGACCTTTTAATCAGGTCAGGCTTGATGAATAACTCTCAAGGAGGGAGACTCGTTTCTCCTGCAAGCTGAGATCATAACAAAACGCATCACGAGGTGCGCTTGTTTGTATCTTCCCTGCCAGACGTAAGACTATTCTTGTTTTCCAAAGAGCATTTAAGACTGAGCTTGGGGTTGATTATTAAATAATAACATAGGCACCAACTATGTTTACTAATACTTTCTAATCATTTGTAAAGTTAAACCTGAGTAAACTGGGTATAGGGCTGCGGTACGATTAGTTGTGCAGTCAGCCGGCAGCGAGCCAGCTGGGGGAAAGGAGACTGAGAGTCTTTCTTTCTCTGAGCTGGCGTGGTGTGGACAGGATCCTCCTACCCTTCCTCCTCGTTTCCTTATTTCTGTGTCTTGTTCAAGCTAAGTATATACTGTGTACATTATTCAATTTCTGGCATACACATGTTCTATGTGTAGAGTAGTATACTTTGTGTGTAGTAGGTGTTTTTAGAGTTTATATTACTAGTTATTCTAAAGGGGGTCCCAGTGGAACCACGTGGTCTCCCTACCCTAAGCTGACTCTAGCTTCAAGTGTTTCCTTAGTAGAACTTTACCCTAGCTTGTTTTCAGTGTAAAACCTTGTGTCCTGCTTATGTGGACCAAGGCTTTTAACGTAAGATAGTGTGGTAAAGTAATTATTATTTTTGATAATGGTGTGAATGTATATGGGGGGTTGTTAAGGGGTTAATAAATAAGTGAAGTAAGAGTATCAGTTCTTCCTGTGTAGATCTTAAATCAACCTCTAGACTGACCTTGTGTATAGCCAAGTATTCAGCACTGCTTATAGTTTTATTTAGGGGCCGGGCCTTTTAGATCTCCCACATTGATAACTCTTAATGCTTACTACTGCCCCTACATCCAGATAATACTAGGCCCCATAGTACAAACACTCCCCATATATAACAGATGTAATGGAGGAGACATAAGATGCCCAACATTCACGTTTAGCTGTACGGATGGCCCTATGGGCCACCACACTCACCTTCCAAACGAAAAGAAAAGAATCGGCCATATGCTGACGGCGGTGCCTCTTCCAGGCTGCACGCTTACAGCGGACAGCCCGAGCACAGTCTGCATTCCACCAGGGAACGCACTTCTGTGTAACCTGAAAGGAAGAGCGAGGAATAGAGCAGAGGGCAGCGTCGAAGACAGTGACCTCTCCCTTCTGCCTCTCCCTCGCTCTCTCCTCCTTTTTCATGACAGAGACAGTAGCACTGAGGGTAAAGAGGTTCCAGTCCGCTTTCGCAAACTGCCACCTAGGGAAGGAGAGGGGAGGGCGAAAAGAGAAAAAGGAAACAAGGATGGGGAAATGGTCACTGCCATGGAGGTCATCAAGAACCTGCCACTTGAAATCTAAGTAAAGAGAAGAAGTGCAAAGAGAAAGATCAAGACCGGAAAGGGTGCGAGTCCGAGAGTCCAAATGCATGGGCTCACCAGAATTCAGAAGAGACAGGGAAGAAGAGAGGATAAACATCTCAAGAAGGCGACCCCGGGTGTTCATCAGAACATCACCCCAAAGGGAATGATGACAATTGAAATCACCCAGCAGGAGCACAAGCTCTGGCAAGGAGTCCCCCCACACCCACCATGGAGCCACAATTAGAGGCAGGACACCCAACAAGACGCTATAGCCGATCATGCCTGGGCCACATAGGGGTGCGTCACAAGTATACGCCCCACAAACCGCCACCTTAAGAACCGACAGTCCGTCGAGATTGGTTTCAGTGACGAAAGGGGGATTGACAATAAAAGGTTCCCCTCGCTCTCGACGTTGGGTACTACAGTTCTACAGGTGCAAGAGTATGCCTCCTCAAGCACCCGGGCGTCAAAATAGAGGAAGTCTAAAGAAATAACCAAAACAAGCAAAAGGTCGGCAGGAAACGACAAGCAGATAGGAGAAGAGGGGAGAGAAAAACGAAACAGAATGGAAAGGAAAAGTCGCTCAGCACAATTGGAGAGGACGGCAGCAGGACCACAAGGCTACAAAAGGACAGAGGACTGCCCCAAGGAGCATCACACTCCGGCAGCCGCCCACTAAGCCCCCTCACGGCATCAACAAGCTGAGCCGGGAGGGGGCCAAGCTTGTAAAGCATAAGGTAGTATTAAAAAGGTTATGGAAAAAGATCAATTTGTAAGGTAGTCTTGAAAAGGTCGCTTTGTATGATCCCTCACAGGAAAAGATTCAGTTTGCCTCACGAGTGTCTGTCAGTCAGAAAGAGATTCAGCTAGCCTCAAAGTGTCCGTCAGTTAGGAAGAGATTCAGGTATTCTTGAAAATATCTATGGAAAACACCACCATGGAAGCCGCTAACACTGTTCATCTATGCTACTTGTATCAGATGCATCATCACTGAAGGCAGAAAACGATTCGTCTATGTATCATCTAAATATATTGTAGATAGCATAGGATTGCAAGGGTGACGCTCAGAGCTACAACTGGATACGCTTGCTGTATCATCCACATAGGTGCTGTATCACTTGCATCCAACCTTTGCGTTAGGTCCTTATTGTGCATAGCTTCACCAATATTATGACCCTAATGTTCTTAAAACAATAAGGTTTGAATTTCACTGACAGAGCATGATCTTTCAACACCACCACAGACAGGTGTTTGGGAACCAGAGGCGCGTGCGACACCCATGGTTGCTTATTCAGTACTAACCCAGCCAGCAGCCCTAGGGCATTCTGGGAATTTTTTCCAAGATGGCTGCCTCTCACTGGAGGTCCTAAGAGTCCATTTCGTACACAACCAACCTCGTACACATTTAGAATTGGTACCGAAAAATCAAAGAGTTTTCTCGAGGTTGGCGCAGCACTGCGCCAACCGAGAATACTCGGTTGGCGCAGTTAAGTGCTTAAACGGGTATGACCAATACATAATCTCGCGAGAGCCATTTCCCACCGCCGGTTTTGGTGGTAAGAGAAAGGCCGTGGTGACATGCTACCCATAAGAGCACACAGCTTGTTACCAGTAACAGAAGATCAGTGATCCTGTCACCGGGCAAGGATTGAGGAATGAATAACTGGGTAGAAGTCGAAATAAGGAACACCTTTGCGGGAAATGGGTCAAGTGCGGCTAGCCTCCTTCGCAACAGCATCAGCACGTGCATTTAAGGAAACGCCTATTTGACTGGGAACCCAGCAAAACTCGACTGTCTGAAATCTACAGGAGATAAGAAACTGTCATTATTGAATTTCGACGACTACAGAATGGACAGGATTAGAGGATTCCAGAGCCATTAGGGCACTGCGAGTCTACTACAACAAAGGAAGATTGACAGCGAGAAAGCAGTTCACGATGAGCATTCAAAATTACATTGAGTTCTGCCATGAAGATGCCTCCAGAGGCAGGCGACACATACAGGTGCACTCAGGAAATACAACAGAGTAGCCTACATCATCGGCAGACTTGGATACATCTGTGAAGATGGAGATAAAGCAGGAGTGTGAATAAAAGTGAGCAAGGAAAATTCGTTTCAGAATTGTAGGAGGGGTAAAAGCTTTACTCATGTGGGGTCAAAACTTAGGAATAGGGACCCACTATAGGGGCAAAGATGGAATGACACAAGGAAAAACATTTGCAAGACGATCCGAGAGAGAGAACTTTGCCAGCAAGACAGTCACACAGAAAGGGGAAGGTGGTGAAAGGAAACAGGGTCTACAGGAGGGGTAATGGTCAAAGTACGACATTAGCAAGAGTGAGGGTGTTGTAGGGACCGCGCAAAGTAGTGAAGACAGTAATGATCACACTGATCCTGTAGACACAGGATGCCGGTTACAACATACAGGCTCTGGGTAGGAATCAAACGAAAGGCACCAGAACTGAGGCGTAGCCTAGTACAGTGAAGAGCATCAAGACGACGAAGAGTTGAGGGAAAGGCAGAAGTAAGTAATTATCAAAAAGAAGGCACCAAACCGTGAAGGTTATGTAGCACTATCAAATGTGTGGGATAACCAGAGGGCGCTAAATATCACCAAGGACGCTAATACGAGAACAGAAACGCATAAGGCGAACAATATCAAAAGTATCGGAGTCACCAAGAATACCATTAAGATACAAACAACACCGAGGGACGGTCGGAAAACAAGACACAAGCTCGTCCCGGAAGTCAGGACATTCAACAAGGATGTGCACGACCGTAAGAGGGACAATGCAATTAGGATAATGTGCACTCTACATTATTAAAACAGTTAACACTGAAAAGCATCACTGAAAGTACTCAGAGTATGGGTAACGATGTGTATCAGTGCTATACCGACGGCTCTGTAGAAGAATGTGGACGATGTACCGAATGTGCATGTAATATATTTGAACACATACAGCAATGAAGCACGTCAATGACTGGGCAAGTACAACTCAAACCGAACTTGCAGGCATATACCTTGCCACTGAATTTTTAAAAGACAAAGGCAGTGGACTTTTATACTGTGACTCGCAGAGTGCACTCCTGGCATTGAACGCACATAGTAGTGACACCTAGAAAATAGTCAGTGATATTCGAATGAATGTTTTAGCTGCTAAAGAAAACAGATTTGAAATTAAATTCCTATGGATACCATCACATGTTGGCATCTCAAGGCATGACACTGTTGATATGCTTGCAAAGAAAGCCTGTAGAAAACCAGTGGTAGAAATTGATATGGGTGTTTCATTAGCAGTGACAAAGAGAATACTTAAACAAATATCTAATGCAGATCTCACCAACCTAACAAATTCACAAAGACCTGAAAGTTGTAGCATTAAATATTATGATGGATATCGTGAGGAGACATTCACATATATGGGACAATAGAACAAGAACCTGGCAATGTGATGTTATAGTGGCCAGAATACGCCTGGGATATAGACGTATCTGGCAGCTTTCTCAAAACCCAAATGTCGAGTACACAATGTGTCAACTTTGTGAAAGAGAAAACATGCACTCTCTTGAACATTATATTGTAGATTCACTGACTTTCGCCCTCCTGGGCTAAGGTATGCTGAACTGTGTAATTACTATATGAGTACTGGAACACTTGATGATATATTGGACTTGTACCCAAGATTAACCATGTAATGTATCAATTATACAATGCATGTATGTGATGTAACTATATAACCTGAGCTTGTAAAAGCACCTTAATCACCTTCAGTGATTAAGCCATGGTGCTTAATCACCTTCAGTGATTAAGCACTTAATTGCACACTAGTTTCTCTATCAGCATCTCACCCTGTCAGAGTAAGAGAGACAAATGTATGTGAATGCATGTGTATGTGTGTATATATGTATGTATATATGTATATATGTGTGTGTGTATGTATATGAATGTGTATAAAGTATATATGGAAGCTGATCAGAATTACATTTCACCTTTGTAAATGCACATTACTGCCAAAATGCCAAAACATTCTGGCCAAAGGAGGAGCAAGGTCGGTGCCCAATGCAGCGGAGGCTACAGAGCCCGGTCTTCCAACACGGATAGACTCGGGGGCTCGGTCGCCCACCCCACGAGCCTGAGAAGGTAAAGGAGAAACAGAATTTAACATGAGGACGAAAAAGAAACATTCATTCACATATGTGCCCCCACACCCACCATGGAGCCACAGTTAGAGGCAGGACACCCAACAAGAAGCTATTGCTGATCATGCCGGGGCCTCCTAGGGCTGTGTCGTGAGTATATGCCCCACAAACGCCACCTTAAGAACCGTCAGTCTGTCGAGATCATGTTCAGTGATGAAAGGAGGATTGACAATAAAAGGTTCCCCTCGCTCTCGACTTTGGGTACTACAGTTCTACGGGTGCAGGAGTACGCCTCCTCAAGCACCCGGGCGTCAAAATAGTAGTAGTCCAAAGGAATAACCAAAACAAGCAAAAGGTCGGCAGGAAACGACAAGCAGATAGGAGAAGAGGGGGGAGAAAAACGAAACAGAAGGAAAAGGAAAAGTTGTTCAGCACAATTAGAGAGAATAGCAGCAGGAGCACAAGGCTACAAAAGGGCAGAGGAGTGTCCCAAGGAGCATTACACTCCAGCAGCCGCCCACTAAGCCCCCCTCATGGCATCAACGAGCTGAACAGGGAGGGGGGAGGCAGAAGAGTAAGCAGGACAGCCGTAATTGAGTTTAGACAGCATGAGAAAGGAATGTAAAGAGAGCAAGCAGCATGCGCCCTTCAGCTCCCCAGGAAGTATGGGACAAGACCTTAAGTAAGTTAAGGGCTTTGAAGCATTCAACTCGAAGGTAAGAGATAAGGGGTGATTAAGACAAGCAAGTGTCAAAGATTAACTCAAAAAGTTTAACAGAATCCTTTATAAAAGAGGATTACTATAAAGAGGACAGAGTGGGGTCGAAGAACGACCTGCTTCCAAGTAAAGGTCATAGCACAAGTCTTAGTTGGAGAGAACTTGAAGCCATGATTGGTGGCCCAGGACGACATGGTATCAATCGCAGGTTGAAGCCGCCATTGGAGAAAAGGCGAGTCATCACCTTGACAGCAGAGGGTAAGATCATCAACATAGAAAGCTGAGAAAATGCCAGAGAGATGGGAGGAAAGAAGACCATTGAGGGTTACCAGGAAAATAGTAGTGCTCAGAACACAACCTTGAGGTACACCTTCGTATTGCCGAAAAGAGGCAGAGAGGTTCCCTTAGAATCTCATTCTAAGGGAACGACAAGAGAGGAAGATCTTGAGTTAGAGAGGGAGATTGCCACGAAGGCCAAAAGAACATTGTTGGAACAGAATGTGGTATCTCCAGGTGGTGTCATACGCCTTTTCCAGGTCCAAAAGGACTGCAACCACGAAGGTCTTCACAGCAAAGATAGTACAAACATAGACCTCTAAGTTCAGGAGGACATCAGTCATGCAGCAACACTTGCGAAAGCCAAATTGAGGAGAGAGGGGGGGGGAGGGCGATAGCATTCCAAGAACCATATCAGACAGACACTGATTTACATTTACAGAGGTTGCAGACACAACTCATTAAAGCAATGGAGCGAAAGTCTTTAGGGAATGACCACAGAGAACTAGGTTTTCAAATAGGAAGAATAACCGCCTCAAGTCAGTCCTTGGGAACTGATGACAACTCCCAGACACTGTTATAAACATTCAGGAAATACTGAAATATGTATGGAGGGAGATGTCAAAGTATTACATAATGAATATCAAATGAACCCGCCGCTGTAGAACCGCAGAAGGCCAGGGCAGACTGGAGTTCTGAGAGAGAGAGGAGCGTTATAGAGAAGATAAAGAGGCGTTTGAAAATCTAAGTGACAAGATTCAAGAAGAGGCTTAAGAGTAAGGAAAGGAGGAAGATGAGAATCGGAGCTAACAGTTGAAAAGTGTGAACCCAGTTCGGTTTTGACCGAGACCGGATCTGCCACAATAGAACCACAGAGGTGAAGAACTGGCAAGACATCTGGAAAAAACTTACCCACTAACTTGCAGATTTCCTCCCAGATCAGGGGCAGAGGGGTGTTAGACATAATAGTGGAAATGAAAGATCTTCAACTCTCACTCTTAGTCATACAGATGGCCCTACGGGCCACTACACTTGACTTCTGGCGCAAAAGCAAAGAATCAGGCGTCCATCAACAACGGTGTTTCTTCCAGGCCGCACGCTTACAGTGGACAGCCTGAGCACAGGCTGCATTCCACCAGGGAACGCACTTCTGTGAACCCCGGGAGGTAGAGCGAGGAGGGCAGCATCAAAAACTATCATGAAAGGAGGAGGGGGGCTCGGGAAAGAGGAAAATCAAAGAGGTTGGAAAGAGTAACACAAAGGTAAAGAGGTTCCAAACAGCCTTGTCAAACTTCCACCTAGGGAAGGAGAGGGGAGGGTGAGAAGAAAAGAAAAGTGAGAAGGATGGGGAAAAGGTCACTGTTATGTAGGTCATCAAGAACCCGCCAGGTGAAGTCCATATAAAGAGAAGATGAGCAGAAAGATCAATACAGGAAAGGGTGGGGAATCAACATGAGTGGGTTTGCCAGAATTCACTAGTTATAAATAAAGAGAAGTGAGCACAAATGGTTCAAGAAGGCATCCCCGGGTGTTTGTCAGAATATCTTCCCAGACGGTATACTGACAGTTAAAATCATCCAAAAGGAGCACAGGCTCTGGTAAAGAGTCCAACAGGTGTTTAGGATCATGAAGAGAAAGCGTAAAATTTGAGGGGAGATAAACAGAACAGACTGTATACCATTTACTCGCAAAGATACGGACCACAAAACACTGAATGGGTGACTGAAAAAGTCGGGGGATGAAGGGAATATCACGACAGATCAAGAGAGCAGTAGAGTTATGCGCAGTAAAAGCTGGAGGGGAAAAGAGAAAGTAATAACCATGCCAAGTAAGTTTTATTGTTTTCTTTTGGGAGGGAGTTCTTTGGTTGTTCTACCTCTTCCCCTCACTTCATTACACACGCAAATCACAATAGCGTGTTGCTTCAATGAACAAATCCACAAGGGCCGTGACGAGGATTCGAACCGTCAGAAGAGGTAGAACGGCCTATTGACATAGAGTGCATGGGGGAGTTGTGTAAAACCCTGGTTTGTGTCTCGGAGAGGCTGCAGGATTCAAGTAAGTTCAATAAAACTTCTGGTTTCAACTCTTTTTAGCATGTCGTAGCTCAGTCGATAAGGCAGCGTCTGCGATGATCTAAGACGTAGGTTCAAATCCTTGTCACGGTCCTTGTGGATTTGTTCATTGATGCATCACACTATTGTGATTTCTATGTGTTTTTGACAATATTCAAATGACTTATGCTGTATGAATCCTAATGTGCTTTATTAGATTTGATTTTTGTTTAAAGTCTTTTTGACACTCTGAACAGTGATATGGTTTCTCTCCTGTATGAATCCTCGTGTGTGTTATTAGAGTTGATTTTTGTGAAAAGTCTTTTTGACATTCTGAACAGTGATATGGTTTCTCTCCTGTATGAATCCTCATGTGTGTTATTAGATTTGATTTTTTTGAAAAGTCTTTTTGACATTCTGAACAGTGATATGGTTTCTCTCCTGTATGAATCCTCTTGTGTGTTATTAGAGATGATTTTTTTGAAAAGTCTTTTTGACATTCTGAACAGTGATATGGTTTCTCTCCTGTATGAATCCTCATGTGTTTTCTTAAATATGATTTTTGTGAAAAGTCTTTTTGACACACTAAACAGTGATATGGTTTCTCTCCTGTATGAATCCTCATGTGTGTTATTAGATTTGATTTAAGTGAAAAGTCTTTTTGACATTCTGAACAGTGATATGGTTTCTCTCCTGTATGAATCCTCATGTGTGTTATTAGACTTGATTTAAGTGAAAAGTCTTTTTGACATTCTGAACAGTGATATGGTTTCTCTCCTGTATGAATCCTCATGTGTGTTATTAGAAATGAATTTTGTGAAAAGTCTTTTTGACATTCTGAACAGTGATATGGTTTCTCTCCTGTATGAATCCTCATGTGTGTTATTAGATATGATTTTTGTGAAAAGTCTTTTTGACATTCTGAACAGTGATATGGTTTCTCTCCTGTATGAATCCTCATGTGTTTTCTTAGATATGATTTTTGTGAAAAGTCATTTTGACATTCTGAACAGTGATATGGTTTCTCTCCTGTATGAATCCTCATGTGTGTTATTAGAGATGATTTTTTTGAAAAGTCTTTTTGACATTCTGAACAGTGATATGGTTTCTCTCCTGTATGAATCCTCATGTGTGTTATTAGACTTGATTTAAGTGAAAAGTCTTTTTGACATTCTGAACAGTGATATGGTTTCTCTCCTGTATGAATCCTTATGTGTGTTATTAGAAATGATTTTTGTGAAAAGTCTTTTTGACATTCTGAACAGTGATATGGTTTCTCTCCTGTATGAATCCTCATGTGTGTTATTAGAGATGATTTTGTTGAAAAGTCTTTTTGACATTCTGAACAGTGATATGGTTTCTCTCCTGTATGAATCCTCATGTGTGTTATTAGAAATGATTTTTGTGAAAAGTCTTTTTGACATTCTGAACAGTGATATGGTTTCTCTCCTGTATGAATCCTCATGTGTGTTATTAGAGATGATTTATGTGAAAAGTCTTTTTGACATACTGAACAGTGATATGGTTTCTCTCCTGTATTAATCCTGATGTGTGCTATTAGAGATGATTTAAGTGAAAAGTCTTTTTGACATTCTGAACAGTGATATGGCTTCTCTCCTGTATGAATCCTCATGTGTGTTATTAGAGATGATTTTCGTGTAAAGTTTTTTTGACACTCTGAACAGTGATATGGGTTCCTTCCTGTATGAATCCTCATGTGTGTTATTAGAGATAATTTGTGTGAAAAGTCTTTTTGACATACTGAACAGTGATATGGTTTCTCTCCTGTATGAATCCTCATGTGTGTTATTAGACTTGATTTCCATGTAAAGTTTTTTTGACACACTGAACAGTGATATGGTTTCTCTCCTTTATGAATCCTAGCGTGTGTGTTATTAGCCATAATTTATTTTTAAAGTCTTTCAGACACATTCTACAGTGATATGACTTTTCTCCTGAACGGTCACTTATTTATATTTTGATATTTTTTAAAGTAGTTGTAGTACATTACTACTACTAAAGTAGTAGTAATGTATTTATTTTTTTCTCAAAATGTTTTGTATGCTATTATGCGAGATGTTTTCATAATATAATTTTAAACATTCAACACTGAAGACATTTTTCTTTTGAATAAATATTTGTACAGTTTTCTTGATTGTATAAACCTTTACAGCTATTTGATCCAATAAGCAAGTATTATCTAATGAAATATTCTACATTTCATTAGTTAAGTCTTGTAGACAATTATTACTAGTATTTGTCTCCTTTATAAATTGTTGTGTTCTTTATAAATCTTAGTAATATATTTTTTATATAATTTTAAATGCATGAGCTTTTATTTATTACTAAAGCAAATATTGTTAAGAGATGCCAAAAACACTTGGACTGTCGGATACATAAATAATTCAAGTAACTACATAGTAATCAGTATAGAGTAACCAGAATAGAGCACACAGGTTATAGTGTTAACTCTGTTGTCAACAGATGGCACTCAATATCAGATAAGCAATTGGAATAATCTAACTTTTGTAGGAATATAAAGCAATTTAATTACTTGTCAAAGAGACAAGAGAATGGAAAAAAGTTACAATATGTAAACCACAGGTATTATTCATAAATAGTAAGATAATATTGTGCTTATTATATTATAAAATGTGCTAGACATAAAATATACTCTACAATATTTCCTGTGAATCAGCAAGTGTAAAAGCAAACATACAAATCTACGTCTCCAGATGCGTTCACCAGCAGGAAAGTTAGTGTCTGTGTATAACTTTGTAATCATTACAAACAAATCTTGTGGCAATTTTTTTTTTTTAAGATTTAGCAAAATGTCTTTGTATAAGAAAATTAAATATATTATAAATTTATTTATAATTATACTGTTTTATCATACTGTACATATAGCAACAGCAGAGAGGGATGGTTTATTATAAATACAGCCACAGTATTAAGATGTTTCACTACAGAACCTTATTATAAACATCACCACAGAACTATGGGATGTCTTATTATATATATAACCACAGAACTGAGGGATGTCTTATTATATATATAACCACAGAACTGAGGGATGTCTTATTATAAATATAACCACAGAACTGATGGATGTCTTATTATAAATATAACCACAGCACAAGAGTCAGGTACAGTGGACCCTCATGTGGTCTGTCATTTGCAAAAATATATGTATGTGATTTTTACAAGAACTTACTGATCCAATGTACCATGCACATTGTTATTTTTAAATCCCCTATACCATTCATGTAAATATGTAAATAAATAAATAAATTCTGAGCATTAAGAACACTGATATATTATCTTATTTGGAGAGCCTTTTGAGCTTAAGAGCAAATTACCTAAGAAAAAATTCATAATTACTATACAGTATAAAGATTATTTATTTTAAATGCTTTCTCAACATTTACAATGGCTCACATAGGAGAAAAAGTATGTAATGTTTTAAAACTGAAAATATATATTAAACTTTTTTATATTAGAACCTAATTATAAAAATAATTAATTTGAAAATCTTAAAATGTTTTCTTGCCAAACAATAGTATTAAAAACAATACTGTACCACATACACAATGAACTAATAAATACTGAGATTTTAAAATTAATGATACACCAAATTTAATTTAAATACACATTTTCTTTGTTACCATAGTGCATGAGATGTTAATAATGCATGACATATTGATAATACATATAGTCATTCACATGAGTGTGCTGAAGACAGTCTTACCCATCTACATGTAGTATTTCTTACACCATAATGTGTTTCATAATGCTGCTGACAACACGTATGCAGTATATCTGACAGTGTGTGTGGATGCTGACACTGCAGGTATTATTCAATACCACTGGGTCCTGACACTGCAGGTATTATTCTTCTGGTGACTGTAAGAGCTGTGAAAGAAAGGATTGAGAGATTACCAAATCGTTTAAAGTCAACAAATACCAAATACAGAATCTTTGAAATCTAGTAAAGATTTCCCAAACAGGATTTTTTTTAAATAATTCCAATACTATAATGGTTCTTTCTCCAAATAAAACAAAGATACACAGAATAGGTAAAATATAGAAGCCAGCAGCCTGCTAACAGGTACCAATCCCTGCGCACAGGAATCTTAGCAGATACAGTATATAGAAAAAGGCAAACATAATTCCAATCTACAAAAATGGTATCCAAGAAGACCCTCTAAATTATAAACCCGTATCATTAACAAGTATGGTAGTTAAAACATTAGAAAAAAATATCTAACGCCAAATGGGTTGATCCATTGTTGTTAACACAACAACGGGTAGAACACCTGGAGAATATAATAATGACATCATAATGGACGGACGGTATGGTTTTCGAACAGGAAGATCCTGTGTAACAAATCTACTTAGTTTTTATGAATCACAGAGATTCTACAGGAAAGAGATGGTTGGCCAACTGTCTATCTGGACCTAAAAGACCAGCATTGATGTAATGAAATGCCATCTTCTGGGTGAGACCAGAGGCTCCCTGGAGCTATCCGGACTGATATGAGTGAATTAGACCGTGGTATCAGCCAAGTGAATGGAGTTCTTAGGCCTAACAGGGACCACAAACCAGAACCTAGGCCCCCCTCAGAGAGGCACGAGGAGCAATGGCCTATAGAAAGCCTCGTGAGGTTGGAAGCATTCTATGTCTGCCATCGACCAAGACAGGCACCAAAGAAAGGTAGGTACCCCAAAGCAAACCCTATCTGATTAAAAAAAACCAGCGTTGAATGTAATGAAACGCCATTTTCTGGGTGAGTCCCGGAGGCTCCCCGGAGCTATCCATGGCTGATATGGATACCCTAACTATTTTGCATCAGTCGATGTGGGTGGCGTTCTAGGCCTACCGGGGACCATGAGCCAGAACCTGGCCCCCCTCAGAGAGGCATGGAAAGCAATGGCCCATAGAATTGCACATGTGATTTGGAGCATTCTATATCTGCCATCGACCGGAACAGGCACCCAGAAAGGTAAGCGCCACAAAACAAACCCTTATTCTGGTTAACAACAAAAATCGACAAACGAGTGGACAGAACTCCCCCAGGAAAATGAACTAACAAGCATGACGTCACACGAGCCTCGCCGCCGCATGTCTGCGCAACTCCCCCCTCCCCGGGAGGGGGAAGGGGGAGCCCCAGACCCCCGCGCCGGTGATTCCCGCCCCAGTTCTGAGGCTGGATATCAAAACCGCGAAAAAACCGCCGACGAACCTCCGGGACTCACCCAGAAAATGGAGTTTCATTACATTTAACGCTGGTTTTCTGGGGGGAGCTCCTACGGCTTCCCGGAGCTTATTCACCAAAGACTACCTAAGAAAACAAGGGGACATACCCGGGAGGCGGTCGGTGAACCACACCTCAACACCAAGTTGAGACAACCTAAGGACCCCTCCGGAAAGCAGCAGGCACATCATTCGCCTGAAAAAGGGAGAACGTCTGCAGACGAAGAGACCTATGACCACGACCACAGGAGCCAAAAACCACTGCGCCTGAGAAGAGCATGAAGCTCTGCCACACGACCCCCAGAGGCCAATGCCAACATAAAAAGAGAGCAGAGACAAAGCAAACCTGAACCGAAGGAGCCACAACAACCAAGGAGAAGAAAAACAGGAGAGCACCCTGTCCAAAGACCAGAACGATACAGGCAGTGCATGAGCAGGCCGGAGGTGAAACAATGCACGAGACAGCCTGCGAAACGGCACAGAAGGAACATCGATACCAAACGCTAGCAGCAGAAACCAAGGTGCCAGACCCAGGAACGGCCCCAAGTGCCTATACATCCTCCGCAAGCCAATCCTATGACAGCCCCAGGAGGGAAAAGAAAATGCAGGCCCAAAACCAAAATGCCACAAACATGCAAGTCCACCGCCACAAGTGCAGCTGACAGGGAAGCAACCCACATAAGGAGCCGCCCCGCACCAACATCCCGCAGAAGGGCAGGAGCGAAAAGACTCATTAAGAGGAGCAAAATCGCTCTCAGGAAAATGAGTAGCGCCAAGACAGCGCTAAGAGAAGATATGAACAGAAGAACAAGGCCAAACACCCAGAAACTGCCTGGAATAGGACCCACAAGCCCTAGAAAAGACCGGAGGGAAGCTCAACCGAATGACGACAGACGTACCAGAAAACGGGAAGGAGCAAAACCGTCCCGAACCTTCGAGAACAAAAAGAAGCAAACACAAAGGACGAAGGCACAAAAACCCCATCACACCCGAGACCAAAAGTCATGCAGAAACCCCAAGAAGAGGGGGACATGACGGAGAAGGCCCGTCCCGGAAAAAAGGGGCGAAGACCGTAGAAAAGCACCCACCGACAGGACGGAAGCAAAGGGCACAATGGACAAGGAAACTGAGCCCAGGGAGGGGCCGACGCCCACAAAGCACGTGCGGAAAGGGGGGAACAGAAAAACCCCACACCACAAAACCGCAAGCCCCGCCCAGAGGGGTTGAAATACCCCGGCGGGGACCAACGGGGCCTGAGGCCCCTCACGTTAGCCCCCCCAGAGCCCCAGCGTCAAGAAAAACCCCGGGGCAGCCGTGAAAAACACTAAGGAAGGGAGCCCACTAGGCTCTGGAACTTGAACCAAAATCGGAGGATAGGCGAGGGGCGAGACGAAGACCCCAAGCTCATCCCCAGCCAGCTCAACAAGGCGAGGACAACGAGGACAGGACAGAGAATCCAAGGAACATGGAAAAACCAGGCCCAGCACAGCAAGACCGGGAAGGAAGGAGGGCCCCAGAAGGAGCACGGAAGGGCCGAACAAAATGCCACAACCAACCCCAACACGCAGCCGCAGTACCAAAACCGCAGCAGAACGTCACCACACTCCCCGAGGAAGCGACAGAGAAGATAAAGATAAATCGGAACATGAGTGGCACACAAGGGGACACAGGCGGAAACCGAGCACCCAACTGAGCCACAGGGACGGTAGAAGAAACGTGTGCAGTGGAACAGGCAATCGAAGGAACACATTAGGCAGCCCAACTAGGGCTGTCCCCATACACAGCCCCAAGAGCAGAAACGAGAGCGCCCATGAAGCACAGAATCCGCTCGACAGGCAAACGACAGGGGAGAGGCGGAACCAAAGAGCCAGAACCCAATCCTGCAAGCACAAGGAGGCGAGCACAAAATGCCCTCGACACAGGAAAACGTACCACCGAACAGGCATCCCCACTGTTGCACCGTGGAACAAGATGGAGGCGGGGCCCTGAACTCCAGCAAGGTTAGACAAGCATAGGAGAGGGGCAGGAGGAGTACAGGCAGGAGCCGTCTCAGAAGGGCCAAGAGGCCACCCACAGACACCCGTGAACCGAGCAAGGAATCAGGTGGAGAGAACAAGAGCTGCCCTGTATGGGCTAATAGCCCTGCAGTAGGCACCTCGGGTGGTACGGTCCACGTTCTCAAGTATGTATGTACACCCATTCCTACTTCCAAAAACAAAAACAGCGTCAGGACGAAGGAGACGCCATACCGCACCAACCCACCTGCAGAACATAAGCTCTGAAGGGCCATGACGCAAGCCTATGAGTCCGTAGCCGCCGGAGGCGGCCAGGGCACCCATGCTGGAGAGGAGGAGGGGAGCAGCGAAGGAGGCTCCCCACCCTAGAATGCAGGAAAAAAACCTTGTGACTTCCCCACAGCGGCACTCCAGAACACCCCCAAAGCAACGGGGCACGGATTGGATTAAGAAAAGAGCGAGAGGCAAAGCCCCCTGAGAGAAATGGATGCAGAACAACACGTGTGCACACCGCCCAGAGCCAAAACAAACTCCCACGGCGCATGTGCAGGACGCGAAAGAAAAGTAGCCCAACAAGGTGAGAAGTAGCCCAACCGGCGACAAGCAGCCCAACCGGCGACAAGCAGCCCAACCGGCGACAAGGAGCCCAACCGGCGGCAAGAGCCCAACCGGCGGCAAGGAGCCCAACCGGCGGCAAGGAGCCCAACCGGCGGCAAGGAGCCCAAACTGCAACAAAGAGCCCAAACCGCTACAAGGAGCCCAAACCGCTACAAAGGAGCCCAAACCGCTACAAAGGAGCGCAAACAGCTACAAGGAGCCCAAACAGCTACAAGGAACCAGTATGGAGGCAAATTCCGGGACACGCAGGAGGTAAGCCGCAAAGACCAACAGCACCGCAGGCGAAGAGATGCGGGTAGCCGAAAACCTCCAAAAGACGGAACCGAAAAACCACAGGGACACGGAACCGACCTGGGGAGGAGCAGAACCCAAGCCCAAATCGTACGATTAGGGGGGAAAGAAAAACCCCACTTCTCACAACAGTAAGCCCCGCTCAGAAGGACGGAAATCCAGGCGGGGCACAATGGAGCCCAAGGCCCCCCTCCCCAACCCCAGGAGCCTCTACAACAGGCCCCAGGGCCGAGTCGCCCTCCAAAGCCCCGGCCCCACAAGAAAAAGCCGGGGCAGCCGAGAGAGCTGGAAGAGAAGGGGCCCACTGGTCAGACCCCGGAGCATCGGCCGGAAGAACAGACTCAAATGCCTCCGCAGCTACCCCGGACGGGGCAACCCCCGAAACTGCCCAAGTCTCAGAACCTCTAACCCCGCCCCGACCCCGAAGCCTGCAGATGCGTAGGGGCCGGAAGCAGGAGGGAGAAAAACAAGGGGGAGTGGAAGGAACCAAGGCCGAAGTGACCAAAACCCCCAAGTCTGGGTCCCTACACAAAGCGGGGCAGCATCGGGGCGTCCAAGGAAGCGACAAACCCGAGCGCGTTGCAACAACCTACCTTGCAACGCGCGAGCTGCCTGCACCCACGGGAATTCATCAGCAGACTGGGTGAATGGAGTCACAAACAAGCAACAAAGCTCGCAGGACTCAGGGTCGAATGTGTCACCGACCCAACAGGCAGCATGACAGAGGCAAAAAACAAGTTGAGTCACCCTAAGACAAAGGGACAGAGCAACCCTCAACTCGCACAAAGCGAGAGGGGACGCAAGGGTCTCCACTATCGGACCCGAGAGCCCCCGGGGGGTTTCCCAGGGCTCCTAGACTGGGTCTGCTAAGGGTTATCCCAGGCAGGGCACTGCCAACTGGCGCCCCAAACTACCAAGCAAACTGCTAAAGCTGAACCCACGGGACGTGTCCACCCGTGAGGGCGAAGCAGGGGGGTGCCACCACACAAACAAACCTAATATAAGGGGGGGGGGGGGAACACAAGGCAGACCCCCCTACCAGGCAAAAACAAATATAAAAGAAAAACCACACAAGTGGACAACGTACCCGGAGGGAACAGAGCCGGCCGCTGTCATAGGTGAAAACTAGCTACGCAGTACCCTGCGCCCCACCAGTGCTATAACTACCACGAACCCCAAGGTAAACAAGGGAGGAAAACCCCCAAACACTTGGGGCGGCTAAACGCCAAGCAGCAAAAAGCCAACAGAGGTAGACCCAAGGTGATTTGTGGAAGGCAACCCCAAGCCCCAAGGGTGGTACTTACAAGGCACTCAGGGAAGGTGACCCTAAGCACATGCAGGCTGAGTACCTGAGAATACTACTCCAAGCTCACACGACAACCGTAGTAGCAGCACTGCAAACAAGTCACAGCACTGAGACAAGACCGCAGCTGGAGCCACACGACCATGCATTATCCCATCAGCCGAGGAACTGGGGCGGGGATCGCCGGCGCAGGGGTCTGGGGCTCCCCCTTCCCCCTCCCGGGGAGGGGGGAGTTGCGCAGACATGCGGCGCGGCTCGTGTGACATCATGCTTGTTAGTTTGTTTTCCTGGGGGAGTTCTGTCCACTCGTTTGTCGATTTTTGTTGTTAACCAGAATAGGGGTTTGTTTTGTGGGGCTTACCTTTCTGGGTGCCTGTCCCGGTCAATGGCAGATACAGAATGCTCCAAATCACATGTGCAATTCTATGGGCCATTGCTCCCCGTGCCTCTCTGAGGGGGCTAGGTTCTGGCTCGTGGTCCCCGGTAGGCCTAGAACTCCACCCACATCGACTGATGCAAAATAGTTAGGGTATCCATATCAGCCATGGATAGCTCCGGGGAGCTGTAGGGGCTCCCTCCAGAAATTGCTACTGAAAGCCAAACTGTTGAGAAGAACTCTCCAAACTAAAAACGAACAAACGAGCATGATGTCACAACCATCTCCGTGCCACTGTCAGTGCAGCTTCCCACTTCTGCAGAAGGGGGAAGGGGGAGCTCCAGACCTCCCACACCGGCTATCACCCCCAAGTTCAGAGGCTGGATATCAAAAACTGAAAAACCTCCGACCGGAGGAAGGGAGGGTTGCCGGGAAGACTCCGGGTCTAACCCAAAAAATGGTGTTTCATTACATTCAACGCTAGTTTTCTGGGGGAGCCCCTTTGGCTTCCCGGAGCTACTTAACCAAAGATAAAAACAAGAGGGACTTTCCTGGGAGGAGGTCGCCACTCGCTCCAGGGGCACCATGCAAGCGCCCGCTTCCAAGAGAAGCCGGACCTGGGACAAAGAAGTCATCCGAAAGCAGGAGCAATAGACCCAGGGGTTCAGATGGAACAAGTCCAGAATGTACCGCAAGTCCGCACAATCTCGTTTCAGAACCGGAAACAGGCGGGAAACCGACCTGAGGGATGAGGACTTTTGTCCACACCCAAGCAAACCCACTCCAAGATGACCCAACAGAGAGAGAGAGAGCCTGCCCTGCCAGCTCCAAGCCCCCCGAAGAAGGAGGGGCCACCCAATGCCACTGCAAGCCGCATGAAGAGACCCGAAAAGCCGACAAATCGTGGGACCAGGCGTGAGCAAACTGTACGAACCTCTCCCCCCCAATTGCCTCGTCAATAGGATGACCAACGAAAGGGCCGAAGCCCCTTATGAAAAGCCGATAGATGAGCAGAGCAATTACCGCTCCAACCAGACGTCGTCGGCCCGGAAGGCTGTTCCGACTCTGAAAATGGCACCACTGGCATACCACGACAAGAGGAACCTCGAGCCCTGGGGCATGACCCTTTTGGGAAGAAACCCCACGGGCCCCCCTAAGAACCAAAAAGTCCAAGATGGGACGACAACTAGAAACCTCCGTTTGCAGAAACTGCACCATCACATACTCTGCAAACAGAAAGGACAAAATGGGCATAGAAAACCTAAGAGCCAGAGCTCAAGCGGATTCTAAGGATTGAGCGAGCACCGCCTGATGGCACCCAAAACGAGAAGCAAAAAACAGAGACACTGCCTCCCTCAGGATCGGCACAAACAGCTTTAACAAGGCAGCCGATGCCCGCACCACTGCGACCAACGCACCAGAGCTAGGATCAGCAACCAACGCCTCCATGTCCTCCTTAAGCCAGTCCGAAGACAGCTTGAGAAGGGAAAAGAAACGCAAGACCGAAGCCTAATGGTCACGGATGATTAAGTCCTCAGCAACCAGGGCAGCCGAAAGGAAGGGAACCTGCACGCGAAGCTACACAGGCTGACATCCCAAAGAAGGACAGGGATGAACAAACAAGCAGTGAAGCGTTCAATCTCGCCCCCCGGGTAAATCTGAACAACTGTCAGGGCCTCTCGCCACTGAAGCATGTGGGACCGACAGAACGTATGTCATACCGCCATTGAAAATACAGGCTATTTTGCCAAAGAGGACGACTCCGGAACCTCGTAACGCACCCAGTAAGGAAAGGAAAAACCGATCACAAATGAGGCAGGATCCATTATCGAGGCAGGATCCATTATCGAGGCACAATCCAGGTCGTGCAAGAGATGGCCTCGAGCCACAATGGCCTCCTGCACCTAATGGGGCACGATGTGGGAAGCCGAAAACCTCCGGAAGTGAGGGACAGAAGTACCAGAGGGATCCCGGGGAGGGGTTGATGCTATATCAAAATCGTATAGAGAGGGAGGGGATAAGAAAACCCCACCCCCCTGCAACAACAAGCCTCGCTCATAGGGTACCAACACCCAAGCGGGGTCAAATGGAGCCCAAGCCCCCCAAGTCAACCCCCTCCCTTGCCTCGGGAACCTCCACATTAGGACCCGGGGCCGAGTCGTCCTGCAAACCCTGTGCCTCAAGAGATAAGGCAGAGTCCACCGGAAAAGTTGGAACAAACAGGGCCCACTGGTCACACCCAGAAGCACCGGCTGGAGAAAAAGGCTCGAATGCCTCCGTCATCACACCAGAAGGAGCATCCCCTGAAACTGCCCGAATCTCACCACCAACTAAACCCTGCCCTGACTCTGAAACCCTTAAACACTTCAGAACTGGGTGCAGAGGGTCGAAGAACAGCAGGGGAAGGACAAGGGAGGCATGGACGAAACAAAGTTGAGGCGATAACAACCCCAAGTTCGAATCCCTATATGCAAAACTGGGCAGGCTCGGGGCATCCGGGTTAGTAACCAACCCAGCGCACTGCAGCAACCTAAAACATGAATGCAACGCCGAAGCTGCCTGCACCCGAGTATTAAGATCAGTGGATTGGATGAACTGGAGTACAAGCAAGGAACACCACTCACAGGACTCCGGGTCAAAGGTGTCATGGACCCAACAGGCAGCATGAGGGAGGCACAAATTGGTGATTGTCATCCAGAGACAAGGGGACAGAGCAACCCTCAAACTGAGTCTTGAAGTGGGTAGAATATAGTTGTGAATTAATGCACAACTATATTCTACCCACTTCAAGACTCCGCTCCAATATAGAAGCATCAAGAAATATGGGCCAATAGGCCCTCTGCAATTACTTCCATTCTTACCTTCAATACCCATTATTTCGTGTTCTGTCTTGTGTTGAAAGCTTGTTTTCACCTCGTCCAAAACTGTTGTAACATATCACCTCACCCAAATGCAGGTATAAAAAATCGAAGATGTTTAAGCTCTATTCACTTAAAGTTCAGTTGTGTGTGTAAACTAAAGTCTTTGAAAATGTAATAAGTTTTACGAAACGCGCTCAAGTGTCGTGTCAGACTAGAAATAAAAATGAATTTTGGAGAATAGATTTTTCAATTACCATCAACAGTGAAAAGAAACATAAGAAAGATCAAGAAAATTCGTGTTAGAATTATTAATCTTACTTTTTCGGTCATATTTAATAATATATATATATATATATATATATATATATATATATATATATATATATATATATATATATATATATATATATTAGTATATTTTGGTAGCAGTCTTTCCTGTAGACATATATTATTAAATATGACCGAAAAAGTAAGATTAATAATTCTAACACGAATTTTCTCAATCTTTCGTACATTACGCTTCACTGTTGGAGGTAAATCAAAAATCACTTCTCCAAAATTCATTTTTATTTCTAGTCTGACGCGACACGGGCGCGTTTCGTAAAACTTATTACATTTTCAAAGACTTCACAAATACACAACTGATTAGAACTTACGTCTCTCTGATATTATATCTACATTTGAGTGAGGTGGGAAGGATGATGTGGCATTAACACAAGACAGAACAGGGGATATTAATAGGGTATTAAAAGTATCAACACAAGACAGAACAGAAACAATGGGTATTGAATAGAAGTGTTTGTAGAAAGCCTATTGGTCCATATTTCTTGATGCTTCTATATTGGAGCGGAGTCTTGAGGTGGGTAGAATATAGTTGTGCAATAATTGGCTGTTGATTGCTGGTGTTGACTTCTTGATGTGTAGTGCCTCGCAAACGTCAAGCCGCCTGCTATCGCTGTATCTATCGATGATTTCTGTGTTGTTTACTAGGATTTCTCTGGCGATGGTTTGGTTATGGGAAGAGATTATATGTTCCTTAATGGAGCCCTGTTGCTTATGCATCGTTAAACGCCTAGAAAGAGATGTTGTTGTCTTGCCTATATACTGGGTTTTTTGGAGCTTACAGTCCCCAAGTGGGCATTTGAAGGCATAGACGACGTTAGTCTCTTTTAAAGCGTTCTGTTTTGTGTCTGGAGAGTTTCTCATGAGTAGGCTGGCCGTTTTTCTGGTTTTATAGTAAATCGTCAGTTGTATCCTCTGATTCTTGTCTGTAGGGATAACGTTTCTATTAACAATATCTTTCAGGACCCTTTCCTCCGTTTTATGAGCTGTGGAAAAGAAGTTCCTGTAAAATAGTCTAATAGGGGGTATAGGTGTTGTGTTAGTTGTCTCTTCAGAGGTTGCATGGCTTTTCACTTTCCTTCTTATGATGTCTTCGATGAAACCATTGGAGAAGCCGTTATTGACTAGAACCTGCCTTACCCTACAGAGTTCTTCGTCGACTTGCTTCCATTCTGAGCTGTGGCTGAGAGCACGGTCGACGTATGCGTTAACAACACTCCTCTTGTACAAGAAGGAAAGTGAAAAGCCATGCAACCTCTGAAGAGACAACTAACACAACACCTATACCCCCTATTAGACTATTTTACAGGAACTTCTTTTCCACAGCTCATAAAACGGAGGAAAGGGTCCTGAAAGATATTGTTAATAGAAACGTTATCCCTACAGACAAGAATCAGAGGATACAACTGACGATTTACTATAAAACCAGAAAAACGGCCAGCCTACTCATGAGAAACTCTCCAGACACAAAACAGAACGCTTTAAAAGAGACTAACGTCGTCTATGCCTTCAAATGCCCACTTGGGGACTGTAAGCTCCAAAAAACCCAGTATATAGGCAAGACAACAACATCTCTTTCTAGGCGTTTAACGATGCATAAGCAACAGGGCTCCATTAAGGAACATATAATCTCTTCCCATAACCAAACCATCGCCAGAGAAATCCTAGTAAACAACACAGAAATCATCGATAGATACAGCGATAGCAGGCGGCTTGACGTTTGCGAGGCACTACACATCAAGAAGTCAACACCAGCAATCAACAGCCAATTATTGCACAACTATATTCTACCCACCTCAAGACTCCGCTCCAATATAGAAGCATCAAGAAATATGGACCAATAGGCTTTCTACAAACACTTCTATTCAATACCCATTGTTTCTGTTCTGTCTTGTGTTGATACTTTTAATACCCTATTAATATCCCCTGTTCTGTCTTGTGTTAATGCCACATCATCCTTCCCACCTCACTCAAATGTAGATATAATATCAGAGAGACGTAAGTTCTAATCAGTTGTGTATTTGTGAAGTCTTTGAAAATGTAATAACTTTTACGAAACGCGCCCGTGTCGCGTCAGACTAGAAATAAAAATGAATTTTGGAGAAGTGATTTTTGATTTACCTCCAACAGTGAAGCGTAATGTACGAAAGATTGAGAAAATTCGTGTTAGAATTATTAATCTTACTTTTTCGGTCATATTTAATAATATATATATATATATATATATATATATATATATATATATATATATATATATATATATATATATATATATATATATATATATATATATATATGACAATGTCAGACCACGGAGGAAAAATGAAACAGGAAATTTCCTTAAGTACTTTCGTATATTAAATACATCTTCAGAAGGTCCTTCTGAAGATGTATTTAATATACGAAAGTACTTAAGGAAATTTCCTGTTTCATTTTTCCTCCGTGGTCTGACATTGTCACATTCTTAATCACGTGTTTATTTTCGTGATATACACACATATATATATATATATATATATATATATATATATATATATATATATATATATATATACATATATACATATATATTATTAAATATGACCGAAAAAGTAAGATTAATAATTCTAACACGAATTTTCTTGATCTTTTGTACATTTCTTTTCACTGTTGGTGGTAATTCAAAAATCAATTCTCCAAAATTCATTTTTATTTCTAGTCTGACGCGACACTTGAGCGCGTTTCGTAAAACTTATTACATTTTCAAAGACTTTAGTTTACACATACACAACTGAATAGAACTTACACATCTCCGATTTGTTTATATCTACATTTGAGTGAGGTGGATGGGGTGAGGTGGTATTAATAGGGTATTAATTTCATCAACACAAGACAGAACACGAAACAATGGGTATTGAATGGAAGTGATTGTAGAAAGCCTATTGGTTCATATTTCTTGATGCTTCTATATTGGAGCGGAGTCTTGAGGTGGGTAGAATATAGTTGTGCATTAATTGGCTGTTGATTGCTGGTGTTGACTTTTTAATGTGTAGTGCCTCGCAAACGTCAAGCCGCCTGCTATCGCTGTATCTATCGATGATTTCTGTGTTGTTTACTAGGATTTCTCTGGCGATGGTTTGGTTGTGGGAAGAGATTATATGTTCCTTAACCCTTAACATGCTCGGGGTCTAATATCCTGCCATCCGCACAGGCGCATGTCATTTTGAAAAAAAAAATTTTTTTTTTTTTTGCTAATCTGTTAAGTTCTGTTCACTGATCACGGGAAAAATAAAAAAAAATTCTATTGTACTTACTTTTGTTGCAATAGAGCCGAAAAGCTCGGTGATGACGTCACAATCTGCATGTTCGCTCATGCAGTACACGCCCGGGAGGTGTTGCGCGCAGTCCTCAAACAGCCAGAGTTGCCACAAATATATTTTCGCGCTATTTATTTACAATGTCTAAGCGCATTTTATCTAATTTTTTTTCACTAATTGTATTTCAAATACTGTTTGAACATATTTTGTATCAATAATTGTTGCATATTTGAGTATACACAGGCGCACACAAATGTTTTCAATTACGGCAATATAATATGTCATTACAGTCTATTATATTGTATGTTCTGCTTATATTTGTACTGTCTCCACTCGATCATCCGGACTATATGGGAAGGACCCCCAGCCGGATTATCACATTTTTCGGATAATGGTACTTTTTCACCTACGAGTCCAAAAGTGACCATTTCCAACTATTTTTATAACACAAACAACATAATTTGAATTGCCTTGCCACATACAATTATTAAATATTCAACTAGAAACCTCAACTTACCTTGTTGGTGTTCGTCTTCTTGATCGATGCCACACATCTTGAAGTTAAAAATTCTTAACAATTTATGTAACCTATACTAACACAACACTAAAATTAACACTTAAAATTACTGTACAGTTCATTAAGCTAAGTTAGTTTTGACTGCCAGCTGCTGAAGCCTCACTGGTTGAGGGCATTTGGGTTGCCTGTGAGGCCTCGGTTGTTGAAGGCGCTTGCTTGCACCTCACTTGTTGAAGCGCTTGCATGTCCTCACTTGTTGAAGGCGCTTGGCTTGCCTGTGACGCCTCACTTGTTAAAGGCGCTTGACTTGCCTGTAATGCCTCACTTGTTGAAGGAGCTTGGCTTGCCTGTGGCGCCTCACTTGTTGAAGGCGCTTGGCTGCCTGTGACGCCTCACTGGTTGAACAACACGTAACTTGTCTTTAATTGCTAGGACAATCTTCTTCCTCTTAACACTTCCAGAACGATTGATGCTGCTACCAGACATATTCTTGGCCAAAAATGTTCAAAATTACTATGAAAATTAAGAAAGTTATTTAAAAAAATATTTCACTAATGGCGCAACACTGTGAGGCCGCACTGGTTGAGGTGTATAACAGTGACTTGTCTTTAATTGTTAGGACAACTTTCTTCCTCTTAACACCTCCAGAACGATTGATGCTGCTACCAGACATAGTCTTGGCCAAAAATGTTCAAAGTTACTATAAAAATAAAAAAGTTATTTAAAAAAATATTTCACTAATGGCGCAGCACTGTGTATAACACGAGGGACGGACGCACATGGGTTGACCAGTGTTAGACAGGTCCACTTGGGGTGGGGCAGCTATAGCGAGTTACGTAGGCCGCCAGGAGGAAAAAAATTCACAATATTTTTTAAGGAAACTTCAGCCTGTGCACAATGCTTTTAGGAAACTTATTTATTTGTTATTACATAATTACTAGTACTTATTTCATTTGTTTTTGGCTATGATTAATTGTTCTAAAATTAATGGTAATTCCTGTACCCAGGTGGTCCCTCCTGACACACCCCTCCCACCCTCCCAACACCACCCACCCACCTAACCCCCCTCCTCCACCATGTGTCTAGAGCCACAGACGGGATTAATACGGTATGGCCGTATTTTCATCCGGCCAAACCAGCTTTTATCCGGTTCCTGTGGCCATTTTGGCCGGATATTGTGATAACTTTATCCGATCACGATTTTGGCCGTATAAGGGCGTTTTCCGGATGTTTGAATCCCGGATAATCGCGGGGTTACAGTATATATTTACACACACGCACACGCTATCTGCTTATATGTTTACATATTTACACACTCGCACACGCTATACACACTTTGAAGCACACTTAGAAGATTTCTAGACTGTGGTAGTCATTGAAGCAGTCGACAGCACATAATGGGATACCACACGTTTCACACCATGTTTGCACAAGCTTCCGTTTCTTGTCTCTACGTGTCGTTGTTTTACACACCAAGCAATCACGTTGGGCTATTGCACGCTTCACACCAGGTGGCAAATACTTAAGTTTGTGTGCTAGGAAGCCTTCAGTGTGAGCGAGGCGTGGAGTACCAGCATGCTGCAACAGTGGGTTTATGATGGGCCGCTGAATACCTGGGACATCTTTTGCAAACTTTCCTAATAACTGTATTGCAGCATCAAATACAAAGTCACGGAAAGTGGGCTTACGTCCAGTTCTCACAAGGTACATGTTGAAACAGTTCAGCATGCTCATGTCCACAAGATGGAAGAACACTTTTTTCGTCCACCTACATGTCTTCCGCACACACTCTGCAGTGCCAATCATCATGTCTGATTTATCAATCAACCGCATGTTGATATTATAGTCTAAAACACAGTCAGGCTTATATAGTGGTGCGTTTGTTTTATGGCTCACTTTCCCACTGTTCACCATTGTTCCATCATGAATTGTTGTCAACAAGTTCACCTCTCTTTTGTCTTTCCACCGAACTGACAGAATGTTATCACTTTTCCTTCTCTGACACTCACCAACTGCAATGTCGTTGTCAAACACAGGCATTTCCCTTCGTTGTGGCTTTACTGTACCAACCAATCCGGTTCTATTTTCTAGCAAGAACCGAGCTAGCAAGGGACTTGTATAGTAATTATCTGTGTATAAAATGTGTCCCTTGTTCATCCACGGAGCCATGATGGTCTTCACTACACTCCCCGAGAATCCATGTTCGTCGTTACCGGGAATGTCTACATCACTAGCCGAGTACAGAATCATGTGTAACACGTATCCTGTCTCACAATCACAAAGAACAAAAAATTTCAGGCCAAATCGGTTTCGTTTTGAGGGAATGTACTGTTTGAATGGAACACGTCCCTTGAAAAGTATGAGAGATTCATCAACCACCAGCTTCTGTGCTGGTACGTAAAAATCTCTGAATTTTCCAATAACATCGTTCATGTAGTGCCTCACTCGCCACAGTCTATCATCAGGTGTTCGGTCCTGAACACTTCCAAAATGTAGACACCTGAGGAGTATCTGAAACCTGTCTCGTGACATATATTTCCCGAATAAAGGTGTTGGTATTGTCTTGTCCTTGCTCCAATAGTCATTTATTGCATGTTTGTGACAGTGCTTCATCAACAAACAGAGTGCAAAAAACACATACATTTCCGCCACTGTGGTATTTTTCCAACGCTGCAGTTGTGAAAATTCTGTGATTTCCCTCTCAATCAGGTAAGCAGCATGCAGGTTCGTTTGGTGTACAATGTATTCCATGAGTGGTTCATCATAGAATGCTGTAAAATATTCCATCTCAGCCATGTCCTCACCTTGGTTAGGGAAAAGGTTTGTAATCCCTACATCTTTATCGTCAAAGTGAGGAATATTAGGAATAAAATCGTCACCATCACTCCACTCAAGTACACCAGGCGTCCTGCGAGATGCAGAGGAAAGACGGCGAGGAAGCGATGCATACCGGCGACCAGGAGCTGAATACCGTCTGCGAGAAGCACGGCGGCTACGTGCACGTGAGGTGGGTGCACGTGAACACGAGGGTCTTGGTCCCTCATGTGGTGCCATGCGGTGGCGCTTGGCTGGGCGAGATGCTGCTGACGCGACAATTTCTCGCCCAGTTACACCACTGGTACCAGCCACAGGCTCAATAAAACTTTGATCTGAGTCACTAAACCCAGAAAAGGAGTCACCTCCCTCTGACTCGTCACCCTCAAACAGAAAATATCCACAGGAACTGTGAGGTCGTGGTAGAATTGGGGTAGAAAATGGGCGAGGAGGCATGGGAGAGCGTATAGGCCTCGCCATGGCATGGCGGTCATTTTCACTTTCACTGCTGCTGCTACTATCTCCCGACAACTGTGTATAATCCTCATCATTGTCTGAATCGTCAAACACACTTTCTTCACCTTCAGAGAATAATTCGTGGGCTATTTGCTCTGGGGTGAGGGACTGAGTGATGCGTGCTCGTGAGGCGTTTGACCGTGCGCTCGCCATGGTGACTCTCGCTAAACTGAGGCCTCCCATGCCATCGGAGCGTGAGCTGGATTTTTTTTCAAAATGGCCGCTGTTTACTAGAGCCCCTGGGCAGCGTATGGGACCCCCAGCTACACCGCGGGCCATTCAAATCGTGCGCGGTACCCATACACTTCATATGAAGTGAAGCGCAGTTGACTGGTAAAACGATTTACACTTCATATGAAGTGATGCGCACTTTAAGGGTTAACGCAACAGTAAAATGTGTACTTGGATGAAAAAACGATTCTTCGCGGCAGGGGATCGTATTCCAGGGACCATAGGATTAAGGACTTGCCCGAAACGCTACGCGTACTACTGGCTGTACAAGAATGTAACAACTCTTGTATATATCTCAAAAAAAAAAAAAAAAAAAAAAAAAAAATATATATATATATATATATATATATATATATATATATATATATATATATATATATATATATATATATATATATATATATATATATGACTATATGATTTCAGTGACAGAACCAAAACCGCATATATGATTTCGTTTCTAGCGCTATAATTTAAATACCCTGCCTGGGATAAGGGCAGCAATAGTGCAGCCACGACTGATAGTTGCCAGACAGATGCCACCTAGAAAAACAATCCAGGCCAACATTCCTGGGTGTGAGAGCTTCAGTATTCAGCGAGCCACCAAGGCTGATGCACGTAGCATGAGATCACAGCACTGCTGTTCAGCTTGTGACCACAGCAACGCCTACAAATGCCATAATATATATGATCATGCTATTATTTAGCGATGATAGTATTACGGGAGACCTCTGACTGATAAAACTGACCAGGATTCTGATAATAGCAGGATTGTGGTGATAATTAGTGCTGTGCTCCATGGAGGGAGGAGTAATGCTGTGGGAGGGAAGGTGGTGGTGTCATCTTCTGACTGTGTGTGGCCACCTTTTATTGACTGCACTCACCATACCAGCTTAGTGGTTCGCTATGGTGAGCACAAATGTAGATACTTATATATAACGTGTGTATAGAGTGTAATAAGAGCAATAGGAGTAGATTGGGAGCCACCATTTTGGTGAGGGAGGTGCGTCGTCTGCACGACTTGTCATGTTTACTGGTGGCCACTATGGTCTTTGGGCACCGTACCAGCTTATTTGTACAGGTATGGTGAATAAAACAAGTAGATACTTATATATAATGTGTGTATATAGCGTAATAACACCACAAACAATATTGTTGTAGGAGAAATATTAGTGTGTTTGGCCTTGAGGACGGCCGCCACCAGCTGACTGTGAGAGTAGCTACGTCTTTGTGCCTTTACTCATCATACAAGCTTAGATGTACAGTTATGGTGAACAAAACATGTAAATACTTATATATAATGTCTGTGTATAGTGAATAAATGCAAAAACAGTATTGTTGCAGGAGAATGAGGGCAAGTGAGGTGTTGAGGGAAGGAGTGGCAGCGTGTGGCTGGCTGGTGTGTGGTGGTCATTCCTTGTTGCATTTTGACTCACAATACCAACTTAGTGGTTCATTATGGTAAGCAAAACATGCAGATACTTATATATAACCTGTGTACATAGTGTAATAACAACAAAACTATTTGTTTATTGTTTTATGAACATAATTGAATCACTAATATGAACACCATAATTTTGAGTGCAGCAATGGTTCACACATTTTATTATATCAATACTATATATCACAATTTACTCTATTGAATAATATTACTGCAAAACAAAAAAAAAAATCAGAGACATTGAAATAATTAGGTAATAATATATTTGTGGCAACTGCCACAAATATATAGTGACAGCTCGGGAGGAGTAGACCTTGTCTGGCGAAGGCTCTGTCAACGCCCCTTTTTTGCCAGACTTCCCTACCCTATTGCGGCTAAAATATGCC
This sequence comes from Procambarus clarkii, assembly GCF_040958095.1. NCBI lineage: Eukaryota > Metazoa > Arthropoda > Malacostraca > Decapoda > Cambaridae > Procambarus > Procambarus clarkii. Next base: position 26,413,411 of record NC_091225.1, read on the forward strand.
ACCTACGATTTTTTTGTTATTTTTTCCTTGATCAGGGAACAAAAATGAACACTTTTATAAGACAAAAGAATTTTATGGATTTTTTTTTTTGTTGTTGAGCCTGTAGGTGTTTAAGTAAGTAATTATCAAAAGAAGGCACCAAACCGGGAAGGCTATGTAGCACCATCAAATACGCAAAATAATCAGAGGGCGCTAAATATCACCAAGGATGCCAATACGAGAACAAAAACGCATAAGGCGAACGATATCAAAAGTATCCGAGTCACCAAGAATTCTACCGAGGGACAGGTGACCGCGAGGGGCGGTCGGAAAGCAAGACACACGCTCGTCCTGGAAGTCAGGACATTCAAGAAGGACATGCACGACTGTAAGAGGGACAATGCAACTAGGACAAGAAGGGGCAGGGCGGCGCTCCATCAAGTGACCATGGGTTAAGCGAGTATGGCCAATACGCAACCTCGCCAGAGCTGTTTCCCACCTCCGGTTACGGTGGAAGGAGGACGGCCACGAGGAAACACAACATTTAAGAGTACGTAGCCTGTTACCAGTAACAGACAACCAAGAAGCCTGCCAACGGGTAAGGACTGAGGAATGGATAACCGGGTAAAAGTCGGAATACGGAATGCCTTTACGAGAGATGGGACAAGAGCGGACAGCTTCCTTGGCGGCAGCATCCGCACGCTCATTTAAAGACACACCAATATGGCTGGGAACCCAACAAAACTCAACCGACTTAAATTTACTGTGAACGAGAAACAGCCAATGCTGGATCGCGACAACTACTGGATGAACCGGATTAAAGGACCCAAGAGCCACGAGGGCACTATGAGAGTCAACAACAACTACAAAGGAAGACTGACAACGAGAAAGCAGGAGACGAAGAGCATAGAGAATAGCATAAAGTTCCGCTGTAAAGATGCTAGTCTCCGGAGGCAAGCGACACATATAAGTGCGATCAGGAAAAACAACAGAGTAGCCAACACCGTCCGGTGACTTAGACACATCGGTGAAGACAGAAATGGAGCGGGAGTGAGAAGAAAAGTGCTCGAGGAAAAGGCGTTTTAGAACCGTAGGAGGGGTAAAAGCTTTAGTGATACGGGTCAAGGATGTACAAAACCGCGGAAGAGGGACCCTCCACGGGGGCAAAGAAGGAACAACACGAGGAGAAACATCAGAAATACGAACGGAAAGAGAATCCTGTAGGCGAGATAACCGGACAGAAAGAGGGAGGTGGTGAAGAGGAACAGGAACCGCAGGAGGGGTAAAAGTTAAAGCACGACAGAGGCGAGAGGAAGGATGTTGCAAGGACCGCGCAAGATAGCGAAGACAGTAGCGATCACAGCGGTCCTGGAGAGACAGGAAGCCAGTGTCAACATACAAGCTAAGGATGGGAGTCGAACGAAAGGCACCAGAACTGAGGCGCAACCCAGTATGGTGCAAAGCATTAAGACGGCGAAGATAGAAGGAGAAGCAGACGAGTAAGCAGGGCAACCATAATCGAGCTTAGACAGGATGAGAGAGGAATGTAAAGCAAGGAGAGTGCGAATATCTGCCCCCCAAGAAGTATGGGACAAGACCCGAAGGAGGGTAAGGGCCTTAGAGCACTCAACACGGAGATAAGAGATATGGGGAGACCAAGACAAACGAGTGTCAAGGAATAACCCCAAAAGCTTCGCGGAATCTTTGTATTAAAGGGGATGACCATAAAGTGACAAAGAGGGACGAAGAACAACCCGTTTCCGCGTAAAAGTCATGGCACAAGTCTTAGAAGTAGAGAACTTGAAGCCATGATCTGTGGCCCAAGACGACACGGCATCAATTGCAAGTTGAAGCCGGCGTTGAAGGAGAGGCGAATCATCACCCTGACAACAAAGGGTATGATCATCAACAAAGAGAGCGGAGAAGACACCAGAAGGAAGAGAGGAAAGAAGACCATTGAGGGCAACCAGAAAAAAGAGTAGTGCTCAGAACACTACACTGGGGCACACCTTCGTATTGCTGAAAAGAGGGAGAGAGAGCGGTACCAAGGCACACCCGAAAGGAACGACGAGAGAGGAAGCTGCGGAGAAAGAGAGGGAGATGACCACGAAGGCCAAAAGAATGAAGTTGAGATAGGATATGATAACGCCAAGTGGTGTCGTAAGACTTTTCCAGGTCAAAAAGGACGGCAACAATGGAGGTCTTCGCAGCAAAAGCAGTACGAATATAGACCTTCAAGTTCACCAGGACATCTGTCGTGCTGCGGCACTTGCGGAAACCAAATTGAGAAGGGGAGAGGAGGTGATGGTGTTCCAGGAACCACATCACACGAACGTTAACCATACGTTCAAAGAGTTTGCAGACACAACTTGTGAGAGCAATAGGGCAAAAGTCCTTAGGGGAAGTACCCAGAGACCCCGGTTTGCGAACAGGGAGGACAACGGCATCGAGCCAGTCCTCAGGGACTGACGACGACTCCCAGATCCGATTATACAGACTCAGTAAATACTGAGACGTGCTTGGAGGGAGATGGCGAAGCATCTCATAATGAATACCATCGGAGCCTGCCGCCGTAGAACCGCAGAGGGCCAGGGCAGAACGAAGTTCAGAGAGAGAGAAGGGATCATTATAGGGAAGCTGAAGATGAGTGCAGAAATCTAAAGGGCGAGACTCAAGGACAGGTTTACGAAGAAGGAAAGATTGGGGAAGATGAAGACCAGAGCTAACAGAAGAAAAGTGGGAACCCAGTTCGGAAGCGACCTGCAACGGGTCCGCCACAAGAGTATCATGGAGGTGAAGGACCGGTGAAACATCGGGAACGAACTTACCCGCTATCTTGCGGATACGCTTCCAGATCTGGGCCAGAGGGGTTTCGGATGTAATTGTTGAGACATAAGATGCCCAACATTCACGTTTAGCCGTACGGATGGCCCTACGGGCCACCGCACTCGCTTTCCGAAAGAAAAGAAAAGAATCGGTCGTCTGCCTATGGCGGTGCCTCTTCCAGGCTGCACGCTTACAGCGGACAGCCCGAGCACAGTAAGCATTCCACCAGGGAACGCACTTCCGCGGACCCCGAGAGGAAGAGCGAGGAATAAAGCGGAGGACAGCATTGAAGACAGTGTCATGAAAAAGGAGGAGAGCGCGAGAGAGAGGCAGAAGGGAGAGGTCAGAGAGAGCAGCACTGAGGGTAAATAGGGTCCAGTCTGCCTTAGCAAACTGCTACCTAGGGAAAGAGGGGAATGGCGAAAAGAGAAAAAGGAAACAAGGATGGGGAAATGATCACTTCCATGGAGGTCATCAAGAACCTGCCACGTGAAATCTAAGTAAAGAGAAGAAGAGCAGAGAGAAAGATCAAGACAAGAAAGGGTGCGAGTCCGAGAGTCCAAATGAGTGGGCTCACCAGAATTCAGAAGAGACAGGGAAGAAGAGAGGAGAAACGGCTCAAGGAGGCGACCCCGGGTATTCGTCAGAACGTCACCCCAAAGGGAATGACGACAATTGAAGTCACCCAGCAGGAGCACAGGCTCCGGCAAGGAGTCCAGGAGGTGTTTCAAATCAGGAAGAGAGAGCGGGACACTCGGGGGGAGATAAATGGAACAAACTGTGTACCATTTCCCCACAAAGATACGAGCAGCAGAACAATGGAGAGGCGAAGGAAAAAGTAGAGGAACAAAGGGAACATCAGCACAAATCAAGAGAGCAGAAGAATTAGAAGCCCCAGCAATGGCTGGGGGGGGGGGAGAGAAAGGAATAGCCACGAAAACGACCAGGACGAGCACCATGCATTGGCTCCTGGAGACAGACACAAAGGGGCGAAAACCGCGAAATCAGAAGTTGGAGTTCGAGGAAATTGGCGTAATAACCTCGAACGTTCCATTGAAGAATGGACAACGAAGAGAAGAGAAAGGACAAAACCAGAGAACAAGGAAGAAACCAAGGCGAAAGAGAAACAGAGCACGTTAAAGAATATCAGGGTCGGGATCAGGGTCAGCAAAGTCAGGGTTAGGGGGCATGGGTAAACTGAGCAAAGACGGAGGGAAGGAAACGGGAGAACAGATCAGAGGTGGGCGGGCGGGGTCCAGAGGAGGAGGAGGAGGAGGAGGAGGAAGAGAAGGAGACAATGGAGAGGAGCAGTCAAGGACAGCAGCAGGAAGAGGGGGAGTAGAAAGAGGGGAGCGCGCAGCAGCAAGAGCAGCAACCGAAAGGGAAGCAGGGGCCAAAGAAACCTCCATAGCAGGAACAGGGGGCGCAATCACTGAAACGGGAGGGGAAGGAGCAACAAAACCAGACGTAGGAGCTGAGGAAGAAAGCGAAGCCTTCTTACCCGCCGGGGAAGAGGAAGGAGAGGAGCCAGGCTTACGCTTCTGACTTAGAGAGACCGGTGTCCCAGCAACTACGTACCGGGCAACGGATTCCAGTGTCTCAACAGGAGAAGCCAAACGAGAGCAAACACGACGGCCGCTAGGAGAGCGATGGACATCCGCCCGCACCGACAGGCGGTGGGGAGAGCCAATAGATGGAGGAAGAGGATGGGAAGGAGGATCGGAGGGGGACGAGGAAGAAGACACAGGAGACACAACAGACCGGGTAGAAGGAAGGGGAACCCCGGACAGAGGACCAGGAGGAGGATCCTTCGGGAGAGAACCCAAAGGAACAGAGGAGGGGGCAGTGGGCGCATCAGGGTCCAAGGCCCGGAAACGGTTGTGAGTCTGAGGAAGGCGGGAAGGACGAGGAGAGGAAGAGCGCAACACGCGAGCATAAGAGACATTAGCATAAGGCGGGAGCCGGCGAACCTGGCGTCTCGCCTCAGGAAAAGATAAACGCTCCCGGTGCTTCAAGTTGAGGACGGCTGCCTCAAGCTTGTAATGGACACATGCACGGGAGAAGGTAGGATGGGCCTCACCGCAGTTGAGGCAACGAGCCTGGGGAGAAGTGCACTCCGACTTAGAGTGACCTTCGCCACCACACAAAGGACAGAGAGAGTGAGTCCCGGAGCAGCGGAGGGCACCATGCCCAAACCTCCAGCACTTGTTGCAGAGCCGAGGAGAAGGAATGTACTCCTGGACAGAGCACCTGGCACCAGCAAGAATGACAGAGGGTGGAAGGGTCCTACCATCAAAGGTAATCTTCACAACCCGGAGGGGTTGACGGCGACTACCACGAGGGGGACGAGTAAACATGTCCACCTGGAGAATAGAATGGCCCTGGGCAGCAAGGATATGTCGAATATCGTCGTGGCAGTCGCGCAGGTCCCGAACACCGGTCGCAACATGGGGCGGGAGCAAAATAGTGCCAACACTGGCATTCAACTGAGCGTTCTTTGAGACCCGAACAGGGGTCTCGCCAAGGCAGGATAAGGCAGCCAAGCGGGAAGCAGCATCCTGAGAAGGAGCAGCAACGACACGTGTACTGAGACGAGTGGGGTTGAAAGTAATGGAGGCCAACCTGTCCTCTTAAAAAGAACGTCAACATTTGCCGTTTGACTCTACGGCTGTTTTTGGACGTTATTTTGTGTAAAACTACGTCTATTTTCGCTTCCATGGACTATCTCTTGTTATACAATGAAATACCACACTCTTATTATTCTATAACTCACTGACTATGCTCTGATATTTGTTCTTCAAGTAAAAATATATATATTTTTGCCTTAATTAGGCCATAATCCAGAAAATTCCAGCCTATCGATCTTTATATTTAGGAAAACATCTAATAAATTTGGAAATGAATTTTTCGTTCGCCGACAGTTGCCTGTTACTATTTAACCCTCCATGCTTTAATGTCGCTGGTCATTGTGACTTTCCCAGGATTTATATAGATTTCGTAGTAGCATTTAGTCAGACTACAGTAATTTAACTAATGGGAAACCTCTAAAGTTGTCGTAAATTAATAACAATCATTTATCAAATAATAAGTTAGCAAACATATGCAACATTTAATGTTACGACTTTTCGGGTAGGCCGTTCTGTTTGTTTACAACCTCAATGGTTCAAAATACACAATACTTTTAATATATAAGTGACTAAGTATGCTCTAATATATGGTCCTCAATGAAAATTATCGTTTTTT